>NW_024070186.1:142456157-142768896 GCF_014754425.2 Oryx dammah
TATATATATATATATATATATATATATATATACATATATATTACATATGTATAATCCAGAATCAGTCTGAGAGCAAAATCATGAGAAAGTGACTTAAAATATTTTGGCTTTATGAGATATGAAACAATATAAGCAGAAAATAGTTTAGAACAGAAGCTATGACTTATGATTATCTTTTGGGGATTTTAAGTGTCCCCTCTCCAGATAAGAGGGCCATTGCATAGTTCAGTTCAGTTCAGTTCAGTCACTCAGTCATGTCCGACTCTTTGTGACCCCATGAATCGCAGCACGCCAGGCCTCCCTGTCCATCACCATCTCCGGAGTTCACTCAGACTCACGTCCATCGAGTCCGTGATGCCATCCAGCCATCTCATCCTCGGTTGTCCCCTTCTCCTCCTGCCCCCAAACCCTCCCAGCATCAGAGTCTTCTCCAATGAGTCAACACTTCGCATGAGGTGGCCAAAGTACTGGAGTTTCAGCTTCAGCATCATTCCTTCCAAAGAAATCCCAGGGTTGATCCTCTTCAGAATGGACTGGTTGGATCTCCTTGCAGTCCAAGGGACTCTCAAGAGTCTTCTCCAACACCACAGTTCAAGAGCATCAATTCTTTGGCGCTCAGCCTTCTTCACAGTCCAACTCTCACATCCATACATGACCACTGGCAAAACCATAGCCTTGACTAGACGGACCTTAGTCGGCAAAGTAAAGTCTCTGCTTTTGAATATACTATCTAGGTTGATCATAACTTTTCTTCCAAGGAGTAAGTGTCTTTTAATTTCATGGCTTCAGACATCATCTGCAGTGATTTTGGAGCCCCAAAAAATAAAGTCTGACACTGTTTCCACTGTTTCCCCATCTATTTCCCATGAAGTGATGGGACCAGATGCCATGATCTTCGTTTTCTGAATGTTGAGCTTTAAGCCAACTTTTTCGCTCTCCTCTTTCACTTTCATCAAGAGGCTTTCTAGCTCCTCTTCACTTTCTGCCATAAGGGTGGTGTCATCTGCATATCTGAGGTTATTGATATTTCTCCTGGCAATCTTGATTCCAGCTTGTGTTTCTTCCAGTCCAGTGTTTCTCATGACGTACGCTGCATATAAGTTAAATAAGCAGGGTGACAATATACAGCCTTGACGTACTCCTTTTCCTATTTGGAACCAGTGTGTTGTTCCATGTCCAGTTCTAACTGTTGCTTCATGACCTGCATGCAGATTTCTCAAGAGGCAGGTCAGGTGGTCTGGTATTCCCATCTCTTTCAGAATTTTCCACATTTTATTGTGATCCACACAGTCAAAGGCTTTGGCATAGTCAATAAAGCAGAAATAGATGTTTTTCTGGAACTCTCTTGCTTTTTCCATGATCCAGAGGATGTTGGTAATTTGATCTCTGGTCCCTCTGCCTTTTCTAAAACCACCTTGAACATCAGGGAGTTCACGGTTCAAGTATTGCTGAAGCCTGGCTTGGAGAATTTTGAGCATTACTTTACTAGCATGTGAGATGAGTGCAATATTTCACTGAGCTCCTCTCTAGACTATGTTCTAACATCTCTTGTTTTATAAATAAGTTATTTATTACAGACCAAATACACTCATTACTCTTTGAAATTAGATGTCTGCAAAACAAACCATGAACTTCCCATGTGTAACAGTGGTAAATAATGCGACTGCCAATATAAGAGACTCAAGAGACATGAATTTGATACCTGAGTTGGGAAGATCCACTGGAGTAGGAAATGACAACCTTTTCTAGTATTCTTGTCTGGAAAATTCCATGAACAAAAACCCTGATGGGCTAAGGCCACTGGGGTGGCAAGTATCAAGCACACACACCACCCAACAAAATAAATTATATAATGCTAAGTAATTTGTATTTAATGAAAAATATAAAGAAGAGTTGATTTTCAGGTTTTTAAAATGCATGTTTTGTAACTTCTTATTTTTGGTTTCGCTGTTAATAATTACTGATGCCATTATACTTTGTTTACCATGGGAAGGTAAAATTTCTGCAATGTCAATGGAATTGACAAAGGATTTAATTACTACCTTAGTTCAGTCAGTTCAGTTCAGTTCAGTTCAGTTCAGTTCAGTTCAGTTGCTCAGTAGTGTCCAACTCTTTGCAACTCCATGAACTGCAGCACAGCCGGCCTCCCTGTCCATCACCAACTACCAGAGTTTACTCAAACTCATGTCCGTGAAGTCTGTGATGCCATCCAAACATCTTGTCCTCTGTCATCTCCTTCTCCTCCTGCCTTCAATCTTTCCAAACATCAGGGTCTTTTCCAGTGAGTCAGCTCTTCACATCAAGTGGCCAAAGTATTGGAGTTTTAGCTTCAGCATAAGTTCTTTCAATGACTATTCAGGACTGATTTCCTTTAGCATGAACTGGTTGGATCTTCTTGCAGTCCAAGGGACTCTCAAGAGTCTTCTCCAACACCACACCAAAAGCATCAATTCTGCCTGGCGCTCATCTTTCTTCACAGTCCAATTCTCACATCCATACATGACTACTGGAGAAACCATAGCTTTTACTAGATGGACCTTTGTTGGCAAAGGAATGTCTCTGCTTTTTAATATGCTGTCTAGGTTGGTCACAGCTCTTCTTTCAAGGAGCAAGTGTCTTTTAATTTCATGGCTGCAGTCACCATCTGCGGTAATTTTGGAGCCCTACAAAAAACTAAGTCTGTCACTGTTTCCACTGTTTCCCCAATTACTTGCCATGAAGTGATGGGACCAGATGCTATGACCTTAGTTTTCTGAATGTTGAGTTTTAAGCCAACTTTTTCACTGTCTTCATTCACTTTCATCAAGAGGCTCTTTAGTTCTTTGCTTTCTGCCATAAATGTGGTGTCATCTGTATATCTGAGGTTATTGATATTTATCCTGCTTGATTCCAGCTTGTGCTTCTTCCAGCCCAGCGTTTCTCATCATGTATTCTGCATATAAGTTAAATAAGCAGGGTGACAATATACAGCCTTGACATACTCCTTTTCCTATTTGGAACCAGTCTGCTGTTCCATGTCCAGTTCTAACTGTTGCTTCCTGACCTGCATACAGGTTTCTCAAGAGGCAGGTCAGGTGGTCTGATATTCCCATCTCTTGAAGAATTTTCCACAATTTGTGGTGATGCACACAATCAAAGGCTTTGGCATAGTCAAAAAAACAAAAGTAAATGTTTCTCTGGAATTCACTTGCTTTGTCAATGACCCAACAGATGTTGACAATTTAATCTCTGGTTCCTCTGCCTTTTCTAAAACCAGCTTGAACATCTGGAATTTCACAGGTCACGTATTGTTGAAGCCTGACTTGGAGAATTTTGAGCATTACTTTACTAGAATGTGAGATAAGTGCAATTGTGTGGTAATTTGAGCATTCTTCAGCGTTGCTTTTCTTTGAGGTTGGAATGAAAACTGACCTTTCTGAGTCCTGTAGCCACTGTTTAATTTTCCATATTTGTTGGTATATTGAATGCAGCACTTTCACAGCATCATATTTTAGGGTTTGAAATAGCTCAACTGTCACCTCCACGAGCTTTGTTTGTAGTGATGCTTCCTGAAGCCCACCTGACTTCAGGATGTCTGACTCTAGATGAGTGATCACACCATCGTGATTATCTGGGTCATGATTATTACTGCAATCTGGATTAATTTAACTGTTTAAATGATGATTGATTGGCATCAGCACTGTAACTAGGACAGTCATCAAAATGGACCTAGACTCAATTATTCCTTTATTTGAAAAAAAAAATTATATATTTATATATGTTAGCCTCTCATAAAATTAGAGAAATTAAAACATAAATTGTAAGTACTTATTTCCATAAAGATATACATTTTTTATCATCCTTAACCTAAGGTAAATAGCAGAGTGATAACAAAGAAAATTCAGAAGTTATATAATTCTTTTTAAAGAAGTTGATCAGTAGCTGATTTCCCTAAATGAAGTGAGAAACAATACTGTCACCTTTGTAAAAACAAGGGAATCATTACATTAGCAGTAATACTTTGTTGATTTCTTGAACCTCATAGCAATGATAGAAGTTATAGGTCTTGGAATTGGGTTCAAGATTTTCTATCATAAAAGTGAATTTCTGTCTATCATGTCCTTACTGTATAATATTATGATGGACAAGAATAAGCTAGGTTATAAAAGCTCAAAAATATATCTGAACCCATCAGGATTTCTCAGTCGCTCATGTTCAACTCTCTGTGACCCCATGGATTGTAGCCCTCCAGGCTCCTCTGTCCATGGGACTTTCTAGGCAAGAATGCTGGAGTGGGTTGTTCTAAAACCAGCAGGATTTGGAAAAGGTAAGTAACCATCTGTATACCTTCCTAGATTTTTCTCCTCTTTAAATTAGGACTTAAGGGAAAACTTTGTTTCCTAGGGGAATATATAAAAAACATAGATAAAAACAGTGTATTTTCATTCCATCTAACTCACTTCTTTATTATGGACATTTCATCTGAGGGAGATTTCTCTTTCTATTTGGCAATAATTTTTCAGATACCACTGTATATCTGATCATGTGTATGACTCCAGTAAATCTAACATTCTCTGAAGTATTTGTTAAGAATTACAGTAGTTACTGTGCTGCCAAATATTTTCACATTTCTGCCTTCCTATTCGATGTTATTTTACCATTTATTACTTTATATTTGCTTGGTTCATTTTACTAATTTAAGCTAAGTAACTGTAAAAAGGAGTGGTGTGAATCACTACCAGATAAGAAAATTTAATTGCCAATTAAAAAAAAAAAAAGTGAGATCTCTTTCTTTGCCACAGTGTCTGAAAAATGTCAGCTTACTGACTCCTCCAATAGAATGGATGCCTAGAGGGAAGATATGTGGAATGTAGAACCTCATTTTTCTGAAATGGACAGTGTTAACAATGGTGATGGTTTAGTCACTAAGTCTTGTCTGACTATTGCGATCCCATGGACTGTTGTCTACCAGGCTCCTTTGTCCATGGAATTCTCCAAGCCAGAATATTGGAATGAGTAGCGTATCCCTTTTCCAGGGGATCTTCCTGACCCAGGAATCAAACCGGGGCCTCCTGCATTGCAGGTGGATTCTATACCAACTGAGCGATCAGGGAAGCAAAAGTTAGATTGAAGAGAAAGATGGAACCAGTTGGTATTTAGGACCATGTACAGGATGGGAAGATACTTGTAACAGGAATTTATTGGAAAGTCCCAATTAGCAGTCAAGTCAGACTGTATCTGCATTTTGAGGAGATTATCTGCTGCATTGTACAAAGCTCACTTTGGTCATGCCCAAGGTAAGGAGCAGTGGTTGTGCTTTGCTGGAGCAGCCATGAAGAGATACACCACATCCAAGGTAAGAGAAACCCAAGTAAGACAGTGGTGTTGCAAGAGGGCATCATGGAGCAGACACACTGAAACCATAATCACAGAAAACTAGTCAATCTAATCACACTAGGACCACAGCCTTGTCTAATTCAACGAAAATAAGCCATGCCCTGTGGGGCCAACCAAGACAAGCAGGCCATAGTGGAAAGGTCTGATAGAATGTGGTCCACTTGAGATGGGAATACCAGACCACCTGACCTTCCTCCTGAGAAACTATATGCAGGTCAGGAAGCAACAGTTAGAACTGGACATGGAACAACACACTGGTTCCAAATAGGAAAAGGAATATGTCAAGGCTGTATATTGTCACCCTGCTTATTTAACTTATATGCAGAGCAGATCATGAGAAACTGGGCTGGAAGAAGCACAAGGTGGAATTAAGACTTCCGGGAGAAATATCAATAACCTCAGATATCCAGATGACACCAAACTTATGGCAGAAAGTGAAGAGAAACTAAAAAGCCCCTTGATGATAGTGAAAGAGGAGAGTGAAAAAGATGGCTTAAAGCTCCACATTCAGAAAACGAAGATCATGGCATCTGGTCCCAGCGCTTCATGGGAAATCGATGGGGAAACAGTGGAAACAGTGGCAGATTTATTTTTGGGGGCTCCAAAATCACTGCAGATGGTGACTGCAGCCATGAAATTGAAAGATTCTTACTCCTTGGAGGACAGGTTATGACCAACCTATATAGCATATTCAAAAGCAGAGACATTTCTTTGCCAACAAAGGTCCATCTAGTCAAGGCTATGGTTTTTCCAGTTGTCACGTATGAATGGGATAGTTGGACTGTGAAGAAAGCTAAGCACTGAAGAATTGATGCTTTTGAACTGTGGTGTTGAAGAAGACTCTTGAGAGTCCCTTGGACTGCAGGGAGATCCAACCAGTCCATTCTAAAGGAGATCAGCCCTGGATGTTCTTTGGAAGGAATGATGCTAAAGCTGAAACTCCAGTAATATGGCCACCTCGTGCAAAAAGTTGATTCATTGGAAAAGACTCTGATACTGGGAGGGATTGGGGGCAGGGGGAGAAGGGTCGACAGAGGATGAGATGGCTGGATGTAAACTGACTTGATGGACGTGATTTTCAGTGAATTTCAGGAGATGGTGATGGACAGGGAAGCCTGGAGTGCTGCGATTCATGGGGTCGCAGAGTTGGACACGACTGAGCGACTGAACTGAACTGAACTGAACTTTTGTCAGGCAAAAACAGAAGGAAGAACATTAAGTCCTTCCATCAAGGGGCAATGTGTAAAAGGCTGTTGACACCTAATAGCTATTTATGATGGGAAATAGTAAAACAAACAAGCAGTCAAAACCAGAAGAGTTTGAACTGTATTTGAAGGGAGCACATAAAGCCCATGCCATTGTATGGGATAAATGATTTTTTTTTTTTTTTTTTTTGAAGTCGCTCAGTTGTGTCCGACTGTTTGCGACCCCATGGACGGTAACCTACCAGGCTCCGCTGTCCATGGGACTTTCCAGGCAAGAATACTGGAATGGGCTGCCATTTCCTTCTCTAGGGGTTTTCCCAACCTTAGCGGATACAAAAAAAAAAAAAAAAAAAACAATCACAGGGTTGCTGGTTTTGCTACTGCTGCTAAGTCGCTTCAGTCGTGTCCGACTCTGTGCGACCCCATAGACGGCAGCCCACCAGGCTCCCCAGTCCCTGGGATTCTCCAGGCAAGAACACTGGAGTGGGTTGCCATTTCCTTCTCCAATGCATAAAAGTGAAAAGTGAAAGTGAAGTCGCTCAGTCGTGTCCAACTTTACACTCCAGATTATTATTTTGGGGGAATTTAAATGGATCATATGTCTCTATAAATAGACTTAGTAGCTAAATCACTGTCACTTTAAAGGTTGCCTTCTGATATTCTTCAATGCCAATTACCAAGTCATTTGTTTTCTCAGCTGGCTTTCTTTTCCTTTTCTGTTAAATCACAACTAGTTGTGACACACTGTGATCTTCTCATTAACACTTTAGACACATATAATTAGCACATTATTTATTGCTTTTATCTAATTGACTATTCAAAAAGATTAACACTTTATATTTTCTGTTGTAGTAATCAAAGATTAAGCTTATCTCTTTAAACTTTCTTTAGGATATCGGCTTATCTGAGGGCAAGCAATATACCAAACATGATTTGTAGCTGTAATAAATGAACCTTAATTTGATAAATAAAAATATACATAGATATACAAATAAATATAGAGCTATAGACATGTATAAAAATTTATATCTGTATATCTATATATATACTAGAAATTTATCTCTACATAGATATATATAACCTCCTTTACTGAATTTCCTTCAATAACAGCTTCATGTGCCTTCATATTAAAAGACAATGCTTGAAACTTTGTTAGGAATTCAGTACACTTTTATATAAAATAAAATTATATAACTGTTTCATTTTACATAGATTCAGGGTAATACATACACATAACCTTTTAATTAGTAGTATATGAACATTTTATATATTAATATTGATGCTGAAGACAGAGTCCTTCCTGTGTTATACTTTCCCATTAATAATTTGTTAATTGTTTTAATAGAGAGAGTCATTTAAAATGTGGCTTCTGTAAGTTTCACAATTACCATGTCTACATAAATATAAGAACAGGGACTTCCTTGGTAGTCCAGTGATTGAGAACCCACTTGCGAATGTAGGGGATATGGGTTTGATCCCAGGTTTTGGAAGATCCCCCATGCCATGGGGAAATTAAGCCAGTGCACCACAACTACTGAGCCCATACTCTAAAGCCTGCAAGGTGCAACAACTGAGCCCATGTGCCACAGCTACTGAAGCCCACACACCTAGAGCCCAAGCTCCACAATGAGAGGAACCACCACAATGAGAAGCCCTCACATAGCCACAAGAGAGTAGCCCCCACTCTCCACAATTAAGAGATTGCCCAGCACAGCAACAAGACTCAGCACAGTCAAAAATAAATAAATTTTTTAAAATTATACATGTTCTTAAGCAAACATGTAAAATAAAGATATTTATAATTTTGTATAAATTAAAAAATAAAGGAACATAAGGAAATAAAACAAATAACTTGCAAAATGGTTAACAAGTATTTCAATTTAGAGAAACCTTTAAAAGAACAGAGTCCATATAGACAATTTTGGTTTAAATAAAAAAAAACTGTGGGTGGCAATGTAAATTGATACCACCACTATGAAGAATAGTATAGAAGTTCTTTAAAAACAACTAAAAATACAACTAACATATAACCCAGCAATCTCACTCACTCCTAGGCATATATTTAGAGAAAACCAGAATTCCAAAAGATATATGGACCCCAATATTCACTACAGCACTATTTACAATAGCCAGAACATGGAAGCAACCTAAATGTTCATCAATAGAGGAATGGATAAAGATGTGGTGCATATTACTCAGTCACAAAGAGGAATAAAATTATGCTGTTTTCAGAGACATTGATGGACCTAGAGATTGTCATATAGAGTGAAGTAATTTAGAAATAAAAAATAATATTGTATATTAATGCATATATGTGAAATCTAGATAAATGGTACAGATAAACCTATTTACAAAGCAGAAATAGAGACACAGATGTAGAGAACAAAACGCATGGACACCAAGAGTGCAGGAACAGGAGGTGGAATGAATCGGGAGATTAATATTGACATCTATACACTGCTATGTATAAAATAAATACCTAATGAGAACCTGCTGTATACCACAGGAACTCTGCTCAGTGCTCTGTGATGACCTAAATGGGAAGGAAATCCAAAAAGAGGGGATATATGTATGTGTATAGCTGATTCACTTTGCTGTACAGTCAAAACGAACACAACATTGTACAATTATACTACAATAAAATTTGTTTTTTTTAGAGAATTTATATATATATATATATTTGTTGCTTTCTTGGAATACATTAAAATTGATCTCTGTGCTCTTTCTGGCTACGTTCATTAACAGGGTCAAGGGAAGAAAAGATTTTTAAAAAGAAGAAGAAGAAAAAAAGGAATGAGTAGGGTGGGGAAGGTGGGGAAAGGGGGCCAGAGTGAGAGGACAGTTCTGTTTCCAGAAGTAGTGATTTGAACCTCACTCACTGTGACACACTGTCCCCACTGGCTGAAGAGTTTAGGATCCATAAACTCTCACACTATAGCTGGCATATTAAGATACTATTAATTTTATTATATTTTAAACATTATCTTTTTAGATGACTTTGCATTTATTCTTTTTTAATCGATTATATTTTTCTTTAAGTCAACAATTACAATCTTGACAAGCTATCATAACCTTATTACTTCTGAAAATATATTTTCTTTAGATTAACTGAACATAAATTACCATTAAAAATAAATTGCACCTTATATTTTTCAATGGAAACAAAAGACTTCACCTTATCTTCTTTCTCCTCTAAATTTTCAACTGGCTCATAGTAACATATGTATCTAAAAAACTTGTCAACTCACATGTCTTCTGTGAAAAGATTGACAGTATCAATAGTGACAGGTTCTGAAAAATCCATGTAATACTCTAACAGCCATGTAAGACAGAAATCTAGTGAGCAGGTGGTAACACACAACAGCTAAATGTGCATCTCAAACTCATTAAGAATGTTAAGGATAGGAGAGAAATCAAGAGAAAAATTATAGATAATAAACAAAAATAAATGACCATTGGGTGTAACTCTTCTCAAAGGCCAGAACAATTTATTTTATTATTGAAATATTTACCTATACTCAAAGAGACAGTGTTTTCAAATTATTTTAATATGTATTAATCACAGATTAATACTATCTAATTCCCCAACTAAAATATAGTTTAATATGTTTATTATTTTTAGAAGTGGCATCTCTAGCTTTTATAATTCATTATTTAAAGCTATTGAGGTTAGTCACTTTGCATTTTAATTCAAAATAGCAATTGTTAAAATAATTGTGGCATCAATTACCTATACCATACTGATAAGTCACATAATAGCATTGTCATTATAGGTTAATTCAAGTCATTCAAATTTTTCATATGGTGGTATCCACACAATAATGGCAATTACCATTAAGTATTATGGTTAAAGTTGTTTAGGATAAATCTCATTTTGTGCAGAACAAGTGAATTCAATGTTCTGAAACATAAGTTTCTTAAATGAGGGTACTAATATTTTAGAGTATGGTTCTTGTGAGCATTAGATGGAAATGCATACATAAACCTTAGTAGACTGAATAGCAAAAACAGTGAAAATATTGATCAAACAAATTAATGCAATGATCAGCTAGGTGTTGTATTTAAAGTTGTCCTCAGATTCTGTACCTGTAAATTTCCCTAATTCATTACATAATGCACAAAATTTTTCCTGAATATTGAATGTAACTTAAATTTTCATTTATATTTATTTTTATACATAAATTTTGATTTTATTGAATACTTACACATGAAATCTTGCCTAATTTGAATACTTTTATCTCTGTTTTAGCTACTGAGTTACTTAAGGTCTGTTATTTGATACTACACAATCCTTGAAACGTTCTTTGTAAAAAACATATTTTTGGCTTATAGTTGACATATTATTTTTCAATTTTTATTTTAAAATAATTTCATACTTACTGGAAGAATGTTACAGGAATATATATATATATCTCACATAGTCAGAATTCTGATATCCCACTCTGGTTTTACAAGTTGTCCCAATGTCTGCAGCACAAAGATCCAATCCTACATTATGTGCTATACTTAGTTACACTTTTTCATCTCCTTTCATCTTGAACAGTTTCACTGTCTGTCTTGACCTCCATGACCACACCATTTCTAACTACTGCAGACTAGCCACTGTGAAATGTTCCTCAATTTGGATTTGTTTGATGTCTCCCTGTAACTAAGTCCAACGTATGAATTTCTGGCACGTAGATTACAGAAGCCATCCTGTTCTTCCCAATACATCACATTGAGGGCACATAATGTTAACCAGTTCTGTTTCTAATGGTGGTAACCTGAAGTTCCATTGATAATATTTTCCAGACTTCTCCATTGTACAGTTACATTTTTCCTCTCATTTTCCACCCACATTATTAAGATTATTTTTTAAGCAGTTTTAGGTTTATAACAAAGTTGAGAGGGAAATACAAATGTTTAAAATGTATACCCTGCCCCCACACTGCATGGGCTCCTCCATTATTTGTTTGTTTGTTTTCTGTTTTTGTTTTTACCAACCCACATTAACACACCATATTGGCACGAAGTCCACAGTTTACCTGAGAGTTCACTCTTGGTGTCATATATTCTCTGAGTCTGGACAAATGTGTGTGTGTGTGTGTGTGTGTGTGCATCATAATATCACACACAGAATTTTCATGGCCCTAAAACTGTCTGTGCTCTACCTGTTAATCTCTTTCTTTCTTACATCCAACTTCCCTCTTGGCCAACCACCAATCTTTTAATCATTTACATAGTGTATTTTCAAAAAACTTATAGTTAGAATCATAAATAGTGCAGGGTTTTCAGATTGATTTCTTTTACTAATATCTTCTCATGGCTTGATAGCTTATTTCATTTTAGTACTGAGTTATTCCATTATCAGAATGTACCAGTTTATCTGTTCACATACTGAGGTGAGTACTGGCACTTCCAAGTTGTGGTAATTGTGAATAAACCTACAGTTAATATTCATTGGCAGGTTAGTTGTGTGGACATAAAGTTCCAAATCCTTTGGGTAACTGATGAGGAGCCTCATTACAGGATCATGTAGGATTGTTTTGTTTTGTAAGAAACTACCAAACTGTCTTCCAGAGTGGCTATAACATTTTGCATTCCCACCAGCAAAAAATGATAGTTCCTGTTAGTCCACAACCACTCTAATATTTGGTGTTGTCAGTGGTCTCAACTTTGGCCATTCTATTGGTATGAATCTCACCACTGTTTTAATCTGCATTTCCCTGAGGATTTATGAGGTGGAGCATCTTTGGCTCATTTTTTTTTTTAATGGCACTGTTTTCTTCCTGTTGATATTTACAGCCCTAATCAGATATGACTTTTGCAAGTGTTTTCTCAGTCTGTGTTTTGTCTTCTAACTCTCTTGATATTGCCTTTTTCAGAAGAGAAATTAACTTTGATGAACTCCAGTTTCTTGATTCTTTATTTCATTCATCATGCCATTGATAGTATGCTGCTGCTGCTGCTAAGTCGCTTCAGTCGTGTCCGACTCTGTGTGAGCCCATAGATGGCAGGTGCCAGGCTCCCCCGTCCCTGGGATTCTCCAGGCAAGAACACTGGAGTGGGTTGCCATTTCCTTCTCCAATGCATGAAAGTGAAAAGTGAAAGTGAAGTCGCTCAGTCGTGTCCGACTGGTAGGACTGCAGCCTACCAGGCTCCTCTGTCCATGGGATTTTCCAGGCAAGAGTATTGGAGTGGGGTGCCATCGCCTTCTCTGACTGATAGTATATCAAAAAGTAATTGCCAAGCACAAGGTTATGTAGATTCTTTCCTATGTTATCTTCTAGAAATTTTATAGTTTCGCATTTTTCAATTAGGTCTGTGATCTATTTTTGAGTTCATTTTTGTGAAGGACATGAGATCTAGCTGAAAAGAACATTCAGTTCAGTTCAGTTGATCACTCGTGTCTGACTCTTTGCAACCCCATGAACTGCAGCACGCCAGAGCTCCCTGTTCATCACCAACTGACAGAGTCTACCCAAACCCATGTCCATTGAGTCAGTGATGGCATCCAAATATCTCATTCTCTTTCATCCCCTTCTGGTCCTGTGCTTACTCTTTCCCAGCATCAGGGTCTTTCCAAATGAGTCAGCTCTTTGCAACAGGTGGCCAAAGTATTGGAGTTTCAGCTTCAACATCATTCCTTGCAATGAACACCCAGGACTGATCTGCTTTAGGATGGACTGGTTGGATCTCCTTGCAGTCCAAGGGACTCTCAGGCATCTTCTCCAACACCATAATACAAAAGCATCAATTCTTTGGCCTTCAGCTTTCTTTATAGACCAACTCTCACATCCATATGTGAGTACTGGTAAAACCATAGCCTTGACTAAATGGACTTTGTTAGCAAAGTAATGTCTCTGCTTTTTAATATGCTGTCTAGGTTGGTCATAACTGACTTCCAAGGAGTAAGGTTTTTTTTTTTTTTTTTTTAATTTCATGGCTGCAATCACCATCTGCAGTGATTTTGGAGCCCCCCAAAATAAGGCAGCTACTGTTTCCACTGTTTCCCCATCTATTTGCCATGAAATGATGAGACCAGTTGCCATGATCTTCGTTTTCTGAATGTTGAGCTTTAAGCTAACTTTTTCACTCTTCTCTTTCACTTTCATCAAGAGGCTCTTTAATTCTTCTTCACGTTCTACCATAAGGGTGGTGTCATCTGTATATCTGAGGTTATTGATATTTCTCCTGGCAATCTTGATTCCAGCATGTGCTCCTTCCAACCCAGCGTTTCTCATGATGTACTCTGCATATAAGTTAAATAAAGCAAGGTGACAATATGCAGCCTCGAAGTACTCATTTTACTATTTGGAACCAGTCTGTTGTTCCATGCCCAGTACTTGGATACAATCTCAAAATCAATAGAATGATCTCTCTTTGTTTCCAAGGCAAGCCATTCTATAACACAGTAATCCAAGTCTATGCCCCAACCAGTAATGTTGAAGAAGGTGAAGTTGAACAGTTGACCATTACAAGACCTTCTAGAACTAACACCCCCAAAAGATGTCCTTTTCATTATAGGGGACTGGAATGTAAAAATAGGAAGTGAAGAAACACCAGGAGTAACGGGCAAATTTTGCCTTGAAATGCAGAAAGAAGCAGGGCAAAGGCTAACAGAGTTTTGCCAAGAGAACGCACTGGTCATAGCAAACACCCTTTTCCAACAACACAAGAGAAGACTCTACACATGGACATCACCAGATGGCCAAAACAAAAATCAGTTTGATTACATTCTTTGCAGCCAAATATGGAGAAGCTCTATACAGTCACTAAGAACAATACCAGGAGCTGACTGTGGCTCAGATCATGAACTCCTTATTGCCAAATTCAGGCTCAAATTGAAGAAAGTAGAGAAAACCACTAGACCATTCATGTGTGACCTAAATAAAATCCTTAACAATTATACAGTGGAAGTAAGAAAGAGATTTAAGGGACTAGATCTGATAGACAGAGGGCCTGATGAACTATAGACAGAGGTTTATGACCAGTTGTATAGGAGACAGGGATCAAGACAATCCCCAAGAAAAAGAAATGCAAAAAGGCAAAATGGCTGTCTGGGAAGGCTTTACAAATAGCTGTGAAAATAGGAGAAGCAAAAGGCAAAGGAGAAAAGGAAAGATATAAGCATCTGAATGCAGACTTCCAAAGAATAGCAAGGAGAGATAAGAAAGCCTTCCTCAGTAAACAATGCAAAGAAATAAAGGAAAACAATCGAATGGGAAAGACTAGATCTCTTCAAGAAAATTAGAGATACCAAAGGAATATTTCATGCAAAGATGGGCTCGATAAAGGACAGAAATGGTATGAACCTAACAGAAGCAGAAGATATTAAGAAGAGGTGGCAAGAATACACAGAAGAACTGTACAGAAAAGATCTTCACGACCCAGATAATCATGATGGTGTGATCACTCACCTAGAGCCAGACATCCTGGAATGTGAAGTCAAGTGGGCCTTAGAAAGCATCACTACGAACAAAGCTAGTGGAGGTGATGGAATTCCAGGTGAGCTATTTCAAATCCTGAAAGATGATGCTATGAAAATGCTGTACTCAGTATGGCAGCAAATTTGAAAAACTCAGCAGTGGCCACAGGAATGGATAAGGTCAGTTTTTATTACAGTCCCAAAGAAAGGCAATGCCAAAGAATGCTGAAACTACAGCACAATTGCACTCATCTTATATGATGAAAATTCTCCAAGCCAGCCTTCAGCAATACATGAATTTTGAACTTCCAAATGTTCCAGCTGGTATTTGAAAAGGCAGAGGAACCAGGGATCAAATTGCCAACATCTGCTGGATCATAAAAAAGCAACAGAGGTCCAGAAAAACACCTATTTCTGTTTTATTCACTATGCCAAAGCCTTTGACTGTGTGGATCACAATCAACTGTGGAAAATACTGAAAGAGATGGGAATACCAGACCACCTGACCTGCCTCTTGAGAAACCTGTATGCAGGTGAGGAAACAACAGTTAGAACTGGACATGGAACAACAGACTGGTTTCAAATAGGAAAAGGAGTATGCCAAGGTTGTATGTATAACTTATATGCAGATTACATCATGAGAAATGCTGGGCTGGAAGAAGCACAAGCTGGAATCAAGATTGCCAGGAGAAATACCAATAACCTCAGATATGCAGATGATACCACCCTTATGGCAGAAAGTGAAGAGGAACTAAAAAGCCTCTTGATGAAAGTGAAAGAGGAGAGTGAAAAAGTTGGCTTAAAGCTCAACATTCAGAAAGCGAAGATCATGGCATCTGGTCCCATCACTTTATGGCAAATAGATGGGGAAACAGTGGAAACAGTGGCTGACTTTATTTTTCTGGGCTCCAAAATCACTGCAGATGGTGATTGCAGCCATGAAATAAAAAGACACAAAAATAAATAAATAAATAAAAATAAAAGATGCTTACTCCTTGGAAGGAAAGTTATGACCAATGTAGACAACATATTAAAAAGCAGAGACATTACTTTGCCAACAAAAGTCCATCTAGTGATGGCTATGGTAGTCATGTATGGATGTGAGAGTTGGACTATAAAGACAGCTGAGTGCAGAATAATTGATACTTTTGAACTATGGTATTGGAGATGACTCTTCAGAGTCCCTTGGACTGCAAGGAGATCCAAACAGTCCATCTTAAAGGAAATAAGTCCTGGGTGTTCATTGGAAGGACTGATGCTGTAGCTGAAACTCTAATACTTTGGCCACGTGATGCGAAGAGCTGACTCATTTGAAAAGACTCTGATGCTGGGAAAGATTGAGGGTAGGAGGAGAAGGGGACAACATAGGATGAGATGGTTGGATGGCATCACTGACTCAATGGATATGGGTTTGGGTGAACTCCGGCAGCTGGTAATGGACAAGGAAGCCTGCGGTTCATGGGGTCGCAAAGAGTCGGAAACGTCTGAACAACTGAACTGAACTGAAACAAAGGTGATAAAATAAATCTATTTTCATACCTAAAATCCTCTGAATATCATCATAAAATGTCAGACTAACCTTGAAGGAATAGATTTTTTCCTAATTCTAATACTTCTATCTCTTGGGAATATAAGAACCATAGATTTAAATTATATTGTCTCTGTTTAGGGAAAGATAATTAAAATCTATCGTTCCCAACTCTAATTCACTGCTCTTCTCAACACATCTTTATAAATGTGTTTGTCTTTGCAATTCTGCCCTAGTTAACTGCCTGACAAATTGCATGTTCAACATGTGGGAAATGCATATAAGAAATCTTTCTGAAAAGATAACTGTCTCCTTTACCTATAACATTCTTAAAGAACAACAACAACCACTAAAATTCCTGTGAAGAATGACTTCCATTTTTAGTCTTTAGATCATTTTGATTTAGTGAAATAGATTCAGTATTTTAATCCCAACATAAACTACATAATCTTTTTCATCTTTGTTTTATTCCTCATTGCACAAATGTAATTGACTAAAATAAAATTAGTTCAGCAGATTTTTATTCAGATTGTTGAAGCTGCAAAACTTGATTGTTGAACTAATAGTATTTTTTATAATAATGATACAGATAACGATCAGCATCATTAGATTACGGAGTACAATTGCACAAATATTCTTAGAAAAAATAAATTGAAAGTGATTATTAAGACTATCCTCACTACAGTTTCTTGAAAACACAGACTATCCATTGCAAACTTGGATACAAACCATTACTTTGATACTAAACAATTCCAGTCTAAATGTCTATAGTTGAATATAATTATTATTGCATTATACAGGATGTTTATTTTATGTAGTATACAGCTCAATTTATTTTCTATTTTAAAAGTGAAACATAAATTAGAACTTCAATAGACAAAATGTACAATAATTAAGAGGAATTAAATCTTTGAATAAGTGAAAATTAATTTGACAAAGTCCTTTATGATGCTATCTGTTTCAAAGTAACTAAAATAATCAAAATAACTAAAATAAGTAGCCTTATCACAGAATAACTCAATTCAGAAAAGACTATGAATGAAGCACTTTAAAATATCAGCATATTTGCTGCAATTACTGATGAAGTCTTTGATGTATTCATTGTCTTTAAGAAAAAAACTATCCTTAATTTAGTTGAGACACTAAATTATGAATATACTGAAGAGAAATAGGAACACTTTATTATAGTTTTCTTACACTCAGGGACATTGCTTCAATTTGTGGCATAATTAAAATGAATTTTTACAAGTGGTCAGTCATTAATTTATTTTAATTTTACATCTCAAAGGAAAAAGAAAAATATCCATAGCAGATGTACTGTGTGTTTAACAAAATAGCCTAAATCTTCACTTTTTGTATAAGTGGTCTTTGAAACTTAACATAAAACTACTTCTTCCTGTACCTGTTTATACTTTTTGTTGAATAAAAAGCTAACTTATTTCAAGCATGACTGGTGTTATAGATTAAATTGTGTGACAATAAAGGCAGAGACTGGAGTTAGGCAGTTGCAAGCCATGAAATCCCAAAGACTTCCAGCAAACCTCCACAAACTAGTGAAAAGCAAAATATGATTCTTCTTCAGAGTTCAGAGGGCTCATGGTCCTATGAGCTCTTGATTCTGCACTTCAATCCTCTAACACTATGACACAATAAATATTTACACTTTTAATCCATCCACTTTGTTTCTGAAACCCTCGAAAACTAATAAAACTGTATTTTTAATTCCCATGCTTCAAAAATACTATGAAGTCCTATATAACTACCTACAAAATTGAAAGTGAAGTGATTTATTGCTATAGAAATGGTTTGCAATTCCTTTACAGAGATGTTTGTAATCGTTACCATTGCTATTGTCTCTTCTTGTGTTTCAGACCTAGCCTAGTACATACGCTGCAGTAATAACATCTAGCTTCAACAGTCCATTGTTTTTTTCATTACTCCAAATCTCTCTCCTAAAGATTAGACGTTAAAATCAGTTGTATAACTGGTATCTTTACTTAGATGTCTATAGACATCTCATAGTCTAATGGATTTCTCAAAGTCAACATGACCAAAGCAAGATGTCCATACTTCCCTGATGCTTCTTCATCATATCACAGTAGATTACATACTCTCTGTTCTTCTTCCCGCTCAGGTCATGACAGCATAAAGGGCTTACTTCTATTTTCTAACTTCACAGATGCACACTATTCAATATATTAAAATATATTATTGGCTTAATCTGAAAATGTTATACAAAATCCCTTTGCTCTTGCGACGAGTACAACCCATCAATATCTCCCAATGGAATACCCTGATATTCTTGTAGCTGGTCTCTCTACTTCCTGTGTGCCATTTTTATTCTCAACATATCCACCAGGGGGAGCCTTTAAAATGGAAGGCTGCTGCTGCTACTGCTGCTAAGTAGCTTCAGTCGTGTCCAACTCTGTACGACCCCATAGATGGCAGCCCACCAAGGCTCCACCAGCCCTGGGATTCTCCAGGCAAGAACACTGGAGTGGGTTGCCATTTCCTTCTTCAGTGCGTGAAAGTGAAGTCTCTCAGTTGTGTCCGACTTTTTGTGACCCCATGGACTGCAGCCTACCAGGCTCCTCCGTCCATGGGTTTTTCCAGGCGAGAGTACTGGATTGGGTTGCCATTGCCTTCTCCGAAAATGGAAGGCAGGAGCCCTCAAGTCTGGGGAAGATATCAGGGCCTCATTGCTTTCTGCTTGTCCCATAAATCTTGGAAGTAATGCAGGAGAGAAGCAAATAACTCCTCTAACAGTTGAAGGAAAAAGGTAAAAGTTAGAATGACCATCATCAAAATGTGTAAAAACAATAAATGCTAGAGAGGGTGTAGAGAAAATACAACACACACACACACACATACACACACACGTATACCATATAAAATGGTCCTTCCCAGGGGGTGCAGTGGTAAAGAATATACCTGGCAATTTAAGAGAAACTCAGGAGAGCCAGAGTTTGATTTCTGGGTTGGGAAGATCCCCTGGAGTAGGAAATGGCAACCCACTCCAATATTCTCACCTGGGAAATACCATGGATAGAGGAGCATGGTGAGCTACAGTATATGGGGTCACAAAAGAGTCAGACACAATTTGGTGACTAAACAGAAACAATATATACATACACACCATGGACTATTACTCAGTCATAAAAGAGAAAGTAAAATGACATCTTCAGCAAATTAGATAGACCTAGAAATTATCATATTATGTGAGGTAAATCAGACAAAGACAAATATCACATAATATCACTTATTGTGGAATCTTAAAAGGCAATACAAATGAACCCTTTATAAAATAAATAGCTCACAGACATATGAAACAAATTTATAGTTACCAAAGTGAAAAGGGCTGGGAGAGGGATAAAGTAAAAGTTTGGGATTAACAGATTCTCACTACTATATTTAAATAAGTAAACAAAAAGGACCTACTATATAGCACAGGGAAATGTATTCAATAGCTTGTAATACTGAAGGTTGTAATAAGGAAAATAACCTGAAAAAGCCTACATATATTTGTATACACACACATGCACACCCACACAAAAGACAAAGGAACAAGAGATCAAGCTGCCAACATCCACTGGATCACAGAAAAAAACAAGATAATTCCAGAAAAAATATCTACTTCTGCTTCACTGGCTACGCTAAAGTCTTTGACTGTTCAGAAAACAGCAAACTGTGGAAAATTCTTAAGAGATGGGAATACCAGACCATCTTACCAGCCTCCTGAGAAACCTGTATGAAGGTGAAGAAGCAACAGTTAGAAATAGACACAGACAACCAACTGGTTCAAAATTAGGAAAAGAGTATGCCAATACTGTATATAGTCACCCTGCTTATTCAACTTATATGCAGAGAACATCATGAGAAATGTTGGGCTGAATGAAACTTAAGCTGGAATCAAGATTGCTGGGAAAAATTGTCAGTAACCTGATGTGCAGATGACACCAACCTAATGACAGAAAGTGAAGAGGAACTAAAGAACGTTTTGATGAAGATGAAAAAGGAGACTGAGAAACCTAGCTTAAAACTCAACATTCAAAAAATGAAGATTATCCCATCCAGTCCCATTACTTCGTGTCAAATAGGAAAAAAATAGAAACAGCGACAGGCTTTATTTTCTTGTATCCAAAATCACTGCAGATGGTGACTGCAGACATGAAATTAAAAGACACTCCTTGAAAGAAAAGCTATGACAAACCTATACTGTGTATTAAAAAGCAGAGGGATTATTTTGCCAACAAAGTTTGTCTAGTCAAAGTTATGATTTTTTCCAGTAGTCATGCATAGATGTGTGAGTTGGGCATAAAGAAGGCTGAGCAGTGAAGAACTGATGTTTTCGAACTGTGGTCATGGAGAAGACTCTTGAGAGTCCCTTAGGAGCAAGGAAATCAAATCAGTCAATCCTACAGGAAATCTACCCTGAATATTCATTGGAAGGACTGGTGCTGAATCTGAAACTCAAGCTCCAATACTTTGACCACCCGATGAAAAGAGCTGACTCATTAGAAAAGACCCTGATGCCGGGAAAGATTAAAGGCAGGAGGAGAAGGGGACAACAGAGGATAAGATGGTTGGATGGCATCACGGACTCAATGGACATGAGCTTGCACAAGCTCTTAGAGATGGTGAAAAAGACAGGGAAGCCTGGCATGCTGCAGTCCACAGAGTCGCAGAGTCGGACATGACTGAATGACTGAACAAAAACAAAAAGGCTTAATACTGTTGAAGAAACTACGATAATTAAATGTAACAAAAATAATTATCAGTGGTTTTATTAAAATAGACACATTCAAAGATCAAATGTAGATCAAGAGATTCAATCTCAAAAAGAGAAAAAACTGCTAGACAGAAATTAAATACAGCAACAACCTGTAGGTGTTTTCACGGGAAATAGGAAAACATTGGTATGGAATAGCATTGGTAATTTTTTTTTTAAAGGAGTATATGTTGGTAAGATCTCATATATTTCAGTATTCATTAAACCATACACTCAAATTTCTTCTAATGTGATAATAGAATAAGAAAGCTACTATTCATAGAAATCAGATTGTCAAGAATATAAAAGCTTTAAGGGCTTCTATAGACTGTAGAATCTGCCTTTCCTTTCTTTGTAGATTCAGAAATGGAAGTTCAGAAAACCTGTGACCATCCTAGGTTGGAAAGAATCCTGTCTGTGCCAAGGCCAGTCTTCTTCAGTTACATGTTATTTTATTATTACACAAATAAACCAAATACCTCAGCAATTACGTTTGGATTATCTTCCAAATGCATTCCATTTAAGAAACATAAGTAAAATCTAAATTTTTATGTAAATTCATCAATACTCAATATTTACATGTGTAAATAATAAAAATCATATTTTTTCTTTAAAATATATTTACCATTATTTCATATAAAATTAGATTTTATGAGTAATACAAGTAGGAGTTTATAACAAAATACGTTTCAGTACTAAAAGCACAGATGGTTCCTGATGGACATGGAGATAATAATAATATGGATGGACGTGAGTCTGAGTGAACTCTGGGAGTTGGTGATGGACAGGGAGGCCTGGCGTGCTGCGATTCATGGGGTCGCAAAGAGTTGGACATGACTGAGCGACTGAACTGAACTGAACTAAATAAGGGTAAAAATGAAACACTGACTCCACTGGTTCTCTTTCCTAACTGTATAAATTAAAATGGAGTTCAAACTCATGATCAGCATGTTTTAGCTTCCTATCAGAAGCTAACTCCATGAGTAATTACATTCATATTCTTTCTGTCATGCTTTGTTTCTTTTTCATACTCAGTATATACTCAGTCACTTAGATGATTATCATTAGGAAAAAATATGAGCCATTAATATTAAACAATGGAATTTTAATTTGAGAAATGACAATTAACATTTTAACATTGATCTGTATTATTTTGCTTAGAAGAATACATTGCAAAAGAATTGTGCTTATTTACATAAATCTACAAACCTAGTTGTAACACTTTATCAATGGATTCTTGAGAAGTATCTTAGAAAAATCCCTTCTGTTATAAGATTGTGACCTTATTAATTCAGAAAATGTCAATTATAAATATTGTTATAAATAGAAATGTACCAGGAATCAGACATTTGATTTTCTCTTCAAAGAAAATCACTAACAGTACAGGCTTAATGGAATTCATGAAGAAATTTTGCAACTTTGGTGATTATTAATTAACACTGATTCCATTAAAAACTATATGGGAAATACTGGGTAGTTTTATGCATATAATCAATGAACTTCATCAGTCAAATTAACATTCGGTTGAAGATGAAAGTGTTCTGCAAGAATCATTATAAATTAATTAGTGTTTAACACAATTGAAATGAACACATTGAAACTCAAATTTCATTTTCAGATAATAAGCTTAACAAGGATTATTTAGTTTGCTGTTCTCTCTCCATTTTACTTCTAAAATATTTTTCAAAACTTACTCTGTAAGCAAAAATCAGATCAGATTATCACTTGGTTTTAGCGTTTTAGCGATTTAACACTCACCACCACCAAATGCCCAATAGGCTATACTAAAAATTTGGTTTATGAAAAATATGAAATCAAGTAACAACAACCCTAAAGTCTAACTCTATTTCCATAGTTTATACTTCCGTCACTCAAGGCTTACAGTCATCTCTGTTTTCTTGAATTGGGTCTTTCCTACTCATTTATCATGTGTAAGAAAGTTCCTCCCAAATTTGCCGAATCGTTGGGGAAATTCAACTACAAGAGGCTTATCTGATAAGATTATATGATGGACTTGTAGAAACACAAGAAAGATTTATTACAAGAGAATAGAAAGTGTTTTACCAGTTAGCAAAATATTCATTTTCAAGTCTATGTTAGCTACACTTATTTGTAATAATAGGGTTCAAGAAAGATTAATTCACTATAATGATAGGCATAATAATGGACACTGGAGAGTTCAAGATAATTAGCCTTATGTTAGTCTTATCTCTACCAAGCCATACCTTCTCCACTGTAATTAGACCACATATAAAATCTAGGGCCTCTAGGGTTATCAGATATTCTCATGGTATAATTCCAGCTGATTAAGCAATGTTTATTTGTACCTATGGCGCTTGAATAAGTGAAACCCACTACAAGTACAGCTTCAATGATAGCAACACAATTTGAGAGGCATCACCACAAAACCTGAGAACACTGAGAAAAAGACAGGAAGTCCAGAGATTCAACTTGTAGTCTAGACATAGACTTAATATGAATGTTTCCCCTGCCACTTAGCTTTTCAGGGCCTTAGATTTTTCATCTGTACTATGAAGATATGCTTTTGATTATCTCCAAGACCTATGCAAATAAAAATCACATATCCTTTTTAGGGCTTCCCTGGTGGCTCAGATGATAGAGTCTGCCTGCAATTAAGGAGACCCCGGTTCAATCCTGTGTCAGGAAGATGCCCTGGAGAAGAGAATGGCAACCAGTATTCTTGCCTGGAGAATTCCATGGACAGAAGAACCTACAGTCCACGGGATCACAAAGAGTCAGGCACAACTCAGTGACTAAGAATGTACACATGTTGTAGGGCAGTGACTTTTAGACCCCATTATTTATCATGCCATGCAGTGATATTTATCAGTGTAAGTGATATCGCCATCAAGTTGAATGTTTCACCAACTCCATTGATTGGAAGATATGGTAGAGAGTAAACTAGAATATTTTTCATTAGATAATAAATATTTTAGCCTTGATGATGTATTTCTTCTTTTAATACCTATGAGACACACACACACAATTCCTCCAGCATTATTTTAAGCACCTACATATTAGCATTTTAATATTCATACAATTAAGATTTCAAAGCACATTTCTTTTACAGTGATGCATCTTAAGTTTATTTCTCATTGAAGTACAAATCAAATTACATTTTGCAAATAGTGAGGTGAACACTGGAACAATTTTTGGCTTGGTAATTGTAGCTCATGACTTTTACTGACTTCTGAGTATGAGACTAACAGGCTGCCTTACAAATAGTACTGCTTATTGATTTTGCCAAGGTTGGAACAGAAGAGGCTGTACTCTTTTCTGTAATTGTAACAAGCCCTACCTACCTATATTGATTACTTACTCTCCAGTGTTACAGTAAATTGCTATTGTGGAAACATAATGATGCTGAACATTTGTAGCCCAGATGGTAGGGTAATGTTTAAACACAGTGTGCCCTGTTCTTTGTAGATTCACTAATAACCTCTTTAATCATTTCTGTTCAAAATACCATGGACTCTGAAGCAGAAATCAGCCTAATGATACAACTAATATATGAAACATAACATTTAATCATTTGGAAGTAAATCACATCAATTATTTTTCCATCCTTTAGACAGTGGGCCAAAATTTTTTGCTAATCTTATTTCTAATAAACCCAAAATAAATTCATAGAAACTTTCATTCCATTTTTGTCCTTTTGTTCTTAAACCAGAGTGGGCCAAGGTAATTGTTTCTATTGATATTTTATAACATGAATTATATGTTTGAAGAGTATTTTCCTATCTAAAGAAAATAAATATTTGATAAATAAGTGCGTTTAAAGATCTATCATCCCACATATAGTGCAATAAGGAATCACCTGAAATAAGCTCAATATAGGGGATATAAGAAGATTATCATGAACAATATTATATCTTATTGTAAGAAAATGTATTTTTTATAAAATACTCCTCCCTTCAAAAAGACACCAGTATCTCATCTATTACATGGATTGAGTTCAAATAAAAGTGATTATTGAGGATAAATGTCATCCTGTAGATATGAAATACAACTGAGAAAGATTTGAGTAAAATTAGGAATATTATTAAAACAGAGCCTGTAAACATTGAAAGCAAATTTGAAAAACAAACAAAAAAAATGACATAATATTTAAAACTTAGAATTTTTCATACCAGTATTCATTTCTGTATGTGTAAAAGAATAGAAACTCTAGGTCATTTTCTAGAAGGAGCAGTCATTAAAATTAGCATTTTTTTCATTGTTTACTTTGTTTATTTTCTGTTGAATAAAAACATTTAGAATAAAAATAATAACTATTTCAGTATCATCATGCCCTTGGAAACTAAAAATAAAAAAGGTTTAATTATATTAACCTGGGCAACAAAAACAGTTTTTTAATCAAATTTATTATCCTCAGTCTTACATTCATCCTTTCAAATTACTAATATTTTTAAAATTTTCTAACAGAAATATTAAAGAAAATATCTGTAGGGAAAAAAATAGAAATATATTTAATTAAATTTGCCTTAAGAATTCAGACCAAACTTCCAGGAGAAGGTAATATTTAAGCTGACCTTTATTGTGCTTTTTCATTTATCAATTGTTTAATTTTCTATATTAGGCTAAGTGTTTGATATCTTCAAATTCATACAGTGTAATTTTCAAATGATTGCTTTTGTGCAGACTTCATAGTAAAAGTGAAAGTGTTAGTCACTCAGGTATGTCCCACTCTCCAACCCCATAGACTGCAGCCCACCAGGCTCTCTGTCCATGGAATTCTCCAGGCAAGAATACTGGAGTGAGTAGCCATTCTTTTCTCCAGGGTATCTTCCCAACCCAGGGATCAAACCTGAGTGTCCTGTATTAGACACAGATTTTTTACGATCTGAGTCACCAGGAAAATCCAAGACCTCATAAGACAATAGAAGGAGTTCCATGTAAATAATTGTTTTAATATGTTTCTTAATCTTAATGTACACTTGATATATTTGCAATTAATTTTGTGTAAAACTTGAATAATAAAATTAAATATAAAATTTTTATTTTTATAAATTTTTATGAACATATTTTATGAAAATTTTATAAATTTTATAAAATTTTTATGAGCATATATCATTAACATATATTTTTATGAACTTTCTTATGAACATATTTTATGAACATATGTGCATAGAAGCATTCTTAACAATTTATATGGATTAGATTTTAAAATTTTATACATTGTGATTATTATATACATTATTTGTTCAAAAGTTTTCTTCTGAAATATTGGTTTACATGATATTCAGCAGTACTTCTAACATGGACAATTATTCACCTTAGCTTTATAAGTCCTTTAACAGAATTTCCACTTTACACTGACAATGAAAGCATGTTGACATTACCATATTCTATTGATGATTTTAATATTTTGTTTTTCTAGAGTGGTTTGAGGTTCACACCACAATTGAGCAGAAAGTTCCGAGTTCTCATAAACCACTGTCCCCAGATATACATAGCCTCTTCTACTGTCTATCCATTTTATCAGTTTATAAAATATTCAATGGCTTAAATGTTAATTTTTAAAAAGTAGATTTTCCTCAATGATTTGACAAAACTATATATATAATTAGAATTCTAACACTAGAATGCCTATGTACTATATATAAATAAAAATTGCAAAGTCGGGTGATTATTTATAGTCAAAGTGAATGTACTTAAAATTCAGTTCAACAGCTTCACCTGGATAAAATATCAAAATACATGAACCATTAGTAATTTTTCATTAAAGACACTTTACATGTGTATTCATAATTTGATGGTTTGGCCATTCTTTTAACTATATGTATCTATTCACATTTGCATGTTTCCTGAAAAGTTCAGATATGTGTAATCATTAGCATTTTTATATTGCTAAGACTCAAATATAAAATTCACTTTCTAGAGAGTTTTATTTATAAGTGGGTTAAATGGTAAATACAATTTTAATGCATGTGTGTATGTAATGAGGAATTATATACGATTAGAATTCTAAAACCAAACAATGTGTTAAAATGTAGTTAAGAAGTTGTCTCCAAAATGGAAACTGACCCATAGACATAGAGATCAGACATGCGGTTGCCAAGAGGGAGCAGGGAAATGAGAGAGATGGACTAAGAGTTTGGGGTTAGCAGATGCAAAGTATCACATTTAGAATGAATAAACAAGGTCCTACTATTTAGCACAGTGAACTATATCTAACCTCCTGGGATAAATCATAATAGAAAACAACAGTAAAAAAAAAAAATGTGTATACATGTAAAACTGAGTCACTTTACTTACTGTACAACACAGGTTGGCACAACACTGTAAATCAACTATACTTCAATAAAATATTTTAAATCTATCCACAAAACATTTTCTATAATATCTGCACTCTTCGCTCACCTCCTATGCAATGCTTTGTATTAATTTTGAAATTAGGGATTTGTAACAATATGTGAATTTTAAAATACAATTTATTCCATTCTTAATAGTTAATTTTTATTTCAAACACTGTTTTAACTGATCTTCTCACCAAATTTTTATAAGATTCAGAATTCAACCCTTACAAAATATTGAAATTAAGCCTACCAAGCTTTACCTTTTATCAACTTCACATTATCTGTCATCCTAATATTCATTACCTCAGTTCTCATTCACAGCTCAAGCCATTGCAATCTCATTTCGCTTATCATTGAAGTAGTTCTCAATAATGTCCCTAATAAACCCAAACATTTTCAATTTTTATTTGAATTTTTAGCAGATGCTCCATAGTGATCATACTTTTCGTCTTCAAATTCTCTCTTTATTTGGTTTTCATGTTAGTAAAAACAGCTCTTATTGATGGGGATTTTCAGGGCTACAGTGTAATATATGTGAATCAAGTCTGACAAAATGTATATTTAATTGACCAACTAATGTTTCATGTCACCACAGAAGCAGGGTAGACCGTAACTACTGATTGATTTTAAGAAGAAATCCTACATAAATTTTTTACATAGGCATCAGCCCATGATTAGTCTGTATTTGTAAATGACTTTCTAGTTTAGCTCTTTCTGTGCATCAAGATAATGAACAGGTAAGAGTCAGCAAGGTTTTTGTGTCTACATTTTAATGGTTTTGGCAGATGGTTAACAAAATTGTTCCTCTTTTTCATGAGAATTTTATCTTCAGTCAAATTTCCTAGTTTTGTTTCCCTTGAAAAGCAAGTAATGAAGTTACTTGTCAACTAAGTTACTAAGCAACTTTGCTTATGGTAAAATGACTGCTTAACTGAGGACTGACTTAAACCAGGGAACAATAAATACTGGGCAGGAAGCCTTATTGTGAAATTCCTCTGAGTATGGAGACTCATAATTAGGCATGTACCTTGTAAGGTCAATGAAAGGTCTTTCTATGGAGATGGTATAAAAGATGCTGGCCCCTTTGGAATGTGAAACTTTTAATCAAGTGTGGTCCCACACCTGTAGATCTGCACCTTTATACCTGAGCTGTTACCAGGTAGGACAGAGCTCACCACGGCTCCATGGGTTTACAAGAACTACTCCAAGATTCCCACTAAGAGAAATACCTCCTCAGGTTCTCCTGGCAAGATGAGGTTCCCACTGTATATATCCCTTCCATTATGCTGGTACGACTGAAATATTGATTCAATTTCCAGATGGTCTGATATTTCCAGATTTTCAGCATCTATGAAATTTCATTCAACATTTTCCTCTATGTGTATATTTGTATGTCAAATTTTCAAATTATAAAAAATCATAGCAGGGCTAACATGTTTAAACTCACACAAGAATAACAATACCTATTATGATATAGGGAATTTATTGAGATCATTAGACTATGAAAACATAATTTTTCATGCAGATTCAGAGTTGAAGCCTAGAAAAGGTAGGAAAGGAAACAGGAAAATATTACATCTTTCATCATATTATTGGGTTGGCCAAAACGTTCCTTAAGGTTTTTCTGTAACAACCTGTTTTTTAGTCAACCCAATATATGGATTAACAGTCAATACCATGGTTCATATGTTTTATAGAAGTGGAATCATGTTTTAATTTTCAAAACCTAAATGCTAAAAATGCATTTAACGACTTCAAGTTTTTATATAAAATATACAATTTGCCATATGGCTGTTTCCAAATGTGTTTTATTAATTAAGTATATGATTCATTCAGTAGTCATTTACTTTTCTCCATTTCTTTAAATTACAATTTGGAAATATAACATATGTACAAAATCAAACACTTTCAGAGTATGTTTGATAACAATGTCAGAAGTAATAAAAATCTTAGGCAATGAAACATTCACACTTCACATTATAAACTGAGCATAAATTTGCCTACTTTTAAACACAGAGACAACCCAATGCTGCTCAAATTATAAAGTAAACTTATTTTCAGAATTTAAGATGCAAATGACCTTTCTCCTAACTTTGACTTCAATATTTAAGATGTTTTATTAACCCTTCCCCACCTTTTTATTTCCATTTGGTTTCTCTTATTTGCCTTCAGCCATTTTTTATAAACAAAAATTTTTAGAGCTTGTATACTTTAAGCTTATGGACTACATCAAGAAATATCCATAAACATGTCTATGCTTAATTTTGTGCATTTAATTCACAGTGCATAAAGACAAATATTTGATAAATGCCTGGGTTGCTTGAACAATTATTTCTTTTCTCTTAGTAATTATGTAATTATTCTTTTGATATTATCATGACTGTCTTATATTGCCTGCCCACAAGTTCTGCAATATTGTTTTACTTCATTAATTACTTGATGCAGAGAGAACATCCTGGACTTTTGAAATGCAAACAAAGAAATCGAAAGTATGGTAGATTTCAAGTACAATATTTTAGAATAGCAAATGGTTTCTTACTCCCAGAACTAGGTAATTCATTCCATCATAAAATAAGGATCCAAGGAACATTATCAATCATACTACCTGATAAAATTTTATTGCAGAGATAAAGAACTAAACTTAGATTCTAATAAAGATAGATTTCATATTCTTCTTAAAGGTAAACTTTTGTTTACCTTTTCAACCTAATGTATGAAAACTAATGATATAATTAACAGAGATTATATTAAACTCCTGGACCAAAATGTATGCAAAAGAATACCTTCCAATTTGTTTGAATGTAAGTTAAGTGAATGTATTCAAGAGTAAATGATCCTTAGTCATAATTACAGTGTAATAGGTTTAATATATTATAACATAGTTTGTATTTGACTTTACCACACTTTAGTATCAATTTAAACAATCTTCAAAGAAATATAATACATTCTCTTTGAACTATGTATAATAGTAATAATGATAATCTGGGCAAAGATACATGAATAGAAATTTACTAAGAATTTAACCACACATTCAAAATAAAACTATTGTTGGTAATAGCTTAAAAAAATAACTACTAAGGCATGGATGATAAAAGATGAATGTACACCCATGGTGGATTCATGTCAATGTATGGCAAAACCAATACAGTATTGTAAAGTATAAATAAATAAAAGCCAAAAATAAATAAATAAATAAATAAAAGATGAATGCTCAAATAGTGTCTCATGTTCAATTAAAAAAAAAAAGTGTGAATTACAAAGCTATGTATTCAAGTTAACAGAATCATGCTCTAAAGAACAACTTAGAAATGGAAGTAAAAATGACTAGGAACTATGACAAATATGTTATGATCCAATGTGGTGGTTAATATTATGTGCCACCTTGACTGGGTGTGTCTGCAAGGGTGTTTTTTTCAGGAAGAAATTAGCATTTGAATTATCAAACTAAATAAAGAAGATCCACGCTCACCAATGTGGACATATTGGTTGAGGGCCTAAACAGAACAAAAAGGTGGAGAAAGGGCAAAATCTCTCTCTCTCTTAATCTTGGACACTATTTTTTTTCACCCTGGGTCCTCCCCCACATTGTAAATTCTCAGGTCTTCAGACTTAGACTGGGAGTTCCAGCAGGGATTCCCCCGTGTTTCTCAGGCCATTAGAGTCAAGTTTTGATTATATCACCAGCTTCCCCAGGTCTCTAGTTTACAGTCAGTAGTAGTGAATGTCACTCAGTCATTTCCAACTCTTTGAGATCCCATGGACTATAAATTCCATGCAATTCTCCAGGCCAGAATACTGGAGTGGGTAGACTTTCCCTTCTCCTAATCCAGGGATTGAAGCCAAGTCTCCCACATTGCAGATGGATTCTTTACCAGCTGAACCACAAGGGAAGCCCAACAGTCATTAGATTGTGGTATTAATACATTTCAGCTTCCATAAACCAGTTCCCTTAATAAATCTCTTCTCATAAGAATCTGCCTGCAATGCAGGAGGCCTGGGTTCCATTCCTCGATCAGGAATATCCCCTGGAGAAGGGAATGGCTATTGACTCCAATACCTTACCCTGGAGAATTCCATGGACAGAAGAGTCTGGCAGCCTATAGCCCATGGGGTCTCAGAGTTGTACATGACTGAGAAACTAACCATTTAACATTCTTATTTTTATATGAAAATATCTTATTGGTTCTATTTCTTTAGAGTACCATAACACATCCAACTACATTAGTTATCCAGTGTCTAGTTTCTAAAATGAAAATGAACAAGACCAGAGTACTTCTGTGTTTGTCTTTCAGCACATCTGAAGCTTTCTTTTTCTATCCTGGAGAACAAGATGACAAAATGTAAACTGTTTGATAGTACTATAGACTGGTATGAAGTTTTTGCTAAACAAGACCCACCTTCCAGAATATTGGAAATAAAAGCAAAAATAAACAAATAGGACCTAATTAAACTTAAAAGCTTCTGCACAACAAAGGAAACAATATGCAAGGTGAAAAGACAGCCTTCAGAATGGGAGAAAATAATAGCAAATGAAGCAACTGACAAACAACTAATCTCAAAAATATACAAGCAACTCCTGCAGCTCGATTCCAGAAAAATAAACGACCCAATCAAAAAATGGGCCAAAGAACTAAATAGACACTTCTCCAAAGAAGACATACAGATGGCTAACAAACACATGAAAAGATGCTCAACATCACTCATTATCAGAGAAACGCAAATCAAAACCACAATGAGGTACAATTTCACACCAGTCAGAATGGCTGCGATCCGAAAGCATACAAGCAATAAATGCTGGAGAGGGTGTGGAGAAAAGGGAACCCTCTTACACTGTTGGTGGGAATGCAAACTAGTACAGCCGCTATGGAGAACAGTGTGGAGATTCCTTAAAAAACTGGAAATAGAACTGCCTTCTGACCCAGCAATCCCACTGATGGGCATACACACCAAGGAAACCAAAATGAGACACATGTACCCCAGTGTTCATCACCGCACTGTTTATAATAGCCAGGACATGGAAGCAACCTAGATGTCCATCAGCAGATGAATGGATAAGAAAGCTGTGGTACATATACACAATGGAGTATTACTCAGCCTTTAAAAAAGAATACATTTGAATCAGTTCTAATGAGGTGGATGAAACAGAAGCCTATTATACAAAGTGAAGTAAGCCAGAAAGAAAAACACCAATACAGTATACTAATGCATATATATGGAATTTAGAAAGGTGGTAATGATAACCCTGTATGTGAGACAGCAAAAGAGACACAGATGTATACAGCAGTCTTTTGAACTCTGTGGGAGAGAGAGAGGGTGGGATGATTTGGGAGAATGGCATTGAAACATGTATATCATATATGAAATGAATCGCCAATCCAGGTTCAATGCATGATACTGGATGCTTGGGGCTGGTGTACTGGTATGACCCAGAGAGATGGCACGGGGAGGGAAGAGGAAGAGGGGTTCAGGATGGGGAACACATGTATACCTGTGGCGGATTCATGTTGATGTATGGCAAAACCAATACAATATTGTAAAGTAGTTAACCTCCAAATAAAATTAATTAAATTTATATTTAAAATAAAAAGATATAACAATTAATATTAAACTGAATAGAGACCTTCATTATGTGGTACAGGTTTCTACTATTGGTGATACATTTTTCTAAAATGTTGTTAATAGAATTTTTGTAAAATTATCCTTTCTTATTGTTTTTAGAACAAAAGAGAAAATAGATGAGTAGTCAAATCAATAGCTAACAGTGTGGCCTTGTTAGTCTTTCATGGCTCTAACACTCTTCAGTGGGTCCAAAAGTTCAAAACTATATACATAATATTAATAGTACTTGGACATTATTTACCTTTTTGCTCTCATTCTCTCATTAGTGCCAGTAAACATTTCCAGAGGCTGCAATAGTATGTGATAAAATGCAAATACTTTTGATAATCCAAATTTCTTATATTAAGCATTATATACAGGAGATTTGAAAAACCTAAAGAGATAGTATGTGCTTCTCCATTGGTTCAGCAGTAAAGAATCTGCCTGCAATATAGGCGATGTGGGTTTCATCCCTGGGTAAGAAAGATCCCTTGGAGAAGGAAATGGCAGTTCACTCCAGTAATCTTGCCCAGAAAATCCTGTTGACAGAGAAGCCTGGTGGGTTACAGTCCATGTGGTCACAAAAGAATCAGACATAAATGAGTGACTAAATGACAACAACAAAGATATACTACCATTCTCAATTATATTGCTTTCAAAAATACAATCATCTTCCGGGAAAAAGATATTATCCATATTTATAGGAAATAAGATTATTGTTATATTTAAATCAAATAAAATTAATGCTTTAAATTAATAGTTTTACTTTCTAATTTAGTAACTACTATTAGAAATAATCTACATAAACAAAATCTTTCAGAATTCTCAAAAATATTTAATTATCCTGGCTCCTGAGAAACAAACACTCTATGAAAAGATAATGTTTAGAGAAAAAATGACTTAAATCATTAGATTTATAATTTATAATCCAATAATATCAAAGTAAGAATGATAGCAAAAGGTCAGTAATGTCTAAAGAGCAATTATAAAGTATCATATATATAGAAGACCAGGGAAGTAGCATCTATGCCCACATCAGGTACAATCATAAGACGATATGTTTAAATACATAATTCCTGTCAGGATTAAAGACATCCATTACTGGACTTTCCAGGTGTTACTAGTGGTAACGAATTCACCTGCCAAAGGAGACTCAAGAGACAAGGGTTTGATCAATGGGTGGGGGAGATACACTGGAGTAGGAAATGGCAACCCATTCCAGTATTCTTGCCTGGAAATTTCCATGGATGGAGGAGCCTGGTGGGCTACAGTTCATGGGGCCCACAAGGAGTCAGACATGACTGAGTGACTGAGTACACATTACTGGAATTGAATTAAATAATAGATTCTCTGAACTCCAAATGTATCTGCTATACTATATATCATTAGAATATCATTTTTGAGTTATTTAGGGCCTCACACTCTTTAGCTGAGGTGAAGTGAAAGTCACTCAGTTATGTCCGACTCTTTCCTAACCCATAGACTGTAGCCAGCCAAGCTCTTCTGTCCGTGTAATTCTCCAGGCAAGAATACTGGAGTGGGTAGCCTTTCCCTTCTGCAGGGGATCTTCTCAATCCAGGGATTGAACCCAGGTTTCCTCCACTGCAGGTGGATTCTTTACCATCCGAGCCACCTGGGAAGCCCAAGAATACTGGAGTGGGTAGCCTATTCCTTCTCCAGGGAATCTTCTGACCCAGGAATTGAACCAGGGTCTCCTGCATTTCAGGCAGATTCTTCACCAGCTGAGCTACCAGGGAAGTCCCTTTTTTTTAGTTAAGGTAATATATTTGAGAACTCATATTAGTCTGCATTAACAAATTATGACAAAAATAGCATCTTACAAAATCACACATTTATCATGACACAGTTTCTATGGGTCAGGAATCTGGGCACAGCTTAACTACATCCTCTGTTTTAGACTCTCACAAGCTGCAAAGAGCCTGTCATTGAGAGCTGGCCTCTAAACTGAAAGTTGGCCTGGGAAAGGATCCACTTCAAAGTTTATATTGTTGCTGGCAAAATTCAGTTTCTAGAGACTGTGGACTGCTGTTTCTGGTTCTTGGAATGAAGGGAATGAAGATTTCCCTTGGTTCCTTGGCATAAGGACTTCTCTAACTTTGCTTCACCAAACTAGGGTAGCCAGGAAAGCAACAGGGAGTCTTAGAAAGACACAAGTCACAATCTTCAGGCTAACGGTCTCCCAACTGAGCTATTTCAGTCACATTATAAAGTACAAACTTATGTATCCCAGTCACATATATGATATCTTATCTACTGTGCCGTATTTTATTGCTTAAAAACAAGTCACCAGACAGCCAACCCAGTAATACCTGACTATATTCCTGAGCATGGAGAAAAAAAAAAATCTGGTATTATAAAAAAAAAGTTTTAATTCATACATACATTTTATGATCAATTTGGTGATAAGTTCAGTTTATGATATGATTTAGGATGAAAAGATGGCCATGCATTTACTTCCTATTCTACACAAATCTGAGTTTCCTAGATGAAAAATAATAGTAAATACTCTTTTTCAGCAATTCTAATAACATGCTAGTCGTCCACTGGGGAATCATATATCCAGTTTACTGAGGTCATTATAAAGGTGGCACTAGAATTAAATCATGGAGGACTAAGGAACATTATGAGGTAAAAAGCTGTCTTTGAGAAATAAAGACTGTCAGGTAATAGGACTAGATTCACAGAATGAATTAAGTCAGAACTTCCTGGAAAGTACAGGCTATATCATTGGATGGCTTTATCAAAGTTAGGAAGGGATCAGAGTATGAAAGATGTGTCTGCTAAGAGTCATTTAATCTTTTCACCTGAAAATTATTGAGAAAACACAGCTTTAATTATGATAAGTTGTTTTTTCACAATATAACCCATCAATTAATTAATGATAATATTTAGGGATATTATACTGGAGTTATGGTATGAAATAATTTGAGGAATTCAGATTATTATCAGCAGAAAATTAAGAGGCCCTCTATAATTATCCAGGTGAGAAATTTTGAAGATATGAAGATACAGTATCAGAAAACAGAAAAAAAAGATCACGTAAGGTAGAAAAGATCACATATTTCCAAAGTGGGCTCTGTTAATTAATAGGTATTTGAGATGGTGGTAGAATAGTATAGACAATTACCTTCCCTTAACTCTGAAGTTAATGTAATCCCATTATAGTAAACTTATTTTATTAAAATCTGACTTTATAGATCTGAAGTAGGACATGATACTCTTCATTTCTAACAAACTCCAGGCAGGAGAGGGCAAGAGTAAACATGGACGTTTCAGAAATCAGTGAACTAAAATGTATGGGAATGGGTGAATTTAATTCAGATGACCACTACTCTACTAGTGTGGGTAAGAATCCCTTTAGTAGAAATAGAGTAGCCTTCATAGCCAACAAAAGATTTTGAAATACAGTACTTGGGTGCAATCTCAGAAAAAAACTGACAGAATGATCTCGGTTTGTTTCCAAGGCAAACCATTCAACATCAGAGTGAATAAAGTCTATGCCACAACAAATAATACCCACGAAGCTGAAGTTGAACAGTCCTGTGAAAACCTACAAGACCTTCTAGAACTAACACTGGAAAAGAAGAAGAAGAAAATAAGATGTCCTTCTCCTCACAGGGGACTGGACTGCAAAAGTGGGAAGTCAAGAGGTACCTGTAGAAACAGGCAAGATTGGCTTGGAGTAAAAAATGAAGCAGGGCAAAGGCTAACAAAGTTTTGCCAAGAGAATGCACTGGTCATAGCAAACAGCCTCTTTCAACAACACAATAGACAACTCTACACATAGACATCACCAGATGGTCAACACCGAAATCAGGTTGATTATTTTCTTTGCTGCCAAAAATGAAGCAGCTCGATATAGTCAGCTAAAAACAAGACCTGGAGTTGACTGTGGCTCAGATTATGAGCTCCTTATTGCAAAATTCAAGCTTAAATTGAAGAAAGTAGGAAAAACCATTAGACCATTCAGGTATGACCTAAATCAAATCCCTTATAATTATACAGTGAAGTTGACAAATAGATTCAAGGGATTAGATCTGGTTAATGGAGTGCCTGAAGAACTATGGACAGTGGTCCAGAACACTGTTCAGGAGGTGGCGACAAAGCCATCCCCAAGAAAAAGAAATGCAAGAAGGTAAAGCAGTTGTCTGAGGAGGCCTTATAAGTAAATGAGAAACTAAGAGAAGTGAAAGGCAAAGGGGAAAAGGAAACATATATCCAATTTAATGCAGAGTTCTCAGAAACCAAAACTTCCCTGGTGGCTTAGATGGTAAAGAGTCTGCCTGCAATGTGGGAGACCCAGGCTTGATCCCTGGCTGGCTGGGGAAGATCTCTTGAAGAAGGAAATGGCAACTCACTCTGGTATTCTTACCTGGAGAAGTCCATGGACAGAGGAGCCTGGTGGGCTACAGTTCATGGGTCACAAAGAATTGGACAGGACTGAGTGACTAACTCTTTCACTTTTTTTTTTTCCCCTAGAGAACAGCAAGGAGAGATAAGAAAGGCTTATTAAGTGAACAATGCAAAGACATAGAGGAAAACAATAGAATGGGAGAAACTAGATATCTCTTCAAGAAAATGGAAGATACCAACGGAACATTTCATGCAAAGATGGGTACAATAAAGAACAGAAATGGTAAGCACCTAACAGAAGCAGAAGAAATTAAGAAGAGGTGGCAAGAATACAGAGAAATATACAAAAAGGATCTTCATGACCCAGAAAACAATAATTATGCGGCCACTCCCCTAAAGCCAGACATTGTGGCCTGTGAAGTCAAGCAGCCCTTAGGAAGTATTACTATGAACAAAGCTAGTGGGGATAATAGAATTCCAGTTGAGCTATTACAAATCCTAAAGATGATGATGTTAAAGTGCTCAATATACCAAATGGTTTGAAAAACTCACCAGTGGCCACAGGACTGGAAAATGACAGTTTTGATCCAGTTCCAAAGAAAGTGAAAGTGAAAGTGAAGTAACTCAGTTGTGTCCGACCCCATGGACTGTAGCCTGCTAGGCTTCTCTGTCCACGGGATTTTCCAGGCAATAGTACTGGAGTGGATTGCCATTTCCTTCTCCAGTTCCAAAGAAAGGCAATGCCAAAGAATGCTCATACAATTGTGTTCAAAAGGTATCTGGTGAAGTGTAGTCTATTTTACTACTTCCATTGGTTCAATAAAATTAACTCCTCATTAATTTCTATAACTGAAAAGGACCAGGTTAATACTGAGAGGTATATTGGAAGGAGAAAAACAATGACCGTGGCAAATGGCAATTACAGCTTTGATTAATACAGTTCTAGCTTGTTTCCTCAATTTCTATAAAGTGGGATTCAAATAAAACTCCCAAAAGAATGGTTACAATGGAATGACAAATGACTATGAGGAAAGACTTAAACTTTATCCATTGAGGAGAATGGAAAAGAAAAGGTTGACTGAAAACAATTGTTATTAGAAAGAATCAACAAGTAATGTACATTTGAGCTATGGATTCAACTTGTAGTAGCACCAGTGTACATAGCCATTTAAATTTATTTTCCCCTTTTAGAACAAATGCTTTTTCTTTTTTCTACTCTACTGTCCTTCTTTCCTGAAGGAGCAGTATTCCTTTCAGTCTGGTAATTGTGCTCTCTTCTTGGTCCAAATATATCAATATTGTGTGCTGTACTTCAGTTCAGTTCAGTTCAGTTCAGTCGCTCAGTCGTGTCCGACTCTTTGTGACCCCATGGACTGTAGCCCACCAGGTTCCTCTGTCCATGGGGATTCTCCAGGCAAGAATACTGAATTGGGTTCCCATTCCCTTATCCAGGGGATCATCCCAACCCAGGGATTGAGCCTAGGTCTCCCACATTGCAGGCAGATTCTTTACCATACCAGGGAAGTCCAATTATCTTCTATATAATCTGTTACTTTCGGATTCAACTATTTATTTGAGACAGTTGATTAGGTATGGGATTATTGATTTGATGTGGGAATCTTTTCCTGGAAACTTCTAAACTGAAGCTGAGATTGCCTATTCTCTGCTTGGATTTCTAATATGTACAATTTGGAGCATTGAGCTCCATCAGTTGACAAATTTGGTTAGAAATGAGTGAACAGAGTCAATATGCAAAGAAAAGCAAGAGGATGCAATTTTATATAAATATGAATTGAGAGGAAAGTGAAAGCTGCTCAGTCATGTCTGACTCTGCAATCACATGGACTATACAGTCCATGGAATTCTCCAGGCCAGAATACTGGAGTGGGTAGCCTTTCCCTTCCCCAAAGGGTCTTCCCAACCCGGGGATTAAACCCAGGCCTCCCACATTGCAGGTGGATTCTGTAACAGCTAAGCCACAAGGGAAGCCTAAATATTAATTAAATATTCTGAATTATTCTGCCACTCTTTGGCTTTCTTAATCTCCAGGAGTTTTGCTTATCAAATATTTCAAACACTGCAAGCATATCATCACCTCTACCTCCTGAAGTCTATACCAGGGCTGTATTAAAAGGTATGGCAGTACCTTTTTTTTTTTTTTTTTCCAGTAAAGAAAGGTATGACAAATTCAATCTCAACATTATTCACAGTAAAATACAAAATAATATATTTTCCATTTCTTTCCTTTTCTCAGTTTTGTCATAGGCACTACTCTATAGGGTTCAATAAAGTTCATTTTTATGTCAACCAAACTTTATTGATTCAGTTCAGCTTCATGGGTTTACACTGAACTACTGCTCACCCTCAAAGAATGCTAATCAAGTAATTCCATGACATCTATATAACCTTGCAGTAAAAGCACACCAGTGTAAAGGTGGGTGAATTACAGTCTATTTGATGCTTGATTTACTCTACAGCTGTCTCCAGCAATGAAATATAGCAGCTAGGAACTAAAGGTTGGGTGGTTTTCAAACAGATTAGGAATTATATGGTGAAGAGGGTAGATCCCTGGGGGAACACTAAGAATGAATTGGCTTACTTAAAAACTCTTGGTTTTGTCAGGATCTGGTTTACATTTGGATTTGTTTCTGACTAAAGTAAGTTAGAAATTGGACAGGCATACATATTTGTTTTTCTTTGCTAATCTACTTAGAATAACTAAGAAACATTTCATCTAACTACTGTAGGAAAGGTCAATACTTTAAAATCTTTACTGATACAAAAGAAAAATAGGATGTGCTTAACATCAGCAGAGAGCCGGTTTCTACACGTGCTACTTCCACTTAACAATGCCACTGAGGCACTGTCCAAATACCCCTGAGGATATAGTTGCTCTGAATATTTACTGAAATGAATTTATTTTTGAAAGTGAATAATATTGTCACATTACTATTAAAAACAGAGGCAAGCTTCCTTTATCTTCAGCTCAAGTTTAGAAAATTCAACAGAGATATAGTTTTCTGACATTGCTACAGTAATAACTTAATGAAAAAGGCACCATTACAATATCCAACCAGTAATTTTAGATATTTATAACCTGACATTTCAAATCCTTATGAAAAATATTGGTTTGAAATATCTATTAAAATGTAATATGGCATAATTAATTTAAACACATATAGAACAATGAGGCCATGTACATTTGTTTTATTATGTAATGAAAAGGGAATTTAATAGTAATGAATCTAAAATAGTTTTCTTCTCAAGTATCAATTTAGAATCAATACTTATACTTTTCTCTAGTTCATAATTTTATACATGGAGTAATAGAATTTGCTAATTTTGATGAAGCATATACAATTCACAAAACAAAAGGCAAGTTTAAACATGAACTATTAATACATGATTTTAAAATTGAAGAAAGTTCAACTTTTAATACATTTGCTGTTCTACCAGGTATCTAAAAATACAGCATTTGGTGTGTAGAATACATGGGTAGTATTATAGATGACAGGTCATTCTTCAACAAAAGAATGATTAAATATGATAAAGGAGATATAATATTTAATATTTATATAAGATATCCAAGTAAATCATTTAAAGATGAAAAAATAAAGGTTATTTTGAATTTTAATGGCACTATGATTTAAAACAGTCTGACATTATACATGTCACTTAGGCTACCATCTCCTCTTTCTTCCTTGGGTCACATCACCCTTGTTCTTTATGGAATGTGCTGCATACTAAGTTGCTTCAGTTGTATCCAACTCTGTGTGACTCTATGGACTGCAACCTGCCAGGCTCCTTTGTCCATGAGATTATCCATGCAAGAATACTGGAATGGGTTGCTGTGCCCTCCTCCTGGGGATCTTCTCAACCCAGGGATCAAACCTGCATCTCTTATGTCTAACCTGCATTGGCAGGAGGGTTCCTTACCACTAGCACCACCTGGAAAGTCACCTAAAATTATTTCTACTTTTCTTTTCCTATTAACAAGAGATGAAACATTTCTTTTTTATTTTTCCTTAAAGTGGCTTACAAATGCTTTTATTAATTAAAAAAATTCAAGTTCCCGCCTTCAGAGGTCACTAGAATTAGTGATTGTACTTCATGATTATTCAAATTATTGTAATCATCTGAAGGTAATTTTTTGCCAGTAGTTTATCCTTGCTTTTATTTGGGATAGTTCAGAATTGCATGACCTATTTTCATTCAAATTTTAGATTTCATAATCTCTATTGGCCAATTTGGCTGTATAAATAAGTGTTTTATTAATAATACTCCTGATGTAAGAGTATCTGCAACTGCTTTGTGACTAAAATATAATCTGCATAAATTAAAAATACTCTGAAAAAAATATTTTTACTTAATAGATCCTTGGCAATGTAAATTTGTCTAAACATTTCAGAATCAACCTGTTTATGTGACCCTTTGGCTAATTCAAACAAAAAATCCACATTGGCCATCTGTTGTTTGAATAAAAAGAAAGAATGTGGATACTCATAAAGAAGGATCTCATACCCTGCTAAGTTATTCAAGAGTATCTCAAGCATCCCACTGTAAATAAATTGTGGTTTATCCATATGAGAGGATATACCTCAGAAATATTAAAAAATGATTAAAATATTGATACATGCAACAATATAATGAATCAAAGAATCTATACAAAAAGATCACAGGTTGTACAAAAATTCAAACTGACAGTTCCAGAAATTATAGCAGTGATTATCTGAATTAGCTGATTATCAAGGAAAGACATGAGAATTTCTGTACGTGACTGACATGCCCATTAAGTTGACATTTTGATTCTAGTGACAGTCCCTTCAGACCTTCTGTTTTTCACTGGGCTCTGGGTTTTTCAATGAACATGCAAGATCTGTCAGAAATTATTTCAACCTCTTCACAGCTCTTAGAATTCTAAAATCTACTCTTTCAATGTCCAGATGTTCTGTAACACCTGAACCTGGCTAATAAAGTTTTCATTACTTAAACTTGGGAAGAAGATGGGAGAATGGTAGGCATAGCAGTTCTTCATGAGTAAATAATTCTCTCTTATCCAGTATATGGAAATAGTTGTTCTAAATAATGCACTACATTTTAAATATCTTATTTGTATCAGGGAATTACCTAATTTCATGCCTCTATAACCAGAAACAGAGATCCATGAAGCTTTATTTTCACCTATTATAAATATTTCCTTAACTATCAATGTTTAAAATACTGTGCAAAATTGTCAAAATCATGCTTGTTCTTTTCAAAAGATCAATTCACCCAACTATCTCTACCCTCCTTTATCATAATTTTTAAATTAAACTGCATGTGGCTCCTGAAGGAAGAAGTGTAATACCATTTGGAAAAAGATACCCAAAGCATCAGAAATATTCAGTGTTTCTGATGGTTGCATGGCTAGACAATAATTAAAGACTAGATTTCATTCAATGTCTTCTGTTAGACATACTTCATTGGGTTGCCTTGCTACCATTAAAGCAATAATAACATAGAATAGACAGTGATAAAGGCTTACATGTGTCCAAATGATTGTTTTAAGAGTCTTAGCTTGGCAGATCATGTTCTATAAATAAAAAGACTTTCACATATACATAAAGAGCTTTTAGAAGATGATAGAGCATTCATATTTTTAACAGAATGATTATGTCATGAATAACTATATTCTAAAAACAAAAAGATAAAAATGGAAAAACAAAAGATGACATATCTAAGGAAAGTGAACTTATTTTGGTAGTGACAATGACTTTATCATTGAGAAATAAGTATTTAGTCCAAAGCCAAAATCAAACTGTATATTAATTTTATGATTTTATTTTTACACTTAAATTAATTTCATAAACAGATATACTATATATTCAGTTCAGTTCAGCCGCTCAGTCGTGTCTGACTCTTTGTGACCCCATTAACTGCAGCATGCCAGGCTTCCCTGCCCATCACCATATATTAGTCAACGATTATATTTTCATCAGCAGTTTCACTGGCACTTAATAATTTTCTTATTTTATTTGGATTTGCTTCACAAGAAAATAGCAACAGATTTCTACTCTCATCACAGACTAAGTAATTTCACTATATATGCTATCTCAAAATTTACTTAACAAACACAAATTAGTACTATCACCCACAATCCTTTGCAGATAGACATTAGTTAATATATAATTACAATATTCTTAAAATTACTCATGTCTAACTTAAAAGATATATAGAGATATCTAGACTTCTATCTCAAATCACTTTCCGAATTCAAATTATTTCTCACTCTTTTCATCTGTCTGTCCAGTCATCTCATGTTCTTTCTCAAACAGAATGTTTTTCATACACTGAACCATGTAAAAATAAATAATATCACAACCTTTAGTGATAGTCACAGTAACAGAGAGAACTATTTCCATAATAAAGGGATATTAGCTAAAATTTGCCTGCTATACCCTTGAAAGAAAGGGTACAAAGTAAAGTGTTGATTTTCTTGTTTGAAAAAGGAAAAAAAAAAAAGATTAAATCTGTCAAACAAACTATTATCTTCACTTTTACTAGCAGCATTTGTGGTTATTGATTTTGACAAAAACCCTTTCAAACTGAAAACAATTATGTTCAGTTGGCCAATTACCCTTTGAAATTCAGGTGTTTTCCATTAGGGATGTTTAGAGAAGTTCTTGTAAAGATTAGATGCTGTGTGAAATTATTTCCAAGTGAACATCAATACCTATATTTAGTAGGAAGTTCAGATACCCTGGTATCAGCCTTATCTTCTCCAAAACTAAAACATTCTTGGCAGATATTCTGTTCACATTATTAATTCTTTAAAATTAAGTTCACAGAATTTCTAATATCCTTTTGTATTGAATAATCATCACAATCAAATGTTCCTATCAAAATTCATTTCCTGTTTAAAATGCAATTTCTTTGGCCTTTTTATATGGCATATTGACTCTACAATCCTATTATTTTCTTTAAAATGAGAAATTACACTTTTAAACCCAACCTATCATGTTTACATTTTTTATATATACATATGTTACAAAAATATTTACTTTTATACAAATATTACATAAAATCAAGATGCAATTTCTCACTTGTTTACCATTTCCTGTGGTTTCAGTTCAGTTCAGTCCCTCAGTTGCGTCTGACTCTGCGACCCCATGAATCACAGCACTCCAGGCCTCCCTGTCCATCATCAACTCCCGGAGTTCACTCAGACTCACGTCCATCGAGTCCGTGATGCCATCCAGCCATCTCATCCTCGGTCGTCCCCTTCTCCTCCTGCCCCCAATCCCTCCCAGCATCAGAGTCTTTTCCAATGAGTCAAGTCTTCGCATGAGGTGGCCAAAGTACTGGAGTTTCGGCTTTAGCATCATTTCTTCCAAAGAAATCCCAGGGCTGATCTCCTTCAGAATGGACTGGTTGGATCTCCTTGCAGTCCAAGGGACTCTCAAGAGTCTTCTCCAACACCACAGTTCAAAAGCATCAATTCTTCGGCACTCAGCCTTCTTCACAGTCCAACTCTCACATCCATACATGACCACAGGAAAAACCATAGCCTTGACTAGACAGACCTTAGTCGGCAAAGTAATGTCTCTGCTTTTGATTATGCTATCTAGGTTGGTCATAACTTTCCTTGCAAGGAGTAAGTGTCTTTTAATTTCACTGTCACCATCTGCAGTGATTTTGGAGCCCCCCAAAATAAAGTCTGACACTGTTTCCACTGTTTCCCCATCTATTTCCCATGAAGTGATGGAACTGGATACCATGATCTTTGTTCTCAGAATGTTGAGCTTTAAGCCAACTTTTTCACTCTCCTCTTTCACTTTCATCAAGAGGCTTTCTAGCTCCTCTTCACTTTCTGCCATAAGGGTGGTGTCATCTGCATATCTGAGGTTATTGACATTTCTCCTGGCAATCTTGATTCCAGCTTGTATTTCTTCCAGTCCAGGGTTTCTCATGATGTACTCTGCATATAAGTTAAATAGCAGGGTGACAATATACAGCCTTGACGTACTCCTTTTCCTATTTGAAACCAGTCTGTTTTTCCATGTCCGGTTCTAACTGTTGCTTCCTGACCTGCATACAGATTTCTCAAGAGGCAGGTCAGGTGGTCTGGTATTCCCATCTGTCTCAGAATTTTCCACAGTTAATTGTGATCCTGTGGTTTAGTTCATCCCTAATTTTAAAATGCATGATGATACTTCACTGAAAGAAAAAAATCTTCCACTATTATTTTAAAAATATTCTTTGGAGAAATTATTATCAAGAAGAGTGGAGAAATGGAAAATAAATGAAGAATTGGAAGAAACAAAGTAAAAGTAAAAATATGAATCTGGAAACAAGTGCTTATTCTTTGCAAGTTTTGGGTAGTATTCTATGAGAAAATAACAGTAATGTTACTCAATCTTTTCACTATAATAATTTGTTACTAGGCAGGAAATTCAGATACAAATTATGAGATTGTTGAGATATCACAGTATAAATACTGGATAAATTCAAGTCTGTCATCCATTAAAATGTCTAAAGTAGGAAAATTAAGTCTATAATCTAAATGTGCTTGATAAAGAAATCATGCATATTCATAGTGTGCTTGTTATTTTTGTAATTCTGGGATAAATTATTTCAGATACTAGACTGGCATAGATAGATTTTTTTTTTTAAGTTTTATTTTGTGATTTAACTGAAACAAAACATTGTTAGGGAATAGGAGAGAGAAAAACAGGCAACACTAAGAACGTATTAAGGAGGTAATTTAAACTATAATTTATTGCTGAAATACCTATAAAGAATGAATTATCAAAAATTATATCCTACAGTTCCACACTCATGTAACTTTTTTTCCCAAGTGGTTAATTTTTAATTTGAATTTGAAAGTTATTTTTGGCTACATATTTTATATTTAAATTAAAAATGGTGACATCTAATTTGCAAACAGAGTGTGAACAATTAATTGTATGAACAGAGAGTCTAAGAAGGGTTTGAAATTTTAATTTAAATATCAATAAAACCATATTTCCAAAATGTTAGAAACTATGCTTCCAATATCTGCTGATATTTTTTTATTCCATTGCTTTGCACATTAAATAAAACAGAGGATAAAATTAAAGACAAATCCGTTTTCACCTAGAGCATCCAAATACTAATAGAAGTTTGTTCACAATGAAGAGTAAAATGTCTTTAAAAAAGATGTAAACTATATATTTCAAAGTAAATTTTGAATATAAAGTCTAAAATACATTTGGCTACTTTTATTTGCCTTTCACTGTTTTGGGAAATGGTGTAAGTATACTCTATTTAACAACTCAGTGGACTCCAAATTTGAGAATTCTAAAAATTATATCCAAATAAATCTAACATTCTTTTGGCTCCTATGAGAAACTGAATTATAGTGTTAACCAGAAAGTAAAGCATTGTTTCTTTGCTTTTGCTTAGAACATCTTTTAGGACTTCCATGATCAAAACACAACAAATTTCATAAATTCATAGCCAATCAAGGAGTCAATTTATGTCAGATAGACCTGGCAATAACCTCAGATATGCAGATGACACCACCTTTATGGCAGAAAGTGAAGAGGAACTAAAAAGCCTCTTGATGAAAGTGAAAGAGGAGAGTGAAAAAGTTGGCTTAAAACTCAACATTCAGAAAATTAAGATCATGGCATCTGGTCCCATCACTTCATGGGAAATAGATGGGGAAACAGTGGAAACGGTGTCAGATTTTATATATTTTTTGGCTCCAAAATCACTGCAGATAGTTATTGCAGCCATGAAAGTCACACTTACTCCTTGGAAGGAAAGTTATGACCAACCTAGATAGCATAATCAAAAGCAGAGACATTACTTTGCCAACAAAGATCCGTTTAGTAAAGGCTATGGTTTTTCCAGTGGTCATGTATGGATGTGAGAGTTTGGACTGTGAAGAAAGATGAGCACTGATGAGTTGATGCTTTTGAACTGTGGTGTTGGAGAAGACTCTTGAGAGTCCCTTGGACTGCAAGGAGATCCAGCCAGTCAATCTTAAAGGAGATCAGTCCTGGGTGTTCATTGGAAGGACTGATGCTGAAGCTGAAACTCCAGTACTTTGGCCATCTCATGTGAAGGGTTGACTCATTGGAAAAGACCCTGATGCTGGGAGGGATTGGGGGCAGGAGGAGTAGTGGACGACAGAGGATGAGATGGCTGGATGGTATCACTGACTCGATGGACATGAATTTGGGTAAACACCAAGAGTTGGTGATGGACAAGGAGGCCTGGCGTGCTGTGATTCATGGGGTTGCAAAGAGTCTGATAAGACTGAGTGACTGAACTGAACTGAACTGAACTGAGACCTGGCTGAATATTAAAGAGACAGATCAATTCTTCAAGATATTTTGAAAGCATTCCAGTATATAAGGACTATCTTAAGAGAGGTAAGGGAAAACACAACTTGGCCTCCACCAAGGAAGAATATTTCTTAAGGATTAATAGATATTCTAATTTGTTATATTTCACATTGAAGTCCATGAGAAATATAAGTAGTGTTCCAAATGGAAGAAAGTGATAGGAGAAACTGAAATCTGTCTCTCTCCATTGATGCAATCTGTCTAAGATAATGACAGTGAAATACATATATGAGAGCAGGAATATAAACTAGAATGGCCCTTAATGAATTTTTCTATAATTTCATGCTTTCTACTCTAATCTTAGATTTTAATTTTAAAATATAAACCCAACAATATTTAGTTAGTTAACTGAAAAAAATTACTGATGTAAATAACTAAATGCTAAAATTGGCTTAGTTTTCATTTCTTTTAAAGGTTATTTAAAAATCATACCTGAGATTTCAAGAAAGTAGGGGAAATTCTCAGTTGCCAAATAGGAAGCATTTATAAGAATTCAAAGTGGGTACTGAAGCCAGGTTTTACTACTGGACAACTACCAGTCATAGTGTCACAATAGGAAAATCTTTCATGATTGTTCTGAAAATAAGAAATGAGGTATAAGTCCAACTTATAAAAAACCGTGGGTATGTGCAAGAAAACTCTCAGTGAAAGTCTACCAGAAAAAAACAAAATCAAAAAACAAAAGTGAAATGTTCAAAAAGTGATCGAGAAGTGACAGTGCCACTAGTTTATGGGTGAATGAGATGATTTTCTCTGAGAATCCTTAAACAGGGGTTGAGACTCATGAATTTAGGATTAAAATTCACACTATAAGCACATGCAAAGGACCCCAAAATGACATAATCATCTAAAGTGATGGAGATGGTCCACAACCTTATTCAAATTTTTTCTCTAGAATAGTATCTCCTCAAACAGATTTGTTAGAATTTTCTAGATGAAATTCAAATAAACATGTTTGCAAATAAGAAAAAAAACAGAAAACTCGTATCATGAAATAGGTTGACATTCATCATCAATTCAGCAAACATTATTTCAGAACTAACTATATTCTAAATACTATTCAAAATTCTAGGCATCCTCTAGTAAACAACAAAGGAAAAATAACCTTTGCATTCACAGGACTTGTGTTTTGATTAAAGAGAAATGAGAAATTCAATATACAGCTGCAAGATATAGTATAGTTAAAAATAAAAACTTCTATGGAAATCTATGAGTAAGATAAATGGGGAGTATAGAGATGAGGGAGTATCATAATGAATAAGACAGAGTAGAAACCAACCAACCAAAATGACCAACAGTTCTCCAATTAGCCTTCTGTTACCAGTGATATTAAATGGAAGAATTAACCACCAAAAGTTGCAAAAGTTTTAGGGCCCACAACAGATTTCCTTGGAAGAAAAGTTATGACCAACCTAGTTAGTATATTCAAAAGCAGATCTTTGCTGACTAAGGTCCATAGTCAAGGCTATGGTTTTTCCTGTGGTCATCTATGGGTGTGAGAGTTGGACTGTGAAGAAGGCTCAGCACCAAAGAATTGATGCTTTTGAACTGTGGTGTTGGAGAAGACTCTTGAGAGTACCTTGGACTGCAAGGAGATCCAACCAGTCCATTCTGAAGGAGATCAGCCTTGGGATTTCTTTGGAAGAAATGATGCTAAAGCTGAAACTCCAGTACTTTGGCCACCTCATGTGAAGAGTTGACTCATTGGAGAAGACTCTGATGCTGGGAGGGATTGGGGGCAGGAGGAGAAGGGGATGACCGAGGATGAGATGGCTGGATGGCATCACGGACTCGATGGACGTGAGTCTGAGTGAACTCTGGGAGATGGTGATAGATAGGGAGGCATGGCATGCTGCGATTCATGGGGTCTCAAAGAGTTGGACACGACTGAGTGACTGAACTGAACTGAACTGACAGATTTCCCAAACTGTGAATTTGGCAAAGGAACTGAGAACCCTCAGACAATTTGACTTTTGAACGTCAGTGGGATTTGATTACACAACTTCCACAGGACTGAGGAAACAGACCCTTAGAGGACACAACAAAACCTTGGGCACACCAGGACCCAGGAGAAATGAGTAGTGACCCCACAAGAGACTGAGCCAGACTTGCCTGTGAATGCCCAGGAGTTTCCAGCACAGGCGTGGGTTGACAGTGGCCTTCCATGGTGTCAGGGGCACTGACTACAACAGTCCTGGGAGCCACAGTATGCTGGCATAAGTCTTTTTGAAGGACGTCATTACCTCCATTACCATCATTACCCCTACCATAGATAGGCCTCAGGCAAAACTACAGGGAGGAAACACAGCCCCACCCATCAACAGAAAATTGGATTAAAGATTTACTGAGCATGGCCTGCCCACCAGAGCAAGATCCATTTTCCCAAAAGCCAGTCACTCCCATAAGGAAGCTCCACAGATCTCATCCTCATCCATCAGAGGGCAGACAGAATGAAAACCACAATCACAGGAAACTACCAAACTGATTACATGGATCACAGCCCTGCCTAACTCAATGAAACTAAGAAGCATGCCATACAGAGCCACCCAAGATGGAAGGGTCATGGTGGAGAGTTCTGACAGAATGTGGTCCACTAAAGAAGACAATAGTAAACCATTCAGCATGCTTGCCTTGAGAATCCCATGAACAATATGAAAAAGCAAAAAGATATGACACTGAAAGATGAACTCCCCAAGTTGGTAGGTGCCCAATATGGTACTGGAGAAGAGCAGAGAAATAGCTTCAAAAGGAATGAAGAGGCTGAGCAAAAGCAGAAATGACACACAGTTGTGGATGTGTGTGGGGGTGAAAGTATAAAGTCCAATGCTATAATAAACAATACTGCATAAGAACCAGAATGTTAGATCCATGAATTAAGGTAAAATAGAAGTCATCAAACAGCAGACAGCAAGAGTGAATATCGACAATTTAGGAATCAGTGAATGAAAATGAACTGGAATGGGTGAATTTAATTCAGCATTACTTTGCCAACAAAGGTCCGGGTTTTTCAAGAGTCATGTATGGATATAAGATCCCCTCACTGTCCAAGGAACTCTTAAGAGTCTTCTCCAGCACCACAGCTCAAAAGCATCAACTTTGATACCCAGCCTCCTTTATGGTCCAGCTCTCACATCCATACATGACTAATGGAAAAACCATAACTCTGACTATATGAACCTTTGTCAGCAAAGTGATGTCTCTATTTTTTAATATGCTGTCAAGTTTTATCACAGCTCTTCTTCCAAGGAGCAACGGTCTTAATTTCATGGATACAGTCACCATCTGCAGTGATTTTTGAAGCCCAAGAAAAAACAGTCTCTCACTGTATCCATTGTGTTCCCATCAATTTTCCAGGAAGTAATGGTATTGGATGCTATGATATTCATTTCTTGAATGTTGAATTTTAAGCCAGCTTTTCCACTCTCTTTCACCTTCATCAAGAGGCTCTTTATTTCCTCTTCACTTTCTGCCATTAGGGTTATGTCATCTGCAAACCTTAGGTTATTGATATTTCTCCCAGCAATCTTGATTCCAGCTTCTACTTCATGGAATCAGAGAATTTTACAATCATTTCAAATGGACAGTGCAGTGGTGGTTTAAGAAATTTTGCAAAGGAGATGAAAGCCTTGAATATAAGGAGTACAGTGGCCAGCCATTAGAAGTTGACAGTGATAACTGAGAGCCATTTTTGAAGCTGATCCTTTTACAACTACATGAGAAGTTGCCAAAGAACTCAATATTAACCATTTTATGGTTGTACGGCATTTGAAACAAACTGGAAATGTGAAAAAGTGCAATAAGTGGGTGCCTCATATGCTGATTGCAAATCAAATAAATCATCATTTTGAAGTGTCATCTTCTCTTATTCTATGGAACAACAGCAAACAATTTCTTGAATGGTTTGTGATGTGTGACAAAAAGTGGATTTTATACAGTTAGCAGAAATGACCAGCTAGTGGTTGGACTGAGAAGACACTTCAAGCATTTTCCAAAGCCAAACATATGCCACAAAAGGTCATGGTCATTTTTTGGTGGTCTGGTGCCCTCTGATCCACCACATCTTTCTGAATCCTGGTGAAACCATTACATCTGAGAAGTATGCTCAGCTAATTGATGAGGTGCATGGAAAACTACAATGCCTTCAGCCAACATTGTTCAGCAGAAAGGGCCTAATTCTTCTCCACGACAACGTCCAACTGCATATGGCACAACCAACGCTTCCAAAGTGGAATGAATTGGTCTGTCACATTTTGCCTCATCTACCATAATCACCTGACCTCCCACCAACTGACTACAACTTCTTCAAGCATTTGGACAACTCTGTGCAGGGAAAACACTTCTACAACCAGCAGGAGGCAGAACATGCTTTCCAAGAGTTGTTAGATCCTAAAATACAGATGTTTATGCTACAGGAATTAAAAAAAAAAAAAAAAAAAAAAAACCTTATTTCTCATTGGCAAACATGTGTTGATCATAATGGTTCCTACTTTGATTAAAAAAGATATGTTTGATCCTAGTTATAATTATTTAAAATTCATGGTCTGAAACCACAATTATGTTTGCACCAACCTAATATTATGTTCTTTAAAGACTTCAGTTTTGTTTTCATGTGATGATTTTATCTGACCCTTTATTTAAACATTAGTTCTAAATATTATTATGTCTTGTTGTATCTATCTGAATATACTCTAATATTTTCAGTGTGTAAATGATGGTTTGCTACAGATCTTAGTGATACACTTTTTGTTATTATTCATTTTGAAGATTATTCAGAAAGAGAAGTTAATGATATTCATCTTTACAGATATTAAGGTTATTAATGCTTTAAAATTTTGTAAATTGCAACACAGGAAATTTACAACTTACATTTCTGCCAGTAGTGTACCACTGTCATCTGTTTCATCCTTAAGTCAATTAATATATGCATTAACATGTTTCCTTTTTAAATTTTGCCAATTTGAGAAAGTTAAAAATCTTCAAGTACTATTCTTTAATTCTGATTGGTGTTGGCCATTTACAACTGCTTATTATTGGTAGACACTGTTTTTAACTTGTCTAAACAATTCAACCTAAATGAAAAGATTGTAAATACCATATCCCAGGCAATTTGTTTGAAACATGAGAACTGTAATAGAGAGATATGAAGCACATAAATGAGAAACAAAGCATTTAATGACTCATTACCTGTTTATATTATGCTATTAATAAGAGAAAATACTAAATGAGAAAAATAAAGCAAAATGAGAAAGGTGTTTATACAACTTGCATGCAAAAAATATAGTTTTGGAGAAACTAGAAAGTTACCCCATTTTATGTTAACAAGAGAAGGCCCTTTGCATGTTGACAGAATATTCAGAAGTTTGTATGAAATGGTTAATGTTTTACTAATAATAAATTGAAAGGAATGGGTAGAATATTCAACTTACTATTGGCATTATGAATGTAACACAAACAATTAATAAATATTAAGATGTTAATAAGTAACTATATCAACAGTTATATCAATAAATATGCCAATAGTTTAAAAACTTATATATGCATACATTTTAAATTTTCAAAACTGCATCTATATGGGTTAAACCTGCCATAAAATGCACTGAAAAAGCTTATGATGTTTATCAATTACTTAAGAGTTTATGTCTACATCTATCTACATGGATAAAGAGCAAATATCCTTATATTTCAAGTTTTGTTCTCTAAAATGGCAACATTTGTTTATAATAAATTCAGTTTCTAGCTAGATCTAAGAAAGAAAAATAAATGGTTTTAATAGTTAAAAAATATTTATGGAAGTAATTTATAATTAATATATTGAGAAACTATAGTAAATTAGCTCATATTTTTAGTAAACTTATGGTATTCTATTTGCCATATATTTTTCCACATTAATTTATTTAGTATGAACATAGAAATATTTCCTTTGTTTAACATGTGTTTCATGGATCGCTATGAGAAATCACAATTGCAGAAACTTTTTTTATATGGTTTCACAGGACCCATAGGAATCTAAAAATAAAGCAATTGAAATGAAGTCATTAATACTGTAACAATAAACTCTAATTCTTTTAACTTGCATATTTATTTAACATTGTGGCTGACAACATGCAATGATTATAGTTATCATTTTCATCCATGGAGAGATTATTTAATTATGCTATAGTCTACATTTTTACAAGGAAGGATTAAGAAAGATGTTATGGCCAAATGTACATCATTTCCCATAAGCTTCACGCATAAGTAAATAAATCAAACAATTATTTCCTAACATACTAGCAGCCATGAATAGCTCAAGAAAAACAATGTAAACAAAAAATCACCACCATAGGCTAGATATTTAATTTATCATGTTAGCAGTATTAAATGGGAGTCACTACAAAGACTCAGTGAAACAGTATACAAAGAATGACCAATAATAATCTATTAGTAGAATAATTCAATAAGAAAAAATTAAATGCTGTCATTGAATTATCCAAGAAGATTTATTAGTGATTTTATATGTATAATATATAGTACAAAAGCAGAGTGAGTTATTTCTGATATTTTAAATGAAATTATTTGTGTTCAAAATAAACTTTGCCAGTTTGTATCCTCAATATAACAGTAGAATTTGATTAAAATTAACTCTAACCCTCAGTCATTGTGCTTTCCTCAAAATCACTTTGGTAAGAATATTAAACAGAATCTAGTTCAGCAAATTAACAAGCATCCAGTACACTCTCTCCATCACATTATACTCCATAAATGAAAATTGAAAATAAAAATCTGGAAAAAATTGCAAACATGAGGAAATTTTACTATTAAAAATGTGAGGGGAATTGTATTTAACTATATAATATTTATATATATTATATATAATATACAAGCTCAATCATCAAAAAAGTGAAAGATGATCTTGAAGTAATTTAAGTTAATTTTTTATCATAAATTTTTGATTATGAGGATCTAGGAGAATTAAGCTAATTCACATAGTGAATTTATTAACTCTAATTCATTTAGTGTTACTAATCAGACTATGACATGGAAGTACATACCTAGTTGCAGTATTCAAATCAAGCAGGAAAAAAAAAAAGTATATACATTACGGGTTAAGAAAAGGAGTGGTAAGTAAATATGATGTGGAGAATGTTGAGAAAAGTGAACCCTCATACACTATTGAAAATGAAAGTCATTCAGTTGTGTCTGACTCCTTGCAGCCCCTCTTGGAATTCTTCAGGCCAGAATACTGAAATGGATAGCCTTTCCCTTCTCCAGGGGATCTTCCTGACCCAGGAATCAAACCAGGGTGTCCTGCATTGCAGGTGGATTTTTACCAACTGAGTTATCAGGGAACCCCCCAAATTGGGGGGGATATAAATTGGTGCTACAGACATTACAGAAAACTGTACAGGTTTGCTTAAAGTAAAAATAGAGCTACCATATGATCTGCAGTCTCATCCTGGGTATATATCCAGAAAACCTCCATGCACCCTAGTTTCATAACATCAGTATTTACAAAAGCAAAGACATCCCCATCAACAGATGACTGAATTAAGATAATGTGGTGTAGGTGGGAGGGAGGTTCAGGATGGGGAACACATGTACCTCCATGACTGATTCATGTGAATGTATGTCAAAAACCACAATGTTGTAAAGTGATTAGCTGCCAATTAAAAAAAAAAAGGATAATGTGTATATATACATTGTATATATACAATGGAATATTACTCAGAAACAAAAAAATTATGTTTATTTGAAGCACCATGGATGGACCTCAAGAATATAATAACAAGTAAAGTAAGATAGTGAAAGACAAGTACTACATGATAGTACTTATATATGTAACCTAAAAAATAATTCAAGTGAATGTATATATATAAACTCATAGATATTGCAAAACTTGTGATTACCAAAGGGTGAAGAAAAGAGGAATGGACAAATTGGTGGTTGGAATTAACATATAAATATTGATATGCAACAAGAATACACTGTATACTAGAGCAAAATATATTCAAGATCTTGTAATAATCTATAATGGAATATAACCTACAAAAATACTGAATCACTATACTGTATACCTGAAACTAAAAACAATCCTGTAAAACAACAATATTTCAATTTAAAAAGAGTAATATCAGAAATAATACAAATTTGATACATTTAATAGGAATTAATGATAAATTTTTGATCAATTTTCTATAAACTATGATATACATAACCTTAGGTTATATATAAAATAATTTATAATTCACTTATTAATTAATTATCAATCTTTTCCCACATTCTTCCCTCATTTCTTGCAATGTAGAACTGAAGGAACCATCTTTTTCTATTTTCTTAATTTCTTTATTTTTCATTTTTGTAATTATGAATTGTTCTAAAAGGAGTCTCCAAGTTAAACACCTCATTTTCTTTTTGCCTCCATTTTTATTTTTGACAGAATGCAACAGTATAATGCTTTTAAAGTTTCTTTGCTTTCACCGAGGTCTTAATTTGAACACAGGATCCTGGTTTTGATGACTGTTCATTTCAATTACACTTAAAACTCTGAACTGTTTCTTAATAAGATATATTAGCATCAAAATAAGCAGCACATTATTTAAGTGAAAGGTATTTTAAAACCTTATCACAAGTTAGACTCAATTAAGAACCTGAAACAAACCAGTTGATCCAAGCTACAGATTAAAAAAAAAAGAAAAAGAAAAAAAAATGGTAGGGAAAAATCAATAAAAACATTGTCTAAGAAAATAAATATTTTAGAATAACAAAAAACAATTATATAAATGGATATGAGCAAAATATTTTAAATGATACATTTGCCATTTACAATTTAAAAATTGAATGCATGTGATATATTACAGATAAAAGCAACTTAATGAAAAAAAAAAACACACGAAAACATTGCCTACACATAATCAAATATACATTCAAAAAACACACTGGATAAGATTCATTACCAGATGGAAGAAAATGTAGCAACATTTACAGAACAGGTAAAAATTGGTTACACATGACAGAGCTAGGTAAATTTTCCAAATGAATGACTTGAAGGCATGCATCTAAAGCACAAACTTTATCAGGAGAAAACTTTTGAAAAATGTTTTTTAAAAAGATAACAGATAATTATAAAATGGGACTGAATTTTCTAAACAGTTCTGAATATAACAAAAATTTTTAAACAATTTTTTCAGTTCAGTTCAGTTGCTCAGTCATGACTGACTCTTTGAGACCCTATGGACTGCAGCACACCAAGCTTCTTTGTCCATCACCAACTCCTGGAGTTTACTCAAACCCATGTCCATTGAGTCGGTGAGGCCATCCAACCGTCTCATCCTCTGTCATCCTCTTCTCTTCCTGCCTTCAATCTTTCCCAGCATCAGGGTCTTTTCCAATGAGTCAGTTATTTGCATCAGGTAGCCAAAGTATTGGAATTTCAGCAATTTTTTAGAATGTGGTTAACCTGAGGTGGTAGAATCTGGGCAGTTGACAAACTGGTAGAAGTTTGTATTATTTATTCTATATATGAGTTTGGGAAATTGTTAAGCCAAACTCATTTTCAAATAACTTCCTATTTCAAATAGGAAAAAAAAAAACTTGGAAAACCATATGAAGTGGTATATTAAGAATATAAATAGGATATGATTCTTTAAAACCATATTTTTATTATGCAGCAAAGAGCAAATTGAAACAATGTGAGATAGCATACTACATAAAAATTTGGAGGATAATCACTGCAGATGGTGACTGCAGCCATGAAATTAAAAGACACTTACTCCTTGGAGGAAAAGTTATGACCAACCTAGATAGCATATTCAAAGGCAGAGACATTACTTTGCCGACTAAGATCTGTTTATGTCTAGACAGACCATATGGCTATGGTTTTTCCAGTAGTCATGTATGGATGTGAGAGTTGGACTGTGAAGAAGGCTGAGCGCCGAAAAATTGATGCTTTTGAACTGTGGTGTTGGAGAAGACTCTTGAGAGTCCCTTGGACTGCAAGGGGATCCAACCAGTCCATTCTGAAGGAGATCAGCCCTGGGATTTCTTTCGAAGGAATGATGCTAAAGCTGAAACTCCAGTACTTTGGCCACCTCATGCGAAGTGTTGACTCTTTGGAAAAGACTCTGATGCTGGGAGGGATTGGGGGCAGGAGGAGAAGGGGACGACAGAGGATGAGATGGCTGGATGGCATCACTAACTCGATGGGTGTGAATCTGAGTGAACTCCGTGAGTTGGTGATGGACACGGAGGCCTGGCGTGCTGCAGTTCATGGGGTCGCAAAGAGTCGGAAATGACTGAGCGACTGAACTGAACTGAACTGAACTGATGCTAAGTCAGGAAAAGAAAGCGAAAGGCTCTATATGGAAAGGCTCTCATATGGAAACTAAATCCATACACACATACTTAAGAAATAGATATAAGCTAATATAACAGATTGTTGATTACCAGATGCACAGGGTAGGGGTTGGGTGAAATGTGCAAAATATTTCAGTTTAAATAAGTTGAATAAAACAAATAAAGCATAAGTTAAATAAATATTTGCAGGAAATGCTGAAATGGAAAGTTCAGGCACTGATGCTAAGAGCATGAAATGATATAGCCATTTCAGAGAGCAGTTTGTCACTATTTAGTGAACCTTAAACTCACGAATCTACTCTTGGTAATATACTGTATAAAACTCTAATACAATAATGAGAACAGACTTGTGTGGGAACATTCTTTATAAGAGTATGTGTGATAATGAAGACTTGCAAAAACATGTTGATCAATCCTAAAAAATAGATAAAACATGGTCAATGCACACCATGTAGTATTAGTATATTAGCTTTAAAAATTAAATTGATTAGGTTTTCTCATGGAGAAGGCAATGGCACCCCACTCCAGTACTTTTGCCTGGAAAATCCCAGGGATGGAGGAGCCTGGTAGGCTGTAGTCCATGGGGTCACTGAGTCAGACACGACTGAGCAACATCCCTTTCACTTTTCACTTGCATGCATTGGAGAAGGAAATGGCAACCCACTCCAGTGTTCTTGCCTGGAGAATCTCAGGGACGGGAGAGCCTGGTGGGCTGCCGTCTATGGGATCCTGCCGTCTATGGGGTCTCACAGAGTCGGACACGACTGAAGCGACTTAGCAGCAGCAGCAGCAGGTTTTCTCAGAGCAATTTTGAATGGTCTATAGAAATGTTGAGTGAAGTAAATGAAAAGCTGAATAACTCAGCACAATTCATCTACACATCAATCCAGCCTACACACATAAAAAGGGCTCCCCAGGTGCCTTTAGAATTAAGGAACCTATCGGCCAATGCAGCAGACACAAGAGACACCAATTTGATACCTGGGTCAGAAAGAGCCCTTGGAGGAGGGCGTGGCAACCCACTCCAGTATTCTTGCCCGGAAAATCCCATGGACAGAGGAGCCTGATGCGTTACAGTCCATAGCGTTTCACGGAATCAGACATGACTGAAGCGACATAGCATGCACACATACATATACATAAAAGCAAGATATAACAATGCAGTATTTATAGGGCTATCATTAAGTAAAAATGTTTGTAGCAAATTCTATAAAAATATCATTATATGAATGTAGTTCCTATTGGGAAGAAGGTATATTTATATTGAAGTATATGCATATTGAAAACTATTGATTACAATGCTAAGAACTATTTTTTTATCTTGAGTATTTTTTAATAAAATGACAGTATAATTTTTCCTATTGGAAACGGAGCTTCATCTTGATATTTTGGAAAAATTTTTTGGGGGACAAGAGTAGAATACCTCAAAGTGGCAAATCTAAAAAAAAAAAATGTTTACCATGTTTGAATATGGCATGTTAATACTGATGCTTTGTGTGAAGTGCATGTGAATTTCAAGTCTTAAAAGAACATGAAGAAAATGAATCCCTGCAGATGAATACAAAGTTACAGATATTTGAACATTTTAGCAGCTATGAAAAGTGATCACTGTTGTAAAGCCTGCTGTTTTCTCTTACAACATAACAATAATGTGTAAGTTAAATTGCAACAGGAAGTGTGTGTAATAGTATACTGTCTTAGTTGCTTTTCAGGCAGAAGTAAATGAAAAATGTACAAAAATTATACAGCAAAAATGAAAAAAGGTATTTAATCAGCTTAAACCACTTAAAAATAGCCACAGGTGAATATAAAGAATTTTAAAAATCAAATCCCTATTTTTAAGACAATAGGGATTCAAGAGATATGCTGCCTAGTATATAAATTTCAGTACAATTAATGGATGTATTTTTATTCCTTAATATATTTCTTATATGTTAGAAAAAAGACTCAGTTCAGTTCAGTTCAGTGACTTAGTCGTGTTTGACTCTTTGCGACCCCATAAATTGTAGCACGACAGGTACCCTGTCCATCACCAACTCCCGGAGTTCACTCAGATTCATGTCCATCGAGTTGGTGATGCCATCCAGCCAACTCATCCTCTGTCGTCCCCTTTTCCTCCTGCTCCCAATCCCTCCCAGCATCAGAGTCTTTTCCAATGAGTCAACTCCTCGCATAAGGTGGCCAAAGTACTGGAGTTTCAGCTTTAGCATCATTCCTTCCAAAGAACACCAAGGTCTGATCTCCTTTAGAATGGACTGATTGGATCTCATTGCAGTCCAAGGGACTCTCAAAAGTCTTTTCCAACACCACAGAAAAGAGATTAGAATAGTCAATTTGGTACTTTAAGCTTAATAGACTATACGTGAATATATAGTAAAGTGGTTTCTCCTCACAAGATGGATTTTGCAGGTCTGTACTCTCTGCAAAATGTGCTAAGATAATGACTTCTTCTCTGAAATACATTAAAATTTGGCAATCAAATTCTATTTTCAAACTACTCCAAAGATTATTTCTTGATACAAAATAATTTTGATAGCATAAATTATTATTCTCTAAAGTTGTTATTTCTGTAGAGCTGTTGGCATTATAATCTCAGTTTTTAGGTAGCAGATTGATGATTAAAGTAATTAAGAAAGTTGGCCATTATCCTTGAGAAAGTCAGAAGAATAGATACAAAATTATTTGTTGCTGTTGTCCAATGGCTCAGTCATGTCTAACTCTTTGTAATCCCATGAACTACAGCATGCCAGGCTTCCCTGTCCTTCACTATGTCCTGGAGTTTGCTCAAACTCATGCCCATTGAGTTGATGATGCCATCCAACCATCTCATCTTCTGTCATCTCCTTCTTCTCCTGCCCTCAATCATTCCCAGCATCAGGGTCTTTTCTAGGAGTCAGCTCTTTGTATCAGGTGGCCAAGTACTGGAGCTTCAGGTTCAACATCAGTCCTACAAATGAATATTCAGGATTGATTTCCTTTAGTATTGATTACTTTGATCCCCTAGCTAGCTGTCCAAGGAACTCTGAAGAGTATTTCCAGCAAAAAAAAGAGATCAAAATAATGATAAAAGCAAAATCCCCTGGGAACAATACAGAATGTCCATTATGATTCCTTGTTCTTGTCAGGTCATCAATAGAAAATATATCACCCGAATAAATGTTTATTTAAGCATTTGTGTATTCACTCACAGCAGCAGGTCCCTGGAATACACTGACACCTGTTTGACACCTGTTATAATAGGTACTCACTGAAATTGATCTTCCACTGTGTTTGAAATGCTGTTTTGGAACACAGCCTCTGATTGCTCTCTATGCCCCCATAGTTAGGTCTGCCATATTTAACTTCAGGAATTATAATTGAGCTTGATAGGTTCTCCCTTTGATTCACTTGTTGAGCATTTTATAGCTGCTTGGTGACATAGCTGCAAAAAGCAGGTCTTCCAAATAAACAGAATTCAAGGTTTCATGAAAAACTGTTCATGGGACTAGGGTTAAGCAAATGAGGGTTTGGGAGAAGAGGGAAAAAGTAATAACTATCCTTAGGTATCTTCATCAGAAGGGTTCTATGAGACCAAAAGTATCTCACGATACAGCTAAGATGTCATTTGTATTATTTGCCTTTAAATCCATGTTGAAATTTGATTTGATGATGTAAAAGCAATGAGGGGAGTGGTGGGGGGCAAAATGTTGGTTCTCAAATTAAGGTATTCATAGGATGACCTAGTAGTCATGATCTTCGATATTAGATATAGAAAAAAAAAAGCCAGTTTCCATAACAAATGTCCTTGATGCAGCAGTGAATATTAATTTTCTTAAGTCATTGCTTTTTAATGTTTCATGTGATGAAATGAGAAATACACATGACACACTTCTGCCTCCTACGAGTGTACAATAGTTGCATCAAGAAAAAGTACTTTTGAAACAATGATTAACAGTGATTGCTCAGATTGGATATTTGGTAGCTATTTTCAAAATGAAGGAAGTGATTCAACGGAAACAACACATCTGTTGTCAAAATTAAAATGTGAGTTTTCTAGTTCAGATTAGCATTTTGGAAAACTTGCATCTGCCATCTTAAGCATGACATGTTCTCAACACAAAGAATTGTCTGATGACATTGGTTGTGATTAATAAATGTTATCTTAATGTTATCTAATGAAATACATTGGCATTTGGAAAATCCGTGGAAGCATTAAACAATATTTTTTAATTATAAATTAATGGTATTACACAACCATGAATTACAAAATAAGAAACTCTCAGAGAAACAGATCAATAACTTTTAAGGAAAGTGCAAAATGCTTTGATATGGTTTTAGATGTCAAATTGAAATTGAGGCAATTTACAACTAGTCAAGAAAAGTTATAATATTAAAATGGATATTTATAACCATATTAGTTTTAAATAATCCCTCTTTCTCAATGTCATGAGTGAGAATGTTTTCCATATATTCAAACAAATACCATATTGAAACATTTGAATGTAGAAGATTACAAAAATCCAGCTGTTTTCTTTCTTGCCAGTCATTTTATAGTGTTACAAATGTTTAGTAGTGCTATCCTTCACACTAAATTTTGACTGGAGAAAATATATTTTCCTAAAGTATATCAATAATAAGGTTAATTTTTTAAATAATTATTTTTATTTCTCTGTTTTCATTTGTAATATGACATATATTAACAGACATGCCTCACAATAAAAGGGCATTTTGGGGTCTTCAATAATTTTTAAGAGATTAAAAGTTGCTGAATCTAAACATTTGAAAATTTCTGCCTTTCATCCCCAGAGGTATCAGAATCCCTTAATAAAATTGTCTGCTTGCTGCAAGTTTCTATCCCTCGTGCATCAAACTGACTTTGCTTTATACCTTTATGCATGTGTACTAAGTTGCTTCAGTCGTGTCGGACTCTTTGTGACTCCACAGACTATAGCCTGCCAGGCTCCTCTGTCCATGGGGTTGTCCAGGCAAGAATACTGGAATGGGTTGCCATTTCCTTCTGCCTTATACCTTTATCAGTTCAGTTCAGTCGCTCAGTCATGTCCAACTTTTTGCCACCCCATGAATCACAGCACGCCAGGCCTCCCTGTCCATCACCAACTCCCGGAGTTCACTCAGACTCACGTCCATCGAGTCAGTGATACCATCCAGCCATTTCATCCTCTGCCGTCCCCTTCTCCTCCTGCCCCCAATCCCCCCCAGCATCAGAGTCTTTTCCAATGAGTCAACTGTTTGCATGAGGTGGGCAAAGCATTGGAGTTTCAGCTTTAGCATCATTCCTTTCAAAGAAATCCCAGGGCTGATCTCCTTCAGAATGGACTGATTGGATCTCCTTGCAGTCCAAGGGACCCTCAAGAGTCTTCTCCAACACCACAGTTCAAAAGCATCAATTCTTCAGCGCTCAGCCTTCTTCACTGTCCTACTCCCACATCCATATATGACTACTGGAAAAACCATAGCCTTGACTAGATGGACCTTAGTCAGCAAAGTACTGTCACTGCTTTTCAATATACTATCTAGTTTGGTCATAACTTTTCTTCCAAGGAGTAAGCGTCTTTTAATTTCATGGCTGCAGTCACCATCTGCAGTGATTTTGGAGCCCCAAAAAATAAAGTCTGACATTGTTTCCACTGTTTCCCATCTATTTCCCATTAAGTGATGGGACCGGATGCCATGGTCTTCATTTTCTGAATGTTGAGCTTTAAGCCAACTTTTTCACTCTCCCCTTTCACTTTCATCAAGAGGCTTTTTATAGTTAATCCAAATTGTTCTGTATTAGTAAAATGCTGTTTGGAAATAAATATCCAAAGGTAACTTTGAGGAGAAGTAATATTTTTGGTATACAATTTTCCCAACCTGATTCATTTTTGTAATATTCTTCAATAAGTTTTGTTTCATTAATGGAGATTTTTATCTTATTTATATTCAATACTTCAGATATTTTTGGTTACTGAAAATGTAAAATGTTTTTGTAATAATGTGGGTGCATGTTATCAGAACAGAATAAAATGTTACTTTTGAATAGCTATCTTTAATAATGTTGCAAAAATCCTTTATTAGTTTTAATATTTAAGCATTTTTATACTTTCACTTTAAAAAAATATTCTTCTATTGTGAAGAGGTATTCTGTTGAATGTTCTCATGGTAATTTCAGTTTTATTAAGTATATTCCGTTGATTGTATTATCTTGATAATGCTCACTCATAAATGATTACAATAGCACATGTCCTCCAATTCCTGATTATCATGGTTTTTTGTTTTTACTATCTTGCAGTTTAGGTTAATAATTACTCAACTATTGTTTAAAAATCTTTCTAGTATTTAATCTTTCATTTTATTAAGCGTTTGCTTGAGAAATATCAGCATTTTTAAAGAAATAGTTTGAAATTCTTTAAATAAAATTGGAACGTTTAGTTATTAAAAGGTAAAAGTATATTTATCTTCATATTTCTCCTAAGTTAACTCAAACTTTATCCTTATCCTTTTTATTTTGATGTAGTCACCTCTTTTTGAGCCAAAAGCAATTTGAAATTATGTTAGTTACTTCTCCCACTGAGTTATTTATAACTATAGTTAAATACAAATTGTTTGGTATTATGAAAGTGGAAGTGTTAGTCGATCAGTCATGTCCTTTTGACCTCATGGACTATATAGCCAACAAGGCTCCTCTGTCTATGGGATTCTCCATGAAAGTATACTGGAGTAGGTTGCCATTCCCTTTTCCAGGGGATCTTTCCAACCCAGGGATTGAACCTGGGTCTACTGTATTGCAGGCAGATTCTTTATCATCTGAGCCACCAGACAGCATTATAAGTATGGTATTCTGAAAGTGAAAACGCTTAGTGGTGTCAGACTCTTAGCCACCCCATGAACTGTATCCCACCGGGCTCCTCTGTCCATAGGATTTTCCAGGCAAGAATACTGCAGTGGGTTGCCATTCCCTTCTCCAGGGGATCTTCCTGACCCAGGGATTGAACCCGGGTCTCCTGCATTGCAGACAGACACTTTACCGTCTGAGCCACCAGGGAAGACCAATCGTATTGTAGGTCTTGCTTATTTTTTTTTTCATTATAAAGTTTATCACTATGATGTCTCTTTAGATAGCTTAGTAATTTTTTTTTCTAAAATTCTACCTTCTGTGGTAAAAGAAAATACTTTTCTTTTTCATTTGATAAACTAAATATCATTTTGCCCATGATTTTACATAGATGTTTTATCAATTTAAGTCTATATATTACATGCATACTAGATTTGAGACATCTTTTTAATCCAGTTGAAAAACTAATTTAGATTTTAATTGGAGAGCATTTAATATAATGATTGTTTTGATGTCTTGATTATTTGAAATATATAGGAAGCAACTGAGCAAGCAAACTGTAACAAAATACATTTCACATACAAGTTTGAGTCTCTGAATGATTTTACCTAGAAGAACAGAGATTTCAAACAATGACAAATTCCAGGGTAGTTTTTTTTTAAGTTAGTGGCAAAGATGATATAGAAAAAGAAAATATCACTAGACATAAAGAGCTCAAGTAACTGAGGATTCAAGGTAATGTTTTGCCTATCTCATGTATGTTAACGTCCCCGGGGATAATGAAATAGTGAGTACAAAAACAAAATCTCTAAGTGCCACAAAATAAAGGAGGAATACAGGTGAGGAATCTTGATCAGTTGACTGTGGTGAACCTGGCAGTTTAAACATTAAAGTCATTACTATATTTTGGATACAGTTTTATTGGCATAATGTAGTACTTACAAACTTAGCTATGTCTTTCACTTCCAATGATTTTGCTTTCAATGAATTGTGCTGTGCTCAGTTGCTCAGACATGTCTGACTCTGTGACCTCATGGACTGTAGGCTCCCAGGCTCCTCTTTCTATGAGATTCTCCAGGCAGGAATACTGGAGTGGGTTGCCATGCCCTCCTCCAGGGCATCTTCCTAATCCAGGGATCAAACCCACATCTCCTGAATTGGCAGGTGGATTCTTTACCACTGAGCCACCCTGGAAGCCTATCAGATGGTTTCAAATTATAGTTCTAGACCATAACTACACATTTAATAAAAGGCTTTTTTACTTATAATAATTATCCTTAATTTATACTGTTAGCTTGAAAATTGCTGTTATTTTGTAATCCTTAGTACGACAAATACAACATAACTTATGGAGTTTAGTCCAAGTGAAAATATAAGACCCCTTTGTTCTAAAATAAGTGTGAGGACATGATAATATAGCATTAAACCAAGTGGGACATCCTTTTGATCACAGGCTCTTTACGAAAAAACAAGCTGTTGCCTATGAAGTCAGCTAGTTCCAAGACGAATATTTAAGATAATTTACATTGGATTTTGTTATTTTGATGCTTCAGTGAATTGTCTGTTTTTTTGTTTGCTTGTTTAAAATTACTAATGTTTGTATTCCTAGCCCATGCATCTAACATTAGTCACTTCTACTTAGGGAAAAAGTTTTCGTGGCAGAATAATAGAAAGAGAAGAAAAGATAACAATCTGGGAATTTTACTGCTAAATACATACTATGTCTTGAGCTATCACTTCCTCTAATTGTCAAAAATCTGATTAAAAAAAAAAACAACACAGAAACACTCCAGTTGTTGAAAGAGCAGAGAAAATTAGAGGAAAGAAGAAATAAAAAGGTTGCCACTGGTGAGAATCTCTGAGCAGAAAAGTTTCCCCCTGACTACATGAAGTTAGCTTCAAGAGTAATGACATATACAGCAGACATATTTGGGGAAATAGGGCGCTAGTGGTAAGAAACCTGCTCGCCAATGCAGGAGACATAGGTTCAATCCCTGGGTCAGGAAGATCCCCTGGAGGAGGGCATGGCAACCCACTCTAGTATTCTTGCTTGGAGAATCCCATGGATGGAGGAGACTGTTGGGCTACAGTCCATAGAATTGTGAAGAGTCTGACATGACTGAAACAACTTAGAACATAAAACAAAGAAAAGACCAGTGCCACAGTTTCCCTTTAAGGGGCCACAGTGTGACTTGAAATTTGTAGAGCAAGGCTGACAAAGTGGTCCCCTTTAAGGAATGAAAGAAGTAGAGTGATCCCCAAATTCTTCCATAAGGCTAAGGAAAAAACAAGGGTAAGTGAAGCTTCCTCAGCCTACTAAGTGGCCTGAGAACTAGCTAAGTGAGTATATTGCCTGAAGAAGGCTACTTTTTGAAGATGGGACACCTCCGTTGAAATTGTTTTAACCACTTATTCAGACATCCATTCTTAGAGTAGGCCCTTTGACAGTTACCAACATGGAGATATGGTGATATCTGAGAAAGAGAGGGAGTCTTTCATATTCTAGTAGCAGCTTCTTTGGAACATATTAAGACACAGGAGTGGATACCTCCTCTCCAGTGATGTTACCGACTTGATAAGACTTTAGTGTTTAGAACTAATCCTAGGAAATAGTCCATGGGATCACAAAGAGTCAGACACTACTGAGAAACTTCACTTCACTTCTAGGAAGGAAACAGGAATAATGCTTAAAATGACTATTTCCTGGAGCATCTATGAATACTTATTCTTCCTCCTAGACCAATTAATGCTCATCAAATTAAAAAACAAAACTAAACAACAACAAGAAAAACCACTTTTCTCCATGCATATTTGAGGGGTTTTTTTTAAACCTGTACTCAATAGAGTAGCATTTGCATTTTTTGTCCACAAAATTTGTGTTTTAGAAATAAATCATTATTTATGTCAAGAAGAACAGGAATATTATTTTAACATTAATATATTAAAGATATTTTCAACATCTTCCATGAAAGAATCATACTTTTATAAAACTTAATTACTAAATCTATTTTAAATTGTTAAGTATAAATAGTTTATCATGACAAATTGTTAGAGTTATTACATTGATAACATGATTGTATTTTTGAACAACCCAACATGACATATTAGGAAAAATACTTTTTAACCTCAGGGAACAAATTCTCATATTACTTTTTTCATATTTCACCCTGTTTTGATTCTCTTATGCCAAGGGCAAATAATAGAACATTTGCAATTTTTATTTGTTTTCTGTTTTGCCATCTCTATTTTGACAAGACTCAAAGTTTTAATATATGGGACTATCATGTTCTAAAATGGATCTAAACTATTAAAATGTTGTGAAGGAAAAGTGATTCTATGTAATATATATTCAAATCATCAAGGTACACTGATTTTCTTATTTGTGGCATAAAGTCAATAGAAGCAGCATATGTCTGTCATGGAATCCTTCCACAATTTTGAATTTAACCATCTTCCATAAAATATTTATTCCAATCACTCATATTTAATATAACTATATTATACATTAATATTACTATATTATACATTAATATAACTATTTATTAATTACAATTACTAATAGTACCTGTATTGGTTTTCTACAGTTGCCATAAAGAACTTTACAAACTGTGGGGCTTAAACAACAGAAATTATTCATCATAGGACCACATTGCTTTCAAATTACAGAAGTAAGCCTTGAACACCCCTGTGAAATATGGAGTGATGAGTGGGAAAAGAGGAGAAAAATAAATTGTTCTTATTTTTTATCTCTACCTCCTTTTGCATAGAATTTTATTTTAAAAGCCCAGGTCTCAAGAATGGTTAACTGGCATAAACCCTATGTTGACAAAAGGAATAGTCATGACTCTTTCTTTTTTTTTTTTTTTAGCCTTAATTTAATCCTTTATTTGATTTTACAGATAGGGCCAAACACAGCGTTAAAGAAAGGAAATTGCTACTGAGAAGGCTTAGTAAACTTAAACATTTCAGCTTGAATTCTTCATTGGCTCCTAAACTGAGAAAATAATATTAAGTGTTCCCCATGCCTAGCAGCTATTCTCCACAAAAGATCCTATATGACCTTAATTTTGACTAAACCTGTGCATTCTGCAGAAGATTGCATGATGCTAACTTAAACAGTACAGAAATTAGCACCAACAAGGTTATTTTAGGTAAGGAAAATTTTGAAATTAAGTTATGTTAAAGTGGGTATGACTGACCTAGACAGTGTATTATAAAGCAAAGACATCACTTTGCCATCTATGGTATAAATAATCAGAACCATGGCCTTTCCAGCAGTCATGCATGGATGTGAGAGTTTAAATATAAAGAAGGCTGAGTGCCAAAGAATTGATGCTTTTAAACTGGTGCTGGAGAAGTCTCTTGAGAGTCCCTTGGACTGCAAGGAGATCCAACAAGTCAATCCTAAAGGAAATCAGTCCTGAATATTCATTGGAAGGACTGATGCTGAACCTGAAGCTCCAATACTTTGGCCACTTGATGCAAAGAGTTGACTCATTGGAAAAGACCCTGACGCTGAGAAAGATTGAGGGCAGGAGAAGAAAGGGGCAACAGAAGATGAGATGGTTGGATGGTATCACTGACTCAATGGACATGGGTTTGAATAAACTCTGGGAGATGGTAAAGGATAGGAAAGCCTGGTATGCTACAGTCCATGGGGGTCACAAAGAGTTGGACACAACTTATGGACTGAACAATAAAAAATATTAACTGTTAACTGAAGGATGAGATGCTCTGACCCAGGTGATGATGGGAAAGTGGAAAGTTTGCATGAATAGGAATGTAGTCAAGGAAGCTCTTGATATGTTCAGGAAACCGTGTGTAGTTGAGTAACATTAATGCAGGAGAATTAAAGACTTGTGGCTGCTGAAGAAATTAGTGATTAGGTAATGGTCAATCTTGATTATGTGTGACTTAAGCACCAAAGTAGTGAGTAACTTATTCAAATTTATAGGTAGGAAGAGAATCACTTATGAGGTATTTGAAGAAATAGAAGAAAAAAAATACAATTCTGTTATAAAATACAGAAGTGGAAGAGGGATAGAATACATGATGAGATTCAATAGTTATCTAAGAAACAGGATAATGAGAATCTACTATACAGCACAGAATTTAAAAACACACAATCTATTTCTAGGACATATATTAAGTTAACCTTTAAAATGCATTCCAATATACAATAGATAGAGAAAAATTCTGTTTGACTCTATTTACACAAGGTACCCAAATACAGTCAAATCATAGAGTCAAAAAGTACATTGGTAGATGCTAGGGCCTGGGGATGTGGTCAGGAATAAGTACTTAGTGTTTAATGGGGACAAAGTTTCAGTTTTGGAAATGAAAAATTCAAGAGACCCAGCACAGCCAAAAAGAAATACATGAAATTATAAAAATAAAAAGACAACTGGAGACTGAAGTGGTCGAGTAATTGTCCCTCAGTTCAGTTCAGTTCAGTCGCTTAGTCGTGTCTGACTCTTTGCGATCCCATGAATTGCAGCACACCAGGCATCCTGTCCAACATCATCTCCCAGAGTTTAGTCAAACTCATGTCCATCGAGTCGGTGATACCATCCAGCCAACTCATCCTCTGTTGTCCTCTTTTCCTCCTGCCCCCAATATCTGCCAACATCAGAGTATTTTCCAATGAGTCAACTCTTTGCATGAGGTGGCCAAAGTACTGGAGTTTCAGCTTCAGCATCATTCCCTCCAAAGAAATCCCAGGGCTGATCTCCTTCAGAATGGACTGGTTGGATCTTCTTGCAGTCCAAGGGACTCTCAAGAGTCTTCTCCAACACCGCAGTTCAAAAGCATCAATTCTTCAATGCTCAGCTTTCTTCACAGTCCAACTCTCACATCCATACATGACCACTGGAAAAACCACAGCCTTGACTAGACAGACCTTTGTTGGCAAAGTAATGTCTCTGCTTTTGAATATGCTGTCTAGGTTGGTCATAACTTTTCTTCCAAGGAGTAAGCATCTTTTAATTTCATGGCTGCAGTCACCATCTGCAGTGATTTTGGAGCCCCCAAAAATAAAGTCTGACACTGTTTCCACTGTTTCCCCATCTATTTCCCATGAAGTGATGGGACCAGATGCCATGATCTTCGTTTTCTGAATGTTGAGCTTTAAGCCAAGTTTTTCACTCTCCTCTTTCACTTTCATCAGGAGGCTTTTTCGTCCCTCTTCCCTTTCTGCCATAACGGTGGTATCATCTGCATATCTGAGGTTATTGATATTTCTCCCAGCAATCTTGATTCCAGCTTGTGCTTCTTCCAGCCCAGCGTTTCTCATGATGTACTCTGCATGTAAGTTAAATAAGCAGGTCCCTAGTCTATCACTATTCAGTGGATGAATCTGCATGCCAGATTCTGTGGCCTTAACTAGAGTCTACTGTTTATAGCCATCCAAACACCAGTGAAAGAAGTAAAAAAAAAAAAAAAAAATGTTGACATAAAAGACACCCATTGTCTAATAGCTGGCAAAGCACATAATCAAATACAATTATGTTTGGGAACGCATGTACACCCATGGTGGATTCATGTCAATGTATGGCAAAATCATACAAAATTGTAAAGTAAAATAAAAAATAAATAAATAAATAAATTTTAATTAAAAATAAATAAATAAAAATAAAGTAACAATATCATCTAGAATCTATTTCAATAGTAATTTCTCAGTCATTTTCAACTATCCTTACCCATATTAACTTCACCAAAGTACATGTGGATGCCTAATATTTAAAAATAATGCTCATCTTAAAAAAAAAAAAAAAAAGAGAGAGAGAGAGAATCCAGAGGCTCTTAGCCTTTTATTGCTTCTTTTCCATGGATTGTAGCCCGTCAGGCTCCTCTGTTATGTGAATTTTCCAGATGAAAATATTGAAATGGATTGCCATTTGCTCCTCCACATTTTCTGGTACCTTTTTTTGAATCATATAATATTAAAATAACTGAGGGAAATTACCTCTTATGGAACATTCTTTCCCCATGATTCATTTAGTTAGGTAATGAAGTTAAAAATATATTTTATTCAAAACTGGGATTTGAAGTCTAAATAAGCCTTTATCTAGTACCAAAAGTAGAATCTAATTAGATCTATCAGATTAGAAGCCATCACATAACATTCTAATTTCTGATTGGAGTATAGCACATTTATAATAGAGACAGTGTCTTCTCATAATACTAACTTCTTTATATCCCTTTTATATTGGCTGATAGCCTAAAATATTAATCTCTTAAAAAAAAAAAAAAAAACCCTTTCATTAATTGGTTACCTGATATTCTGGATAGTATTAAAGCAAAGAAAACACGAAGTGTTATAAATATCAAAACTCACTAGAAACTGCCTTTTTATTTTTAGTTGCCCAGTTCTTTATTGGGGTTACTATTCTTTTTTTTTAAGTACTTATTTATTTGGCTACATGAGGTCTCAGTTGCTGTATGCAGGATCTTCAGTCCTAGTTGTGACATGCGGGATCTTTCAGTTGTGGCATGTGGGATCCAGTCCCTGGACTAGGGATCAAACTTGGGCCCCCTGCATTAAGTGAAAAAAAAAAAAAAAATCGAAGTCGCTCAGTCATGTCCAACTCTTTGCGACCCCATGGACACCAGGTTCCTCCTTCCATGGGATTTTCTAGGCAAGAGTACTGGAGTGGGTTACCGTTTCCTTCTCCAGGGAACTTCCCGACCCAGGGATTAAACCCAGGTCTCCCACATTGTAGACAGACGCTTTCTGTTTGAGCCACCACTTGATCTTAGCCAAAAGGCCAAGAAGCCCCCTGCATTAGGAACATGGCATTTTAGTCACTGGACCATCAGGGAAGTCTCATACTAACATCTTTATATTCCTTTATAGTGGATGATGGCCTTCCCTGGTGGTTCAGTGGTAAAGAATCTGCCTGTGATAAAGAAGACACAGGAGATGTGGGTTCGATCCTTGGGTCAGGAAGATTCCCTAAAGGAGAGCATGGCAACCAACTCCAGTATTCTTGCCTGGAGAATCCCATGGACAGAGGAGCCTGGCGAGCTACAATCCATGTGGTCACAAAGAGTCAGACACAACCCAAGCAACTAAGCAGGCATGCTGGTTGACAATCTAAAAAATTAATCTCTCCAGAAAAACCTGAGTAGTATTAAAACAAAGTGAATATTGTGTCAAAAACATCAAAGTTCAGTAGAATCATTTTCCCTGAGTTCAAATATTAACACCCATACATTGAATATAATTCATTACAAGCCATACAAGAAAACACTGGTCATGCAATATTCATGCTATTGTATTAATAGTTGACATGATCTTACAGGCCAGAAGATTTTAAGTTTAAAACAATTATAGCCATATAGACAAAAATGTTCTTAAGGCATTAAGTAAAAGAAGAATATTATATCATTCTTCACTCTCTCTAAAACCTAGAGTATGGAGACCAATATAAAAAGAATTCCTCCAGGCCTATTATGCTTTGGGCATTTGTTTTTTCTTTTGATTTTCATAAATTAGTTCATGTAATATCAAAACAGGGGTTTCCCAGGTGGCACTAATGGTAAAGAACACACTTGCTAATGCAGGAGACGTAAGAGACTCAGGTTCAGTTCCTCAGGAAGATCCCGTGGAGGAGGTCATGGCAACCCACTCCAGTACTCTTGACTGCAGAAACCCATAGACAGAGGAACCTGGCGAGCTGTGAATCATAGGGTCGCAAAGAGTAGGACACGACTAAAGCAGCTTAGCATGCATGCAAACAATATCAAAACAATCCTAAAAATATATTGTTTTTATTTTATATGTAAGACTCTGAAGCACACAGAGAATAGCAACATGCACAAGACTATATAAAACTGGGCTCTTTCATAGCTGAGGTGTGAACCAAAAATTCTGGTTTCAAAAGGTGAGATTTTAATCATTATGCCCCTTCAGGAAACAATGGTAAATTATGAGGCTCTGTGAAAAGCAGATGCAACTCATAATACAAAGCAATTCCAATTTTGAAGGAATAGTAGCACAATTTTATTTATTTCTTATGTTTGTCATACATTTCCCATAAGTGAGACTACATAATTAGTTTTATTTGATAAGCGAGACAGGCAGAAGTAAATTCATGTATGTCCCACAGTTACTGTGTGGAAGTAGAAGTGAAAAATTAATGTTTTCATTGTGAATTCAGTGTTACTGAACCACATTACCTTAAAGCCCATAACAATAGCTGTTCAGGCCCAAAGCACAAGCATGCTGTTAATAAGAGAATGTGAGGTAAAAGATTTTGCACTTTGTCTTTCCTCTTTATATATAACTCCATGAACTTGACATCTCAAAACTTCTCTCTCACATCTTGATTTCATTTACAATAAAATTTAGATTTCAGTGTGTTTTAGGGCTACAGATTCACGGTTACACTGAGGTAAAACCTCAACTCCATGATTAATTATACTTACAAAAATATTGTAAGATAATCTTAGCATTAAAATTATAAGCAGGGTTTTATAGCCATCTTTGATCTTTGCAGCAATTTGCTAATGAAATCAATAAACTTGAAGAACTGAGATTTTTCCAAAATAAAAAATAAAAACTTGTAAATAATTTTAATTGAATTCATTACACTAGCATCAATAATCCATTGTTTCTGTTATGAGTAATTAGCACATGTTATTTGTTTACAGATGTTAGGTTAAATGTTCACAAAAGCCAAAGTTTACTATAACTGTCTTTTGTTACTGATTTCAGAAAAATTTAACTCAGATATGAAGACAGATAAAACAGTTTTGAGGTGAAGATAAAAGGTAATAATTACCACATCTATACACACACACAAAAGTTTTGAGCACAGATTTGTCATTGAATCAAACATTATGGCAATTAAAGTTTTTTTTTTTTCTAGTTCCTAAATAAACTTATTTTCAATTTTGTGTTTTTATTGCTTTATCTAAAAGTTAGCCAAGTATAATAATAAAAAATTTGATTTGTATACTTCCCCTTACTTGGCATTTTTTTCAGAAATATGTCTATATTTCCCCATATTTAAAAAGACATTTTACAAATTTCTGTGATTTAGGGAGGGCAATCCAGTGCTCTGTGACAGCTTAGAGGGGTGGGCTAGGGGGCATGGGAAATACAAGACAGAGGGCATATATGCATGCTGATAGCACTTTCACACTTTTGAATGGCATAAACCAATACAACATTGTAAAGCAATTATTCTCCAATTAAAAATAAATCATAAAAATTTAAAAAATTACATAAGTCAATTAATTTCATGAATTTTATTTTTGTAAACTTTGTATTCAATCATTTGGAGTTTATATTTTATAAAAATGTTAAAGTAATATATCCATTCAAGTTAAATAAAAATATTAATTTTAAATAATAAATTTATAACTTTTTCAGCTATGCTCACTTTTCTAAAAAGCAAACATGTTTTTGAAAATCAGTATTTACCACACAGTTTCTCCTAAGTACTTTCATACTTATTTACAAGGCTTGAGAGGCCCACATGCTCCATTTCACTTAACCACTTCTGTGAAAAGTTTGTTTATATCAGGGAAAATCTGCTTCATCAATCTAGATATTTAAACCAATCAGAAAAGAAAAAAAAAATTCTACTAAATTGGTTCTCAACAGGAGAAGTTAATTGCAAGAAAGTTCAATACATGTGGAAAATTTAAGGAAACTGAAACTTCAACATTTTTCTTAATTTAAAAAGGCTCATTAATTTTGAGTTATCAGCACATTAACCTAAATATGTCCACCAAACAATAGTCATCATCACAGAGCTATGTGTAAATCTGGAAGTAAATATCTACCAGTAAAGCAGATTTCCTACAGTTACTTTCTCCTTCTTGTCCCTAAATATGAACTGAGAACTTCTTTCACTTCTACATAAGGATTAAAAAAAAAAAAGAAAGAAAAATTTCTTAGTTTATTGTTTATAAATCCAGAGATTAGACTTATGCAAATTAAGAACATTCTATAGTTATAACAACTAGCGCCAGGAGGAACCATCCTAGTTAAAGGTATTTTTACGTAAAATGGAATTAGTTTAACTCATTGAGATACAAATTATCTTTTATTAGAAATAGACATTAGTGGAACCCATTTATTAATTCATGTACATGTTTTCCTAGGTCATTTATGGAAAGAAGGGGTCAAAAGGGTGAGTTGAGAGAGTCAGAGTTCAATTCCGTTCAGTTCAGTCACTCAGTCCTATCCCACTCTTTTTGACCCATGGACTGCAGCATGCCAAGCCTCCTGGTCCATAACCAACTCTCAGAGTTTAGCCAAACTGGTGTTCATGGAGTCAGTGACACCATCCAACCATCTTATCCTCTGTAGTCCACTTCTACTCCTGCCATCAATCTTTCTCAGTAGCAGGGTCTTTTCAAATGAGTCAGCTCTTCTCATCAGGTGGCCAAAGATTTGGAGTTTCAGCTAAAACATCAGTTTTTCCAATGAAGACCCAGGGCTGATCTCCTTTAGGATGGACTGGTTGGATCTCCTTGCAGTCCAAGGGACTATCAAGGGTCTTCAACATCACAGTTCAAAAGCATCAATTCTTTGGCACTCAGTATTTTTTACACTCCAACTCTCACATCCATACATGACTACTGGAAAAACTATAGCCTTGACTAGATGGACCTTTGTTGGCAAAGTAATGTCTCTGCTTTTTAATATGCTATCTAAATTGGTCATAACTTTCCTTCCAAGGAAAGAGCATCTTTAATTTTATGGTGGCAGTCACAATCTAAAGTGATTTTGGAGCCACCCCAAGGTAAAGTTAGCCACTGTTTCCACTGTATTCCCATCTACTTGCCATAAAGTGATGGGACCAGATGCCATGATCTTCGTTTTCTGAATATAGAGTATTAAGCCAAATTTTTCACTCTCCTCTTTCCCTTTCATCAAGAAGCTCTTTAGTTCTTCTTCACTTTCTGCTATAGTGCTGGTGTCATCTGCATATCTGAGGTTATTGATATTTCCCCCAGAAATCTTGATTCCAGCTTGTGCTTCCTCCAGCCCAGCATTTCTCATGATGTACTCTGCATATAAGTTAAATAAGCAGGGTGACAATACACAGCCGTAACGTACTCCTTTTCCTATTTGGAACCAGTCTGTTTTTCCATATCCAGTTCTAACTGTTGCTTCCTGACCTGCATACAGGTATCTCAAGAGGCAGGTCAGGTGGTCTGATATTCCTATCTCTTTCAGAATTTTCCACAGTTTATTGTGATCCACACAGTCAAAGGCTTTGGCATAGTCAATAAAGCAGAAATAAATGTCTTTCTGAAACTCTCTTGATTTGCCAGTGATCCAGCAGATATTGGCGATTTGATCTCTGGTTCCTCTGCCTTTTCTAAAACCAGCTTGAACATCTGGAAGTTCATGGTTCACATATTGCTGAAGCCTGGGTTGGAAAATTTTGAGCATTACTTTGCTAGTGTGTGAAATGAGTGCAATTGTGCAGTAGTTTGAGGATTCTTTGGGATTGCCTTTCTTGGGGATTAGAATGAAAATTGACCTTTTCCAGTCCTGTGGCTACTGCTGAATTTTCCAAATTTTCTGGTATATTGAGTGCAGCACTTTCACAACATCATCTTTCAGAATTTGAAATAGCTCAACTGGAATTCCATCACCTCTACTAGCTTTGTACTAATGCTTCCTAAGGCCCACTTGACTTCACATTCCAGGATATCTGGCTCTAGGTGAGTGATCACACCATTGTGATTACCTGGGTTGGAGATCTTTTTTGTACAGTTCTTCCACGTATTCTTGCCACCTTTTCTTAATATCTTCTGCTTCTGTTACATCCCTACTATTTCTGTCCTTTATAGTGCTCATATTTGCATGAAATATTCCCTTGGTATCTCTAATTTTCTTGAAGAGATCTCTAGTTTTTCCCATTTTATTATTTTCCTCTATTTCTTTGCACTGATCACTGAAGAAGGCTTTCTTATCCCTCCTTGCTATTTTTTGGAAGTCTGCATTTAAATGGGTATATCTTTTCTTTTCCCATCTCTTCTTTTCACAGCTATTTCTAAGGCCTCTTCAAATAGCCATTTTACTTTTTTTGCATTTGTTTTTCTTGGGGATTTTCTTGATCTCTGTCTGCTGTACAATGTCCTGATCCTCCATACATAGTTCTTCAGGCACTCTATCAGATCTAGAAAAAAATAATAATAACCAGCATCTCAATTACAATTTTGGTAGAGGAACTACACACAAATTTTTCTGAAGATATACAAATCGCCAACAAGTACTTGAAAATATGCTTAATTTCACAATCATTAGGGGAATGCAAGTTAAAACCGCAATGATGTTTCACTTCAAAACCTGAAAAATGGCTATCATCAAAAAGAGTACTATAGAGGATGAAGAGAAAGGATAGTCTTGTACACTGCTTGTGGGAATGTGCAATGGGTATGGCCAGGATGGAAAACAGCAAGGAGATCAAAAACTTAAAAATAGAACTACAATATGATCTAGAAATTCCATTCTTGGGTATATATCCAAAGGATGTGAAAAGTTTGTTAACAGATCAATTGACTGAAAATAAAAAGATAAATGGATGACTATACAATGGGATGTTATTCAGTCATAAGAAAATCCTGCCATTTTTGACAATATGATTAGATTAGGTGGTTACACTAAGTTAAATAGAGCAGAAATAGATGAACAATGTATGGCAACAGTTTTACACAGAATAGGAAAACAAACAAACAATCAAATTCATAAAAGAGTAGAAAGGTGTTTGCTATAAGTCCTGAGAATCTAAAATAAAGCAGTTACTATAGTTGATACTGTATAATTACAGTTGGCTAAGTGAATTCAGTTCAGTTCAGTTCAGTCGCCCAGTCATGTCCAACCCTTTGCGACCCCATGAATCGCAGCACGCCAGGCCTCATGTCCATCACCATCTCCCGGAGTTCACTCAGACTCACGTCCATTGAGTCCATGATGCCATCCAGCCATCTCATCCTCGGTCGTCCCCTTCTCCTCCTGCCCCCAATCCCCCCCCCAGCATCAGAGTCTTTTCCAATGAGTCAACTCTTCACATGAGGTGGCCAAAGTACTGGAGTTTCAGGTTTAGCATCATTCCTTCCAAAGAAATCCCAGGGCTGATCTCCTTCAGAATGGACTGGGTGGATCTCCTTGCAGTCCAAGGGACTCTCAAGAGTCTTCTCCAACACCACAGTTTAAAAGCATCATTTCTTCAGCACTCAGCCTTCTTCACAGTCCAACTCTCACATCCATACATGACCACAGGAAAAACCATAGCCTTGACTAGATGGACCTTAGTCGGCAAAGTAATGTCTCTGCTTTTGAATAGGCTATCTAGGTTGGTCATAACTTTTCTTCCAAGGAGTAAGCGTCTTTTAATTTCATGGCTGCAGTCACCATCTGCAGTGATTTGGGAGCCTAAAAAATAGTCAGCCACTGTTTCCACTGTTTCCCCATCTATTTCCCATGACGTGCCAGGACCAGATGCCATGATCTTCATTTTCTGAATGTTGAGCTTTAAGCCAACTTTTTCGCTCTCCTCTTTCACATTCATCAAGAGGCTTTCTAGTTCCTCTTCACTTTCTGCCATAAGGGTGGTGTCATCTGCATATCTGAGGTTATTGATATTTCTCCCAGCAATCTTGATTCCAGCTTGTGCTTCTTCCAGTCCAGCGTTTCTCATGATGTACTCTGCATATAAGTTAAATAAGCAGGGTGACAGTATACAGCCTTGACGTACTCCTTTTCCTATTTAGAACCAGTCTGTTGTTCCATGTCCAGTTCTAACTATTGCTTCCTGACCTGCATACCGATTTCTCAAGAGGCAGGTCAGGTGGTCTGGTATTCCCATCTCTTTCAGAATTTTCCACAGTTTATTGGGATCCACACAATCAAAGGCTTTGGCATAGTCAATAAAGCAGAAATATATGTTTCTCTGGAACTCTCTTGCTTTTTCCATGATCCAGTGGATGTTGGCAATTTGAAGTCTGGTTTCTCTGCCTTTTATAAAACCAGCTTGAACATCAGGGAGTTCACGGTTCACGTATTGCTGAAGCCTGGCTTGGAGAATTTTGAGCATTACTTTACTAGCGTGTGAGATGAGTGCAATTGTGCAGTAGTTTGAGCATTCTTTGGCATTGTCTGTCTTTGGAATTGGAATGAAAACTGACCTTTTCCAGTCCTGTGGCCACTGCTGAGTTTTCCAAATTTGCTGGCATATTCAGTGCAGCACTTTCACAGCATCATCTTTCAGGATTTGAAACAGCTCAACTGGAATGCCATCACCTCCACTAACTTTGTTCATTGTGATGCTTTCTAAAGACCACTTGACTTCACATTCCAAGATGTCTGGCTCTAGATTAGTGATCACATCGTCATGATTATCTGGTTCGTGAAGATCTTTTCTGTACAGTTCTTCCATGTATTCTTGCCACCTCTTCTTAATATCTTCTGCTTCTGTTAGGTCCATACCATTTCTGTCCTTTATCAAGCCCATCTTTGCCTGAAATGTTCCCTTGGTATCTCTAATTTTCTTGAAGAGATCTTTAGTCTTTCCCAATTTGTTGGTTTCCTCTATTTCTTTGCATTGATTGCTGAAGAAGGCTTTATTATTTCTTCTTGCTATTCTTTGGAACTCTGCATTCAGATGCTTATATCTTTCCTTTTCTCCTTTGCTTTTTGCCTCTCTTATTTCCACAGCTATTTGTAAGTCCTCCCCAGACAGCCATTTTGCTTTTTTCCATTTATTTTCCATGGGGATGGTCTTGATCCCTGTCTGCTGCACAATGTCATGAACCTCATTCCATAGTTCATCAGGCACTCTATCTATCAGATCTAGGCCCTTAAATCTATTTCTCACTTCCACTGTATAATCATAAGGGATTTGATTTAGGTCATACCTGAATGGTCTAGCGGCTTTCCCTACTTTCTTCAATTTGAGTCTGAATTTGGCAATAAGGAGTTCATGATCTGAGCCACAGTCAGCTCCTGGTTTTGTTTTTGTTGAGTGTATAGAGCTTCTCCATCTTTGGCTGCAAAGAATATAATCAATCTGATTTTGGTGTTGACCCTCTGGTGATGTCCATGTGTAGAGCCTTCTCTTGTGTTTTTGGAAGAGGGTATTTGCTATGACCAGTGCATTTTCTTGGCAAAACTCTATTAGTCACAGGTGAATTAGAACTCCAATATTCTCAGTGGCAAAAAATATAAATATGTGAGGTGATGTACCAATTAAATACATGAGTTAATTCTGTAACAATTTAAATATATTCAAGGATGAGAATAAAGCAATTTCACTTAGAGGAAAAACAGAAGTTAACTCAAATTTTGTGAGAAACTCAGTGTGTTTCATCCACTTTAAACTTAATTGGAATAAGTATCCTATTGTTTTCCCATATTCCTACAAAAATCTTATAATCAGAAAAGTTTTTCTACACAGATGACCCTTGAACAATACAAGGGTTAGGGGCAGTAGCACTTGGCAGAAAAATCATTTCCTATATAATTCAAAAAATTGATGGTGCCATATATTTGTGTCACTGGAGATACTGACATGACCAGTTAGGACACTAACTTTTTGGAATGCTTTTCCAAATTGTAACAGTGATTAAGGCAAGAGTTTTCAGTTTCATCAGTCCCTACCCTCTCTGCCAAAAGGGACTTGGAATAAGATAATCTGGATTATGTGTTTCAGGTTTCTAGATGCCTAGGATGGAGGTTAAAAACCTTGAGACTAATGGTTTTATTTTCATCTTCAAGAGAAAGAACTTTAAACTAGAGATAAAACGTCATGAGAGATGAAATAAATGGATGATGAAATACATTTCTGGACCAACAGCCTAAACAATTTGTTTTCAATGTCCTATGAAATCTTGGGAGAATGTGTTTCAGAATGAAGGCTTAATGAAGAAAGGGTAAAAATAAGAGGAGCAATGGGTTTGGCAAAAGAATGCCATCACTGGGAATGAGGTTGATAAGATGATTCGTAAGAGATTCTTCCATAAAGAATCAAAAGTCTTTTTCTTTAATTTTCATACATTTCAAAGCTCAAGAGTGGAAGGACAAGTAGATAGAATGTCCCTATTCACTTAACCGCTTCTAGACAGGGTAACTAGACCCTGTGCTTTGCTGGTTAGGGTGGGGATCGAAGCTCCAGCAGTCCCTTTCCCACTATGGCTCTATCTTCTTAAAATACAAAAGCATGAAAGACCTTCTCATGGGGGGTCAACTTTTGTGAGCTCGGGGCCCAACTGTGTGCACCAAAAATTTTCTGTGCAGATTGTTGTAAATTCCTAGAGATTCTGGTGAAAACTGAGATCAATTACAGCCCTGATGCTGGTCACTATATAGCTATGTTAGAAGCAAGCAGACTCTTGACACCTGTGGTGGATTCATGTCAATCTATGCCAAAACCAATACAGAATTGTAAAGTAAAAATTAAAAATAAATTAATTAATTAATTAAAAAAAAGACTCTTGACAGTATACCTCTTAATACTATACATATGCACATATGTGTGATTTATGAAGATAGTTAAATATTTGAAGTTGATTATAATTTATAAAATCTAAGCACACGTCAAGAAAAACCAAGCTGGACAAGAGTTAAAGCAGTGAAAACAAATTTTACTCAAGACTACTATAATAGAGGAAAAGGGTCTCAATATAGAATCAGGTTCAATTCTAGAAAAATCAAGCTGGACAATAGTTAAAGCTGTAAAAACGAATTTTACTCAAGACTACTACAAAAGAGGAAAAAGATCTCAATACAGAACCAGGTTCAATTCTCAATATAGCATGAATAAATAGAAATTTATATCCATACAAGAGGACAGAGATCAAGGATGGAAAATAACTAAGAGGCAACATCTAGGAGGGTGTATGTGAAATTCTGGCTATATCAACCTGACAGGATTATTTGCTGAAAACAGACCAAGGTGATCAGGCATCACCTGAGGCATGGTGGAAGATGAAGACATAATTAGATATGCAGAATGATCAGATATCAAGGGTGGATGTTCTAGTTAAATTGAGTTAGCAGGGGTCTTGCTAAAAGTGAGTTTTACAAGAGAGTGCATAAATGGCTCCAGAAAAACATTTTGAAGTCTAAGTAAATTTGGTTAGGCAAAAGAGCTCTGTAACATGTTAAAAGGAAGCATTCAGGGGCTTCCCTGGTGACTCAGTGGTAAAGAATCTGCCTGAAAATTCAAGAGACATGGGTTAGATCTCTGATCTGGGATGATCCCACATACCTTGGAGCAACTAAGCCAGTGCACCACAACTACTGAAATGCCCTGATGCTGGGAAAGGTTGAAGGCAGGAGGAGAAGGGGACGACAGAGGATGAGATGGCTGGATGGCATTACCAACTCAATGGACATGAGTTTTAGTAAACTCCAGGAGTTGGTGATGGACAAGGAGGCCTGGCGTGCTGCAGTCCATGGGGTCATAAAGCGTCGGACATGACTGAGCGACTGAACTGAACTAAACAACAACTACTGAGCCTGTGGTCTAGAGCCCAGAAGCCGCAACTACTGAGCCCAGGTCCTGCAACTACTGAAGAGTCCAGGCTCTAGAGTCCATAGAGTCTACAGTCTATGCTCCACCATACAGTCAACATTCCCTAGAGTCCACGCTCTGCCACAAAAGAAGCCAAGGCAATAAGAAGCCCACACACAGCTACTAGAGAGTAGCCAGTCCCTGAATGCTTCAACTAGAGAAAAGCTTTTGCAGCAATGAAGACCCAGAACAGACAAAATAAATAAAATTATGAAAAAAGACAAAATAATAAAAGGAATCATTTCAAATTGTGTATAAACTGTCTAATAATTGCAAGTTGTGATTGTTCTAGTTTTTGTTTTTGTTTTTAATATTTGAAGAAAATAGTAACCTAAACATAAAATATACACTTAGTTATATATTTGTTTTGTTATGTTGTGTGTGTTCCGTCAGTTGTGTCTGACTCTCTGCAACCCCATGAACTGTAGCCTTACAGGTTCCTCTGACCATGGAATTTCCCAGGTAAGAATACTGGAGTGGGTTACCATTTCCTACTCCAGGGGATCATCTTGACCCAGGGATTGAACCTGTCCCTCTCTCGCTTCCTGCAATGTTTCCTTCCTAGGTGATGCAGTGATAAAAAAGCAACCTGAAAAGCAGGATATGCAATTAGATCCCTGGGTTGGGAAGATGATTTAGAAAAGGAAATGGCAACCTATTTCAATATTCTTGCCTGGGAAATTCCATTGAGAGAGGAGCCTGGTGGGCTACAGTTCACGGGATCACAAAGAATCATTATATATTAGCATCATTAAATTTAAAGAAGTATATTGAAGTAAGTATTGCAGCAATACTGAAAAATATGAGTATGGTTTTATATTAAAATTCATGATTAGGGATTTAGTCATGCATGAAATTCACAGGAGTGAATTTTTTTTTGCAAAGCAGTATGACCTTTGGATGCCCAATTCCCTCTCTCATAGCATCCTTCCATTTAGCAAATTATGACAGAGAAATATTATTTTAGCCCTTCTTTGTGGATAAGTATTTTAGAGAGCCATTTTGTAGAAAAACACACACACACACACACACACACACAAATAACCCAAACCAGCTTAGGGACAAGATACCATCTCAGAAGGATTTGGTGATATTGTTATTCACAATAAAAATATTTCAAGGGAGGGAAAAACTGGTTTTTAATTTAATTTAAAATCTTGAGAAGTGGTAAATTGTGGTAGGTTCTGTAAGTGGGTGCTAGCAAACATTGGGTCCATTTTTATAGTGATGACATGGTACATCCCATTACCCCCTTGAGGCAAACTAAAGGGAAGCTCTGAGAAGACAAGTACTCTAGTCAAAGGACAACATGAGTAGCCTCCATAATGAATCACAAAGAGTGGTTTCTATTCAGTCACTCAGTCATGTCTGATTTTTGGAACACCATGGGCTACAACATGCCAAGCTTCACTGTCTTTCACCATCTCCTGGAGTTTGCTCAAACTCATGTCCACTGAGTCAATGATGCCATCCAACCGTCTCATTCTCTGTCATTCCCTTCTCCTCTTGACTTCATTCTTTCCCAGCACCAGGGTCTTTTCTAATGAGTCAGTCCTCCACATCAGGTGGTCAAAGTATTGGAGCTTCAGCTATAGCATCAGTCCATGCAATGAATATTTAGGGTTAATTTCCTTTGGGATTGACTGATCTGATCTCCTTGCTGTCCAAAGGACTCTCAAGAGTCTTCTCCAGCACCATTGTTCGAAAGCATCAGTTCTTCAGTGCGCTGCTTTTTTATTGTCCAGTCTCACATCTGTACATGACTACTGGAAAAACCATAGCTTTGACTATACAGACTTTGGAGGCAAAGTAATGGCTCTGCTTTTCAATACACTGTCTAGGTTTGTCATTGCTTTTCTTCCAAGAGGCAAGAGTCTTTTAATTTCAGTGTTTAAACCAACTCACTTCATTTTTGCACAATTACAAACTTTATTTTTTTTAAAAATTAGTTTTAAGCAAAGCCTACCAATTAGTCTCCATTCTGTATCTGGAGCTAGGCCAGGCAATTGTCCATTACAAGTATTATGTCTTCAAGCATGTGAAGATGTATTCTACATTATGCATTTTATTTTTTCCTCATTGTATTCACATCCCAATATCCTGCTTCTTTTCCTCTTGAATGCACTTTGCCTTAATATCATATCCATTAAAATTGATACATTTGGAATTGAATGAACTCCTCTAGCTATGGAAAGTAAATATGAATCAAAATGGAAGAATGAATTAGATACTTCTGAAATGACACCATTTCTTTTTTGCAGTAAGAATTTACCATTATCTTAGTAGTCATATCAATTTCCATTCCTAAAGTTGTACGTATCTTCATATTAAAATACAGTCTTTACATCTCTTAAATGAAATAGTAGCAAGCCAAGTCCATATGGTGAATTGGATCTCCTGCTGCTGCTAAGTCGCTTCGGTTGTGTCCGACTCTGTGCGACCCCATAGACGGCAGCCCACCAGGCTCCCCCGTCCCTGGAATTCTTCAAGCAAGAACACTGGAGTGGGTTGCCATTGCCTTCTCCGGAACTGGATCTACTTTTCCCCAAACGAAGAATTTCAGATTTATTCATTTTAATTGTGTGAATCCATTATTCAAATTGTTGAGATTTTTATATATTTAAATTTTAATTATATCCCTTCATCATTTAATTTTTTCCTCATTATATATATGAATAAGAATTCTATGAATGCACATCTAAGAGTGTGGCTAAGATCTATACTTGAAATTTACATTCTTCTATGTAATACTTAAGGGTTTTAAGCTACTTTATAATACATAAAGTGCAACTTTAACTTGATTGTGTTCACTATAGCACGTTCAACATTTTGAAGTATCCTGTAAAAATAAGATATATTGGTTCATACATATATGTACCCCTATATAATTTTACAAATGTAACCATTTTACAACAGTATGTGGTAACTCTATGTGTATTTTAGTCAATCTTTGCTGGATTTAGTAATCCCCTCTAAGTATTTAAATAATACATTCCATCCTAAACAGTTAAATGTCCAACAACATTGAGGTATAATTTGAAGAATTTGTTGTGTTCTTCACTCTGTGGAATATTTTCCTCTATTTCAGCTAGTTAAGCAGTACTTCTCAATCAATACACTACAAAGAGGCATTCTGCAAGCATATGAGCTAGTTACCTGATATGCTAATGTGTGTGCATGCTAAGTCACTTCAGTCATGTCCATTCTTGATGTTTTGCCACACTATAGGCTGTAGCCCACCAGGCACTTCTGTCCATGAGGAGTCTCTAAGCAAGAATACTGAAACAATTTGCCCTCCTCCAGGGGATCTTTCTGACCCAGGGATTGAACCCAAGAGTGGCAGTTGCTTTATCACTAACACCACCTACGAAGTCTTGTGATATGCTGAAAGTAGAGTTAATTTTAATTTGGAAACACCTCCTAAAGTAATTGCTTACTGAATTATTTCTTGAATATTTCTTGAAATCTTAGTTATGATTTTTATGTCATTCTCTTCAGATTTCAAATATTGTCCCATTGCAGGGTAAATGGCCTGAAGAGTGGTTGAGAATTTTTGCCAGTAGTATGTTTCTTGTGAATACAGCATATTCTACTCAAAAATTATTTACACTAAACATATTATTCTGTTGAAAATACTATCTTTATTTCACAAATACATTAATCCTAATATATTTTCCCATACCTAATGTTTTTTCTGGTCATTCTTGAGTTTTTTAGAATTACAGTATCATTTATGAATTCATATCAAATAATTTGAACACATCCAATAATTCCTCTTTTAAACTGAGTTCATTAGCCACTTCATTTTGCTGTGATGAACTTTAGAGTGTTTCAATACTTAAATAATTAGAGAACCCCTAAACTTAATAACTATTCAAATTTAATCTCTAGCTGGATGGTCATATTTCTGTGAAAAAGAATCAGGTGTCATATTTCTACTACCACCACTGCTCCAAATCCAGTCCTATATTACAGTTTCAACATATACTTACAGGAGGATTAAAGAGGAAAAAAGAGGATATCGACGAAACATACATGTCACATGCACACACCAACTATTGCAACAAATAAGATGACAAATAAGGTAAAAATATAGTTTCTTTTTTAAGAAAAATAATGTTTCATCTCTAGGCAAAAATTTTAGAAGTTTCCTGTCTATTCATAAAATGTCATGAAACTTTTAAAGCACCAAAATGGAAACACAGTGATATGGATTATTTTCCCCTTGTACTGTTTTTTCTTATCTTCCAAGATTTTTTTCTCAGTCTTTTTCAAGTTCTTTTGATCACTAATGAGGTTCAGACATTGCTGCAGTACATGTTTTACTTGCCAAGTAGATCCAGGTTTTAAGTTATCTTCAGAATTCAAATAAAATGTGCTATTCTGCTGAGTTTGGCTAAATGTTACTCTTTATTAGTAAAATGCATTTGTAAATTATGTGTAAAAAGTAATTCACCTTACATAATTGCTAAAAGTCCCATTATTAGTAATTTTAATATTCATTTTAGATTCCTTAAGGAAGGTTTCCTGTTATACTTTAAATATTTGAAGCTGGTATTTAAACATTTTATAGAATGAAATATGTATTATTTGAGTAAAATTTACTGATTAGAAAATTACTTTATTTGAGATACGATAATAAGACGTCATTGCTATGTTATATGTTGTCATAGAATGCCATTATCATTTACATAGTCTATACGCTAAAACCTTGTAATAGACTTATTACAAAAGGTCCACAGGTTTTTCAGTCTGATGGATGTGTGTTCAATTTATGTCTCTACCATTTATTAGCTCTGGTATAGCTCTTGATTTAACTGTAAAATGAAATTGAATTTTGCTCATTAAATTATGAGAATTTAATGTGATATGTGTTAGAAACATTATTTAGTATGCTTTCAATGTCTTTTTTTTTTTTTTCTGTATTTCCTAGATATACATGGACAAACCTTTCCCTTTCTCTGTCTCGAAGAAATTAAAATGCATTTTCCTTTCTCTACTAATTTTCTAGGGCTGCCATAACAAAATGCTACAAACTGGGTAGCTTAAAAAACCCTGAAATGTATTCCCTCAAAGTTATGGAGCCTAGAAGCCTGAAATCAAGGTATTGACAGGGCCATGCTCCCTCCAAAGCCTCTAGCAGAGAATCTGTTTCATGCTTTTCTCTGTTCAATCCTTGACTTTCTTTAACTTACAGTTAGTTAGGTAATTCCAATCTTTCTTTAGGTTTTCACATGGCCATTTTTCCTCTGTGTTTCTGTTTACACGTGTCTCCTTATAAGGGAAATCCATCATATTGGCTTCAGGCTCCTTCTAATGACATGTTAATTTGATTGCATCTGCAAACCACATTTTAAAATAAGATCACATTTACAGGTACCAGGGATTACGACAAGATAGGTTTGGGGGGCATAACTCAACCTGTGCGTGTGTGCTCAGTTGATTAGTTGTGTCCAACTTTTTGCAACTTTCTGGACTACAGCCCACCAGCAAACATGTTGCCATTTCCTTCTTCAGGGGATCTTCCCAACCCAGGAATCAAAGGGGCAGATTCTTTACCACTGAAACACCTGGGAAGCCCCAAGTCAACCTGTAACACTTTCTATTCCAAGAAAAGTACCACTATCCCAACTAATACTGTAATCTTTCCTTTCCTCAATGTATATGTTCTCTGACCAGTGATTTAAAAATCAGATAAAGCTCCAAAAATTGTAGAAATGCTACACTTACCATTACATTATCGTGTAGAAATTTTTCCACTTTATACATTTTTAAGTACACAATACAATTACTATAGACAGAAAAAAAAATAAAAGCATGATATCAGTGGAATTAGTTTATTAAGCTTCAAAGTGTATAAGACATATTAAGTACTATAGAATCTAAACTCTGGCCATTTCTATCAGTTGTTGATGGGTAAAATAGCAAACATTCTTCCAGTTTTTATATATTGTGTCCTTTGAAGCAACAGTGAACTGAACCATTAAAAAGTAAATCACTCCACTGAACTGAAAAACAGACTCTGATTGGGAAAACTAATGCCTTAGGAAAAAGCAGGTTTTGTAATCTCTGCATTCATGTCTCTCTTTGTCTTTGATAGATGATGAAAAAAGCTACATTCTAAACAAAACTGCTACAGTGACTGCAAAACCATTACTTTTTGTTTTATATATCAAGAGAAGTTTTAGCACCTCACCCCAGATGCCTACTAAATGGAAAGTGACAGAACAATGAGAAAAGCAGCCTTATCAAATTTACCATTTTATAGTTCATTTCCTGATGACAAATGAGACATCTATTTCACAGGCCTTCAATTTACTTGACAAAATAAAAGGGGGAAAATTTGCTCTTGGATTGCTCATAGGTTGTTTTGTAACATAAAATTTTACTATAATTCATATTTAATATATGTATCCATTTTGACTATTTGGTTTATGTCATGTTAATCATAGAAACTTGTATAAGATTCATAGAGGAAAAGATATCTTCTGAAGGTTATTTATTAATAAAGCAACAGTTATTTATTAATAAAGCAAAGGAGTCTACTTGGAATTTGTTGGCTGGGAAAAGTAGACTCACAGACAAGCTTAACTTGAAAGGCAGATAGTGCTAGACTATATGTATGACTGAAAGTGTGCAACTTACTTAACCATGCAATCAGTGAAAGAATTAGAGCAAGGTAAAGGGGACTTGGAGGTTCTAAATAGGGCAGGAGCATGTGAGAATTTTAAGGAAAGTAAGTAGGGCAGAAGTGACTGAAGATAAAACCTGAGCAAAGGTATAAAGAAAGTTAAACAATTGGCCAAACAGAAATCCAAAGCAAGAGTTTCCCAGGCAGGATAACCAGTTAGAGTAAATGTCCTAAAGCAGGAGTGCCTAGTCCATATTAAGGAAAGCAAAGAGACTATGGAAGCAAAAGTAAGGAGAGAAGAATAACAGAAATGACAGACACAAGGTATCACAGGGCTTCACAGACTTTTAACTATTGCTTTGCCAGTTATAGCCCCTGGCATGGTGTTGTGTGGAAGGGAGAGCAGCATATTCTTTTCCCTTGCTTAAAGTGGGTAACTCTGGTCATGATGATGGGAACAGATTATAGGAAGCATGGGCTAAAAAAAAAAGGCATAGAAACAATTGGATGCAATTTAAAACATCCTCAAAAGTGTTGATTGTTGATTGTACTACCAGAGTAAGTGATGAGCAGCAGTAGATTTCTGGTCATATTTTGAAGACAGAATTGGATGATTTTGTGATGTATTGCATATGCAATCAGAGGGAGAAAATTGTGTGTGGTATGGGAGGCAGAGAGGGAAAGGAAAAGGGAGGGTCAATGATAATTTTATTCTAGAATTTGAACCTCATTAGCTGGAAAGATTAAATTATCAATGAAGAGGGATAGGTGTGTGGGTATATTAAATGTGAGTGTATGTATGTTATTCAGCAGAGGGATTCTCCAGAGTTCAGCTGGAGGTCAGTTAAGTTAGAGATATCTACTTGTCATGCTTTTAGCAATACTAAATGATGTCAGAATGTTTTACCTTGCACTCATCTTCTCTCCCAATGTCCTGACCATAGACAACTCAGACTGGGAAGCAGAGATATAGAAGTATAAGGTGGGACAAGATAAGAAGGCAGAATCCATCTTCTCTTTCCTACTGCAGATTGCAAGTCAGTCATTAGTCTAATTTAATGTTGAAGAAAGATATAAAGTTTAAATTGGATAAGATATGAAATCCAACTGAACCGGATTAAGCAAAAGGAAAAAGATGGCAATAGTAATAAATGTGGAGCTCAACTTCTAATACATCAAAGACACATCATACATATAAAGATGAATCAATAAAAAAAATAATAATTCAATTGCCCAGATTAAAAGCAATCTAGAAACAATGAATAGCTGACTAAATGACACAGAAGAATGAAAGAGTTATCTGGAAGATAGAATAATGAAAATCACCCAATCAGAATAGCAGACAGAAAGACAAATGAAAAAGTATAATAAAAATTATGAGATCTATGGGATAATACAAAATGTGTCAATTTATGTATTATAGGGTTTCTGGAATGAAAATAGGGAAGGAGATAAAAATGTATTGAAAAAACTATGGCTGAAAACTTCCCAAACCTAAAGAAGGAAATAGACATGCAAGCACAGAAAAAACAGAAGGTCCCAAACGAGATGAATACAAACGGCCCCATGTCAAGACATATCACAGTTAAAATGGCAAAAGTAAAATATAAAGAGAGAATTCTAAAAGCAACAAGAGAAAAAGAGTTAAAAAGGAAGGCCCATAATGTTATCAGCTGATTTCTCTATGGAAACCCTGCAGGCAGAAGGTGTTAGAATTCTACATTTGAAGTCCTGAAAGAAAGAAAGAAAAAAAAAAGAAGAAGAAGAAACAGTCCTGCAGCCTAAGAAATCTATCCAATAAGAGGATCATTTTCAGTAGAAGTAGAGAAAGAATTTCTCAGACAAGCAAAACTTGTAAAGAAGTCAGCAATACTAAACCTATCCTGGAAGAAATGTTGAAGTGTCTTCTCCACATACAAAAGAAGCAAGAACCTCTAGTAAAGAAGAAATCACAATAGGAAAGACAAATATATAAAAGGGTTGAAGAACATTTAAATAAGCTGGTATTATAAAATATTAAGATTTAAATATTCATTAATATTTAAAAATGCAAACATAATTATAAAAATAAGCATTAATATGTAAAATGGGACAACAAAAGTCACAAAATATAGGAGAGTAGAGTATTGGTATTTTAGAATGTGTTTGAGCTTGAACAACTATCAGTTTAAAGTAAGTAAATATAGTTTTGGATTAACATGGATGAACTCCATGGTAATCACAAATTAAAAACATGAAATAAATACACAAAATCAGAAAGGAAATCAAATATGTTACAAAATAAAAATCAAACCACCAAGGAAAGACAAAAGGAGGAAATGACTAAAAAAGAACTATGCAAACTAGAAAACAAAGTCTTAAATGGCAATAAGTACATATCTATCAATAATGGCTGTAAATGTCAACAGAGTAAATGTTTAGATCAAAAGACAGAGTGATTGATTGTTATAATAATATAAGAACCTGCAATATGTTGCCTACAAAAGACTCACTACAGGGTGATAGACACAGATCCATCTCTTTTTAAGAAAAGATGGAAAAACGTATTTCATGCAAATAGAAATGACAAGAAATCAAGGGTAACAGTACTCTCACCAGACAAAATAGATTACAAAACAGGCCGTAAAGACAAAGAAGGGTATTATATAATAAAGGGAACAATATAAGAAGTGAATATTACACTTATTAACATATGCATCCAATAAAAGATCACCTAAATATAAAAAGGAAATGCTGACAAAGGGAGAAATTGACAATTATACAACAATAGAAGATTTTAACACCACATTGACTTCGATGAAAAGATCATTAAGACAGAAAAGACAATGGAAGTCCTAAATGCCACAACCAACCAGTTCAACTTAATTAATATCTACAAACATTATGCTCAAAAAAAGTACAGACTGCACATTCTTTTCAAGTGCACATGAAGAGTTCTCTAGGATAGATCACATATTAAGTCATGAAACAACCCTCAACCAATTTGAGGATAGAAATTTTATCAAGTATTCTTTCTGACCATAGCAATATGAAATTAGAAATCAACTACAGAAAGAAAAGCTAGCAAAGAACAAAAACATGAAGATTAGACAACAGGCTACTAAAAAAACCAAGAGGTCATTGATTAAATCAATGAAGAAATTAGAAAAATACCTTGAAGCAATTTAAAATAAAAAAAAAGACACTGCAAAATCTATAGGATACAGCAAATTAAATTTAGAGGGGATTTTATACAGGCCTTCCTCAAGAAACAGAAAGAAACTTAAATAAATAACCTAACCTAACACCTAAATGAATTAGAAAAAAAAAAAAAGTAAAATTCCTCAGAAGAAAATAAAGACCAGAGATAAAAGAAATAAAATCGAGGTCAAAAATAAAAAATAAAAGAAAAACAAAACTAACAGCTGGATTTTTGAGAAGATAAACAAAATAGACAAACCTCTAGCCAGGTTCACCAAAAGGAAAAGAGGACCCAAATAAAGTAAGAAATCAAAGAAGAGGAATAGCAATTGATATCCAAGAAATGCAAAAAATGTTAAGATAATACTACTTAAGATAATAACAGTTATATGCTGAAAATGGACAAGTTAGAAAAAAAGCACAAGTTTCTGGAAACATATACCATGCCAAGATTGAATCAAACAGAAATTTTGACCAAATTGATCACTAGAAGTGAAATAGGATTTGAAATTAAAGAATTCCCTGAAAACTAAAGTCTAGGACAGAAAAGTTTCAATAGAAAATTTTACCTAACCCATAAAGAAGAACTTATATCTGTTCTTCTCAAATTATTCCAAAAATTGAAGACCAGAGTGTACCACCAAACACATTCTATGAGACCACCATCATCCTGATAGCAAAATTAGACAAAGGCATGATAAAAAGAAAATTACATACCAGTAGTTTTGATGCATAGAGGCAAAAACTCAACAAAATATTTATAAACTAAATCCAGCAATGCATAAAAAAGACCATACATCACAAATAAGCTGGACTTATGTCAGAGTTACAAAAATGTTTCAACAAATGCAAATAGTATGATACACTACATTAGCAAAGGAAAACAAAAGTCATATGAACGTCTCAATAGATGTAGAAAAAGCATTTGATAAATTAAAATTCAACATACATAAATAGTAAAAGCTGTAAAAGTAGGTATAGAGGGAACATGTTTCAACATAAAAAGGCCATTTATGACAAACACAGAGCCAATATAATACTCTATGGTGAAAAAATGAAAGCCTTCCTGCTGTATTCTGGAACAAGACAAAGATTTCCACTTTCATTTCTTCTATTCAACATGGTATTGGCAGTCCTAACCACAGCATTCAGACAAAGAAAGAAGAAGAAAGTATTCAGATTAGAAGGGAAGAAGTACAACTCACCATGTGCAGATTACATAAAACGTTGTATAGAGAAATCCTGATGTCTCCCCCACAGTAACCACTAGGATAAATGAATTCAGTAAGGTAGCAGAATATAGGAGTAATAAACAAAAATTTGTTGTTTCCTCTATACAAGTAACAATTAAATATCAAAAAAAGAAAGTAAGAGAAATAATCGCATTTAAATTCACCTCAAAACAATAAAATAGCTAGTAATAAACTTAAGGAGGTGAAAGCCTTCTATGCTGCAAATGACAAAACACTGATAAAAGAAATTAAATATGATTCAAGCAATGGAAAAATATTCTGTGTTCTTGGATTGGAAGAATTAATATAGTTAAAATAGCCATACTATCCAAAGTAATCTACAGATTTAATGCAATCAAAATACCTGTGACATTCTTCACAGAACTAGAAAAAAAAAAATTCTAAAATTTATACAAAACTACAAATGCCCTGAACTGTCAAACTTTCCCAAGAAACAAGAATAAAGTTGGAGGTATAATCCTCGCAGTCTTCAGCCTGTTCTTCAAAGCTACAGTATACAAAACAGCAAGATTCTAGCACAATAACAGATATATAGATTAATGAAACAGAATAAAGAGCCCAGAAATAAATCCACATGTATATGGTCAAATAATCTATGACAAAGAAAGCAAGAATATAAAATAAAGAAGAGAGCCTCTTCAACATATGGTGTTGAGAAAGCTAGGCAGCTTTCATAAATCAATGAAATTAGAACATTCTCTCACACCATACACAAAAACTCAAAATGGCTTAAAAACCTAAACATAAGACATGACACCAAAAAACTCCAAGAATATAGGTGAGTATTTTTTGTCATAAATTCTAGAAGTATTTTCTTAGAACAGTGTCTCAAGGCAAAAGAAATAAAAACAAATCAATGTGTCCCAATCAAATTTAAAAGTTTTTGCACAGCAAAGGAAATGATGGGAAAAAAAAAAAAAAACATACAGAATGGGAGAAAACATTTGCTATTGATGCGACCTTAATGAGTTGATTTCCAAAATGTACAAGCAGCTCATATAACTCAATATGCAAAAAAAAAAAAAAAAAAGCCCCCACACAAAAAGAAGAAAAAAAAAATGAATAGAAGACTCAGATATTTTTTCAAAAGAAAACATACTGATTGCTAACAGACACATGAATAATTGTTCAACATCACTAATTATTAAATCAAAACCACAAAGATGTTTTACCTCACACGGGTCGGAAAGGCTATCATCAAAAATCTACAAATAATAAATGCAGAAGGAGGTATAGAGGAAAGGGAAGCGTCCCACCTACTGGTGAGAACATAAATTGGTGCAGCCACCTACAGAGTTTCTTTAAAAAATGAAAAATAGAACTACAATATGATCTAGCCATCTCACTCTTGGGTATATACCCCCCCCCAAAAAAATGAAAAATCTAAACTGAAAAAAATACATGCACCCCAATGTTCATAGCAACACTATTTATAGTAGCCAAACATGGAAGCAATCTAAGTTCCCATTGACTGATGAATAAAGAAGTGGTATGTATACACATACACACACAATGGAGTATTACTCAGGAATAAGGATGGAATACTGTGATTTGCAGCACCACAGGTAGACCTAGAGAATATTATGCTTAACGAAATGTCAGACAATGACAAATACTATATTATATCTCTCATATATAGAATTTTAAAATACAAATGAAGCTATATATGAAACAGAACTGACTTACCAATATAGAAAGCTAACTAAATGGTTACCAAAGGGGAGAGGGATGGGGTGAGGGACAAATTAGGAGTATCAGATTACTAGAGAAAAAACACTAAATAGAAAATAGATAATCAAAAATTAGTTTATTGTATATAGCACAGGGAATCATACCCAATAACTTATAATAACATATAATGGAATATACTTTATAAAGAAAAACCTAACAAATGACTATGCTCCACATTTAAATTAACCAAATACTGTAAATCAACTATATTGTTGTTGTTGTTGTGTCACCCAGTCGTGTCCAACTCTTTGAAACCCCACAGACTGCAGCACGCCAGGCCTCTCTGTCCCTCACAATCTCCCAAAGTTGTACCAAGTTCATGTCCATTGCATCGGTGATGCCATCCAGCCATCTCATCCTCTGATGCCCTCTTCTCCTTCTGCTCTCAATTTTTCCCAACATCAGGGACCTTTCCAGTGAGTCAGCTGTTTGTATCAGATGACCAGAATACTGGAGTATCAGCTTCAGCATCAGTCTTTCCAATGCTACTGCTGCTGCTAAGTCGCTTCAGTCGTGTCCGACTCTGTGCGACCCCATAGACGGCAGCCCACCAGGCTCTGCCGTCCCTGGGATTCTCTAGGCAAGAACAATGGAGTGGGTTGCCATTTTCTTCTCCAGTGCATGAAAGTGAAAAGTCAAAGTGAAGTCGTTCAGTCGTGTCTGACTCTTAGCAACCCCATGGACTGCAGCCCAACAGGCTCCTCCATCCATGGGATTTTCCAGGCAAGAGTACTAGAGTGGGGTACCATTGCCTTCTCCAGTCTTTCCAATTAGTATTCAACAGAAACAAATTTAAAATTTCAACTGCATTTATTTTCTCACATTGTACAGTACTGGAGGCTTTGCTTTAGATAGTATTAAGTATGGGGGCTTCCCTCATAGCTCAGTCAGTAAAGAATCTGACTGCAATGCAGGAGACCCAGGTTCGATTCCTGGGTTGGAAAGATCCCCTGAAGAAGGAAATAGCAACCCGCCTCCAGTATTCTTGCCTGGAGAATCCCATGGACAGAGGAGCCTGGCAGGCTACAATCCATGGGGTCCACAAGAGTCGGACATGACTTAGCCACAAAACCAACCAAACAACCAACTATGGAGACTGAGAAAACAAAGCTTGCTTGAGAGCAATACTATAATAAAATATTTCCCAGTTTATACACCATCAGTCAAGTTGCCAGGTCACTTAAATACTTTTTGCTTTGAGTATGAAGAAAAACTAAGGCCCTCCTTAGAAATCCTATTTTCAATCCCTATCCTTGATTTGGGGTTGCACTCAAACTGAAACCTAAACTCACAGACCTAAGTGGTTGTTGGGAAGATCCCCTGGAGGAGAAGGGATAGGCTACCTGCTTCAGTGTTCTTCGGCTTCTCTGATGACTCAGATGGTAAAGAATCCACCTGCAGTGAAGGAAACCTGGGTTCAATCCCTGGGCTGGGAAGATCCCCTGGAGGAGGGCATGGCAACTGACTCCAGTATTCTTGCCTGGAGAATCCTCTAGGTGGGCTACAATCCATCGGGTCACAAAGAGTTGGACATGACTGAGGGACTAAACATAGTACACTGCACAGCAAGCGGTTGTTAAAAATGATTCTGCATATGAAAATATACCATCAGTTGGCCTACCAGAACCCTGGCAGAATCATGTGTAAATCCTTAAAGAAATTTTAAAAACTATCCTCAAATAGAAGTTATACGTAAATTTTCAAGAAATATAAACTCCTAACTACATATCACTGACAAACATTGAGAAAACAAGCCAACATAGATTAAATAGAAGCCTATAGAATCAGACCTGAATTTAAATTTGTTTAATAAAAATAAGGAATTTAAATATGAGGGAGAAAGAAGAGATGAAGAAAATACCCAGGATATTAAGAAAGAAAATGAATCTTTAGAATTAGATACAGAGAGAGAGGCATACACACTCTGGAATGCAGTTCGATCTGTTCTCTGTTTCAGGTTATTAATACAGAAAGATGTTAAAAAAAAAGCCTCCATTTTTATTAAAAAGAAAAAAGAAGAAGAAAAGAAAACAAAAACGGTAAATCAAAACACTATTTTCTGTAGACTGCTTTTCTCCTCTCAAAATTCATAGATTGAAAGTTAGTCCCCAATATAATGGTATTGGGAAGTGAGGCCTTTAGAAGTGGTTAGGTCATGATTGTGGAGCCTTTATAAAAGGGAACCCTGAGAGCCCCAGGCTAGAAGGCTGTCCCTGAAACAGGGGACAGGTCCTGACCAAACATGGACTGTCAGCACCTTAATATTAGAATCTGCAGCCTCCCCGTACTATTTTGATCATCCCGTCCTTCACTCACAGTTGTATATTGAGTCCATCATGGGAAAGGGCAGGGAAGTTGGGTAACATCTCTTTTACTGTCTCCACTATTTCACTAAGAAGCTATACCCAAGGGTCTCATTCTCATCTGAACTTTTAAGTCAGGATCAGTGTTACAATAAGATGAAACTTTAAGGATCTTGGGAAATCCTGAGTTTGCATATTAGTGAAATGTACAAAGGTTGTAAAAGGTGATTATTGGGGACTTCAAAGAAACAGTTTCTTTCCCTTTTACTTGAACCTTGCCTTAACTTGTAATGAGTTTGTCCAGAGTGTCAGCAATCCTCTGCCAGTTCTAGACCTAGGTTTTAAGAGTCATGGCTGTTTGTTTTCACCTTGAACATGTGATTTATCTGTGAAGAGAGTGTGTCCTTTCCTGAGTGAGAGAACAGAAGAACATGACCTTGCAAGTCTGCAGGTTTTCCAGTTGAGGCAGCTAGGATACCAACATGCTAACTTGCATTCAAGTGCTTTCAGATGACTCATGCCTCAACCAGCAGCAGTTCAAATGACTGTTTAAACACTGCCTCTGCAGATATATGAAAGGCTCTAAGCCCTGGACTTTTAATTTTGAATCATAAAATCTTTGCGGTGTGCCCATACATTTCTTATACCTCTGATCTTTCAGCGTTATCTTTCTTGGTTTCAAAACAATTATCTAGAGTCATGAATTTATTTCAGAATTTTTTTTCATGATTTTAACAAGAGATGCAATAATTACTAACAAGATGAGGTAAGTTTTGTGTCTGTTACCTCAAAGGGTTCCAGTCTCTGGGATCTAATGCCTTATGATCTGAGGTGGAGCTGATGTAATAATAACAAAAATAAATGCATTTATTTTACATTACACAATAAATGTAATGTGCTTGAATCATCCTGAAACCACCTCCCCCCAATCATCCATGGGAAAAATGTCTCCCTGAAACCAGTCCGTGGTGCCAAAATGGTTGGGGCCCACTATCTATTGGATCAGATGGATGTTTATCCTAACATCTTAGTAAATCAGAACAAAAATCAGACACTCGTGCTTCAGAAGTCTGGGTGGCAAATGTCTCAGTATTTATCAAAGTAGTATTTTATTCTTTCAAATAGCTGATTTTTCTTTTTTTACTTTTCTTTTAGTTTGTATAATATATGCATATGAATAAACACAAACATTGAATAATTTCACACACTCACACTTATACACATATTTACATTCACAGATCTCTTCAGAGCATATACCTAACATCTCTTAAGAGCTCTCAGGTCAGGGTAAGTAACAGTAGCATTATTATTGGGATCTGAGTAGGATTTTAGTCTTCCTCTTGTCAACTTTCCTGACATTGGGAAATATATGCCTGCTTGTTAAGGGTGATCTGTCTGCAGATTATATTTTCTGTCTGGCAATTTTCAGTTTCACTTAAGATTTTAGGAATATTTTATCAAACCTCTGAGGTATTTTTGTATTTTATGGAGAAATGTGATAAAGGAATGATATTACCCCTGGCTAAGGAGTTTACTAAAACAGGGCCAATACAAGGGGGAGCCTGTTGAGAGTGTTGAAACCAGTCTATGTAATGAAGGAAGTTCATCTGATGATAAAGTGTGTGATTTGCTAAGGTCTAACCCACAGTTTTAATACTGGCACACATAGCACTTCATCCCATCAGACATTTATTCTAAGTTCAAAACAACTGGAGAGTAGAGAAGAATTTAGATTATTGCAATAAAGCCCAACTCAAGTTTGAATTGGCAGAGTCTAGGCTATGATGATACTGTTCATATTAGTTGTGCATTTAACTATTTAACCATTCCTTTTCTGCATGTTGGTCTTACCTTAGGATCTAAGAGAAAAATATATTGAAAGCATCAGTCATAAATCCTAAGTCCTGTGGAACATTACTTCTTTCTATGATTTTATTCTCAAGAGACAGAATTTTCTTTGAGGAGAGCTGGCATCGCTGGCCCCTGGGATCCTATTAGAAGATTTAGGAGACTACTGACATTCACAAACAAGTTTAAAAGCTCCCCAGAGAGGAACTGTAATTCAACTCTCACCTGTACACACTCAGATTGAATTGAACTGAATATTCAGAAGTCTCAAGAATCCCTAAGCAGAACATGTCATTTGTTTTTTTTCTCCTTATCAAGGTAAAATACTCATTCACTACCGGAAATGAGAATAATTTCTCTCCATCTAATTTTCTGATTAGCTTCAGTCTATTGACAAAACAGTAATTGACTTTTTGTTCTTTTTAACTCTTCCTATATATATTGTACCAAAATTTCCCAGATGGCTCAATGATAAAGAATCCACCTGTCAGTTCAGGCGACACAGGTTCAATCCCTGGGTCAGGAAGATTCCCCTGTAGAAGAAAATGACAACCCATTCTAGTATTCTTGCCTGGGAAATCACACGGAGAGGGAGCTTGGTGGAGGTGGCAACAATTGGACAGGATAAAGCAACTAAATATATATTGCACCACTTTATGTGATGTTGTATGGGAAAAATCAATTTAAAATGAATTCAGTCTAGCAAAAATCATGTTTAAAGTGCTTTCTTGTGTTTCTGAAAAACACAGTTAACACTCCATGAATAATCCCTTTGCTCAAAAATAGGTGGCAAGAAAAGGTATCACTTTGTTGAAGGCCTTGCACCTTCACTTTATCACCAGCAGGGGACAGGTAATGGGGATTAAAATGTGCAAAAACTGGAGGGAAATTTTGGAAAATATACATATTATAAAAAATATTAAGCTTAAAATATCCTAAGTTTGTGCTTTTTAAAGGAAATAAAGTTTCAAGAAATGATGAATATGATCGAGAATAAGCCTGTGCAAAGTAACATTCTTTCTGATGATAATCATATATTATTCATGCAGTTCTTTATAATATAGTTTATAAACTTCTAGAGTTTATAGGTCAGATTCTTGCATAATTTTTCTTAAATAAGCAGAGACAGAATTACATTTTCCTCAGATCTTTTCTTCAGCATGTTTTGGTAGCTAATAAATCTGTGAATGTTCATTGTTTGTTCAGTTGGTTTGCTTTTAGGTCAGCGTGTCACAAATAATTATCTGCTTTGCATCTACAAATAAGGGCATAATTGCTCATTATCTGAACAGATATATCACCTTTAGTCCAGGGATTACTGGAAAAGCTTATTTGAGTTAAGCATCCAGATCAGAATGGCCATTATCAGAATTTTAGGAGGAATAAACAGTGTGAGGCAAAAATATAATAAAATCTTTCATGAGATTTGAAGCAAGTATTATCTAAATTACTTTGGGTTACAAATACATATTTATAGTTTGAAAGGCAACTATTAATGTAATCATAACCTTTAATAGAATTAGAAATATTTCAAAATCTTTCAAACCCATGAGAGTTCTATTCATTTGACAAATACAGATCATTTCATTTAGTCATAAATGAAAAAGTTAATGGGGAAAAATAATGTATAATCCCGTGAAAATTATGAAAGGAATCATTCCAACTATATAAATATAAAATATATTCAACTGTCCCACCCTGATAAAAGATATATGCTCAGTTTGTTGTTGTTTTTCAGTTGCTAAGTCATGTCCCACTCTTCACAATCTCATGGACTGTACTCCTCTGTTCTCCACTATGTCTCCCAGAGTTTACTCAAATTTATGTCATTAAGTTGATAGTGCTAGATAACCACCTCATCATCTGCTGCCCCCTTTTCCTTTTACTTTAAATCTTTCCCAGCATCAGGGTCTTTTCCAATGAGTAGCTCTTCACATCAGATGGGCAAAGGATTGGAGCTTCAGCATCAGTCCTTCCATGAATATTCAGGTTTCCTTTCCTTCAGGACTGAGTGGTTTAATCTCCTTACAGTCAAAGGGACTCTCAAAAATCTTCTCCAACACCACAGTTCAAAAGCATCAATTCTTCAGCACTCAGCCTTCTTTACGCTCCAGCTCTCACATCCATTCATGACTACTGGAAAAACCATAACTCTGACTATACAGCTTTCTAGCTTTGACTGGAAAAACCACAGCTTTGTCAACAAAATGATGTCTCCGCTTTTTCATATGCTGTCTAAGTGTGTCATATCTTTCCAAGGAACAAGTGACTTTTAATTTCATAGCTGCAGTCACATTCTGCAGTTATTTTGGAGCCCAGGAAAAGAAAATCTGTCACTACCTCCACTTTTTCCATTTGTGATGAAGGGATGGGACCATTTCTATGAAGACCTAGAACACCTTCTAGAACTTACACCAAAGACAGAAGTCCTTTTCCTCATAGGGGATTGTGTTTAATACTTGATAGGAAATGCAATATTTAATTTCAAGCATAAGACCATGGCATCCGGTCTCATCATTTCATGGCAAATAGATGGGGAAACAGTGCGTGACTTTATTCCTTTGGGCTCCAAAATCACTGCAGATGGTGATTGCAGCCATGAAATAAAAACATGCTTGCTCCTTGCAAGAAAAGATATGACAAACCTAAACAGCATATTAAAAAGCAGAGACATTACTGTGCCAACAAAGTTCCATCTAATAAAAGCAATGGTCTTTCCAGTAGTCAAGTATGGATGGAGGTGAGAGTTGGACCATAAAGAAGGCTGAGTGTTGAAGTATCGATGATTTTGAACTGTGGTGCTGGAGATTATCGAGAGTCTCTTGGACTGCAAAGAGATCAAACCAGTCAGTCCTAAAGGAAATCAGTTCTGAATATTCATTGAAAGGACATGCAAAAGCTAAAACTTCAATACTCTGTCCTCTTGATGCAAAGAACTGACTCATTAGAAAAGTCCCTGATGCTGGGGCAGATTGAAGGCAGGAGGAGAAGGGGATGATAGAGGATAAGATGGTTGGATGGCATCACTGACTCAATGGACTTGAGTTTGAGCAAGCTCTGGGAGTTAGTGATGGACAGGAAAGCCTGGCATGATGCAGTCCATGGGGTTGCAAAGAGTCAGACACGACTGAGAGACTGAACTGAACTGATTCCCTATATTGCACAGAATCATGTTAACTAGGGCTTGAACATATTAAAATTGTATCCCCCAGATAGCCCCAGGTGAAAAAAAAAAGGACATGAATTTTAAAACTAAATATTTGCAAATATAGACCTTACAAATATTTAGGTAATAATTTTAATTAAAATGAAAACAAAGGTAATACTAACACCATGTAAAATAGTATCTTGAGCAGATGTCAAATATAGTTGGTTTAGGTCCAGACTATTTATAGCATTTGATAAATATTATAGCAGCTGAATAAGCATGTCCTAAGATGAGCAAGAAAGAATAGATAAATACAGTACCATTTGCTCTTTGCAACATAATTTAAGTAATCAGTAATTATATACAGAAACTGAGTGAAATTATCAATAAAGTTTGCACTATCAGTTGAAATACACCTAGACCACTGAACTTTCCATAAATAAAAACATTCAACTAAATTGTCATGTAAAGGACTCATTATAACCTTAAAAATCAAGAAAATCACACCATACGAATCAAATAATCAAGTTACTAAATCATGAAAGGGCAAAAAAGCTGACAACGTTTTCACCAACAAAAATATGTAATAATACAAAATAACATTAATCCACAATTATGTTAAAGAGGGAAACAATTCTTAAAAATCTCTACAAGTGCTAAGCTTCCTCTCTGCTCAGAACCAAAAATCATAGAGGTAAATGAATTTACCACTTTAAAATCTAAGAGAAATATAAAGAAGTAGTAAGTTTCAGAATTAACTAAAATAGACAGGATGTTGGTATCAAATTGACAGACAAGATTAATGTGTTACAAAACTATAGTTTGTATAACAGAGTAAATAGATTCTTAAATTTGGAAGTCTCTAAAATATAATTTTCTTCTGATACAATTTATATATTACCCTTACACAAATTTGTAGATTAAATGAATTATCTAAATTTCAAACAGTTAAAGCTTTTTCAATCTGTGACTTTAATTTTGGCAACATCGTTCATGTAACATATATTCAACTTCTGATCACTTCTAGTTAGTTCCATGTACTTATAGCTACACACAAAATTATCTTCTAACCATAAGTCTCAATTCGTCTTTATTCCTTTATTCCCCCTGCTATAGACTGGATGTTTGTGCTCCCTCCTCACACATATATTGAGACCTAAACACTTAATCTCCAATGTAATGGTGTTTGGAGACACAGCCTTTGGGAAGTGATTAGCTTATGATGGTGGACTCCCTGTGAATGAAATCAGTGTCCTTAGTGAAAGGGACCCAGAGATAGCTCATTCATCACATTAGAACACAGAGGAAAGGCAGTGGTCTGTGAATGAGGAAGCAGGTCATTTCGAGACACTCAATGTGCAAGTGCCTTGATCTTGGATTCAACAGTTCCCAGAATAATTAAAAAAAAAAAAAATTCCAGAGTTTATAAGCCACTCAGTGTGTGGCATTTTGCCACAGCAGCCAAATGGACCCAAACATCCTCTCCCTCTGCCATTTAATTAGATTGCCATCTAATCATGGCAATCTTGAAGCATTGGGATGGAACGGGAAGGTTACAATCTTAAACTTATCTTTGTGGCAGGGGCTGAATATAAATGGGGCTCTGCCATTCAGAAGCTTTTAAAATGGCATTTCCACAACAAACAAAGCTAGTGGAGGTGATGGAATTCCAGTTGAGCTATTTCAAATCCTGAAAGATGATGCTGTGAAAGTGCTACACTCAATATGCCAGCAAATATGGAAAACTCAGCAGTGGCCACAAAACTGGAAAAGATCAGTTTTCATTCCAATCCCAAAGAAAGGCAATGCCAAAGAATGCTCAAACTACCGCACAATTGCATGCATCTAACATGCTAGTAAAATAATGCTCAAAATTCTCCAAGCCAGGCTTCAGAAATACGTTAACCGTGAAATTCCTGATGTTCAAGGTGGTTTTAGAAAAGGCAGAGGAACCAGAGATCAAATTGCCAACATCCGCTGGATCATGGAAAAAGAAAGAGAGTTTCAGAAAAACATCTATTTCTGCTTTATTGATTATGCCAAAGCCTTTGACTGTGTGGATCAAAATAAACTGTGGAAAATTCTGAAAGAGATGGGAATACCAGACCACCTGACCTGCCTCTTAAGAAATATGTATGCAGGTCAGGAAACAACAGTTAGAACTGGATATGGAACAACAGACTGGCTCCAAATAGGAAAAGGAGTACTTTAAGGCTGTATATTGTCACCCTGCTTATTTAACTTATATGCAGAGTACATTATGAGAAACGCTGGACTGGAAGAAATACAAGCTGGAATCAAGATTGCCGGGAGAAATATCAATAACCCCAGATATGCAGATGATACCACCATTATGGCAGAAAGGGAAGAGGAACTAAAAAGCATCTTGATGAAAGTGAAAGAAGAGAGTGAAAAACTTGGCTTAAAGCTCAACATTCAGAAAACGAAGATCATGGCATCCGGTCCCATCACTTCATGGAAAAGAGATGGGGAAACAGTGGAAGCAGTGTCAGACTTTATTTTTTGGGGCTCCAAAATCACTGCAGATGGTGACTGCAGCCATGTAATTAAAAGACGCTTACTCCTTGGAAGAAAAGTTATGACCAACTTAGATAGCATATTCAAAAGCAGAGACATTACTTTACCAACAAAGGTCCGTCTAGTCAAGGCTATGGTTTTTCCTGTGGTCATGTATGGATGTTAGAGTTGGACTGGAAGAAGGCTGAACACTGAAGAATTGATGCTTTTGAACTGTGGTGTTGGAGAAGACTCTTTTTTTTTTTCTTTTTTCTCTTTCTTTTTACTTTATTTTACTTTACAATACTGTATTGGTTTTGCCATACATTGACATAAATCTGCCACGGGTGGGTGTACATGAGTTCCCAATCCTGAAACCCCCTCCCACCTTCCACCCCATATCATCTCTCTGGATCATCCCCATGCACCCACCCCAAGCATCCTGCATCCTGTATGGAACATAGACTGGCGATTCATTTCTTACATGATAGTGTACATGTTTCAGTGCCATTCTCTCAAATCATCCCACCCTCTCCCTCTCTTTCAGAGTACAAAAGTCCATTCTATACATCTGTGTCTCATTCACTGTCTTGTATACAGGGTTATCATTACCATCTTTCTAAATTCCATATATATGTGTTAGTATACTGTATTGGTGTTTTTCTTTCTGGCTTACTTCACTCTGTATAATCGGCTCCAGTTTCATCCATCTCATTAGAATTGATTCAAATGTATTCTTTTTAATGGCTGAGTAATACTCCATTGTGTATATAAACCACAGCTTTCTTATCCATTCATCTGCTGATGGACATCTAGGTTGTTTCCATGTCTTGGCTATTATAAACAGTGCTGCAATGAACATTGGGGTACATGTGTCTCTTTCAATTCTGGTTTCCTCAGTGTGTATGCCCAGCAGTGGGATTGCTGGGTCATATGGCAGTTCTATTTGCAATTTTTTAAGGAATCTCCACACTGTTCTCCACAGTGGCTCTGCTAGTTTGCATTCCCACCAATAGTGTAAGAGGGTTTCCTTTTCTCCACACCCTCTCCTGCGTTTATTGCTTGCAGACTTTTGGATTGCAGCCATTCTGACTGGTTTGAAATGGTACCTCATTGTGGTCTTGATTTGCATTTCTCTGATAATGAGTGATGTTGAGCATCTTTTCATGTATTTGTTAGCCATCCATATATCTTCTTTGGAGAAATGTCTATTTAGTTCTGTGGGCCATTTTTTGATCCTTTCTAACACCACACACAAAAATAAACTCAACATAGATTAAAGACCTAAATGTAAGACCAGAAACTATAAAACTCCTAGAGGAGAACATAGGCAAAACACTCTCCAACATAAATCACAGCAGGATCCTCTATGATCCACCTCCCAGAATACTGGAAATAAAAGCAAAAATAAACAAATGGGATCTAATTAAAATTAAAATCTTGTGCACAACAAAGGAAACTATAAGCAAGGTGAAAAGACAGCCTTCTGAATGGGAGAAAATAATAGGAAATGAAGCAACTGACAGACAACTAACCTCAAAAATATACAAGCAACTTATGCAGTTCAATTCCAGAAAAATAAACGACCCAATCAAAAAATGGAGAAGACTCTTGAGAGTCCCTTGGACTGCAAGGAGATCCACCCAGTCCATTCTGAAGGAGATCAGCCCTGGGATTTCTTTGGAAGGAATGATGCTAAAGCTGAAACTCCAGTACTTTGGCCACCTCATGTGAAGAGTTGACTCATCAGAAAAGACTCTGATGCTGGGAGGGATTGGGGGCAGGAGGAAAAAGGGATGACAGAGGATGAGATGGCTGGATGGCATCACTGACTCGATGGATGTGAGTCTGAGTGAACTTCGGGAGTTGGTGATGGACAGGGAGGCCTGGCGTGCTGCGATTCATGGGGTCGCAAAGAGTCGGACACGACTGAGCGACTGAACTGACCTGAACTGAACGACTTGAATTTTGAACAAATCAGACTTTACAAATCCTTTTCAAAAATTTGTTGACATTGTCATTTTTTCTTATTACAAAGAGCCAATTCTTTCCTATTCTTTGCATTCTGAAAACAATAGATGCTCTCCATGTTTTTCAGACTTCAAGTATCTTGACATGCTTTATTGTCTGTCCTCTCAGTTTGCAAATAAACCAATTCTTATTGTCTGAGCTCTTTTCTTTCTACTATAAAGACAGTCAGTAATAATCAATCCATATTTCTAACATTCTGCTTTCCAACCCTATTCTCAAATCTGCAAACTTGATAAAAAATTTCAGTTCAGTTCAGTCGCTCAGTCGTGTCCGACTCTTTGCGACCCCATGAATCACAGCACGCCAGGCCTCCCTGTCCATCACCAACTCAAGGAGTTCACTCAGACTCGTGTCCATCAAGTCAGTGATGCCATCCAGCCATCTCATTCTCTGTTGTTCCTTTCTCCTCCTGCCCCCAAATCCCTCCCAGCATCAGAGTCTTTTCTGATGAGTCAACTCTTGGCATAAGGTGGCCAAAGTACTGGAGTTTCAGCTTTAGCATCATTCCCTCCAAAGAAATCCCAGGGCTGATCTCCTTTAGAATGGACTGGGTTAATCTCCTTGCAGTCCAAGGGACTCTCAAGAGTCATCTCCAACACCACAGTTCAAAAGCATTAATTCTTCGGCACTCAGCCTTCTTCACAGTCCAACTCTCACATCCATACATGACCACTGGGAAAACCATAGCCTTGACTAGACTCACTTTTGTTGGTAAAGTAATGTCTCTGCTTTTGAATATGCTATCTAGGTTGGTCATAACTTTTCTTCCAAGGAGTAAGCGTCTTTTAATTTCATGACTGCAGTCACCATCTGCAGTGATTTTGGAGCCCCCCAAAATGAAGTCTGACACTGTTTCCACTGTTTTCCCATATATTTCCCATGAAGTGTTAGGACCAGATGCCATGATCTTTGTTTAGCTGAATACCAAAAGGGATAGTTTTACCAAGTACTTTGCTATTGCATAGCATGAAGCTACTAAGGTTTGTATATTCATATTCTTAGAGGCAACACATCTCTGGCCCAGACAACAGACTGTTAATGGAGCATCACATGTTGGTTTCCCATGCGCATTCCTTCACAAGGTGACATGCATCTATGTGTGCAGTTGCTGTTGTTCAAACACTAAGTTGTATCCAATACTTTGTGACTCTATGGACTGCAGTATGCCAGGCTTTCCTGTCCTTCCACGTACGCAATAGTATTGCATAACAGGAATGAAAGTGAAATTTGCTCAGTCGTGTCTGACTCTTTGTGACCCCATGGGCTATACATGCCAGAACTTCTCCAGGCCAGAATACTGGAATAAGTATTTCCCTTCTCCATGGGGTCTGCCCAAATCAGGGATCAAACACAGGTCTTCTGCATTGCAGGTAGATTCTTTGCCAGCTGAGCCACAAGGGAAGTGCAGAACAGGAGAGGATTTTTCAAATTATGAGACTCAGTCTCTGTATAGGGCTGGTAGCACAACTGCCCGTCTTCCTTTCTGGAAATAGAGACCATATCTTTTCCTCTGGGATGTAAGCAAAATATCTCTAGCAGGGAGAAAAAAAAATGGTATCATGGGATTTATTATTCTGGACTATGAGCATGGTTCCAGGGGCAAAGGTTGAGAGCAGGGTAGAGAAGATATAGATATTCTTTATATTTATTATAGTTCATCTATTTCCTTTGCTCAGAAGGCTCAGACAATGCAGAAATATTGAGAAATAAAGAGAAAATTGTCTCCCATTAGGTTCTCTATCTTTCCAATATAGCTTATCATCTTCCTCACTGATCACTATTCTGACCTCTAAACCAAAGCCTTGAATTTCAGGTTTTATTTATGGCAACCATCAATTTCAGCACATCACTTTCCATTTGTTCAAATGTCTATAATTCCTTCAACTAAGGAAATAAGAAAAATCTGTAGCTCAATTAAACAGACATTTCTTGTTAATATAAATTCAAATTAGATTGGAATGGGCACAGTGTCTCAATTCCACGAAGTATTCAGGCACCAGGTAAGATAATAGAGTCTGTTATCTTCAACACAAGGATTCATGGACATCCACACAGCAATGTCTTGGGGAAAAACAAAGAATTGTTTATGGAGAAATATTTGGTCTGGGAGTGGAAGTACCCAAGATATCCAGTACACAGAAACTAAACAGAAGTCCTATTACCATACCTAGCCACAAGACAACTTGGAAATATTGAGAATAAGAGGTAGGTTTGTTTATCATCCAGCTAGTCTCTGCTGTAGTTCTATCTCCATTTTTATGTTTGCCTCATTCTAAGTGATTGTCAACATCATTTTTCACCAAAAATACAAAACCAAACTTCCTAGTGGGTGATTTCTGATACCCAAGATCTATTTGTTTTTAATTTCCAGTTATCTTTGTTTCATCAAATACAAAGTTTTGACAGATGAGGATACTATAACATGTTTATACAAAATTATGCATTCTAAGGGATTGTTTTTTTCTCTATTCAATCATTGTCCTTTGTAATTCAAACATATTTACATTTAAGTCCAGGGGCTGGCTTTCATAAATGTCGTCTCTGTTCTATCAGAGGACTAATAGCTGACTGATTTAAACCTGTCAATTTTTTTCCCCCCTGGGCTTCTAAAATAGATGTTAATGAAAGTTGGCTAATGGCATAGCCCTTCATATTATTGTTGTACACCTATCAATATAGTGGGCTTTCCTGTACAAATTAATGCATCTTGTTCTATCTGTACCAAATTCCAATCTACCTCTTATAAAAATCTTAGTAACTTTAATGTGAAAGTTAAAACCTAATTAAGGAATCCTAGAATAACATAATTTGCCTAAACAAAACAGGTTATTACTGTTAATAATTGCTTTGTTGGTGTTGCCACTTAGTCATTAAGTCGTATCTTACTCTTTGTAACTCTTCCTGGACTGTAGCTCTCCAGGATGCTCTGTCCACGGATATTTTCAGGGAAGAATACTGGAGTGAGTTGTCATTTCCTCCTGCGGTGGATTTTCCTGACCCAGGAATTGAACCCATGTTTCTGGCATTGCAGGGGGATTCTTTACCACTGAGCCATCTGGGAAACCCACTAATTGTTTTAGCATTACACTAAAAACAAGAGTCCTGATAAAAGGGTTAGCATGTGAGTGGAGAAGGAATGTGAGGCAAGAAAAATGTATCACTGATGCAGGTATGTAGGGCAAGCCACTCCAAGCATGAAGGAGTACATTGGTTCTTCATAATGGGGCAATTAAAGCATAATACCTCTAGGAACCTCTGAGGAATAGCACATATTTTAGGGTTGTTCAATAAGGGCTAGAAGAAAGGAATACTTAATTATGAACACTATTCCTCACTGGTCACAGTTTATAACAGAAGTCTAGCATGTTTATATCCCCCCTTCATCGTTATTTATGTAATATCCTTCTTTATCATTGATAATTTTCCTTGTTTGGTGTTCTATCTGAAATGATGATAGCTTCTCCTGCTTTCAGTTGGTGTTAGCTTAATACATTTTTTCTCCTTTCAATTACTTTAAGTTTGTATCTTACTTTAAAGTGGGATACTTCTAGGCAACGTATCTTTTGATCTCATTTTCTTATCAATTCTTATAAATCTATCTTTTAATGATGATGGTCAAAGTCATTACTGACACTGCTAGATTAGTATCTAACATATTTGTCACTATTTGTTGCCCTTGCTCTTTACTACTATTTTATCTTCCACTGCTTTCCAGCCTTTGTAGTTTTACTTGAGCATTTTGTATGATTTTGTTTATACACTATTTTCTATTGGTTGACCTAGAGTTTGCAATATATATTCACAGCTAATCTAAGTCTATGTTTGAACACTATACCACTTTATAGTAAATACTTTATATTAATATTATCCCTGAGAACTCCCTGGTGATCCAGTGGCTAAGACTTTATGTTCTTAATGTAGCACACCCAGGTTTGGTTAGGGAATTATATCCAAAATGCTGCAACTGAACATCCCATTTGCTACAACTAAGACCCAGCTCAGCCAAAAAAATTGTCCTAGTTTTTCCTTCTGTCCCTTGGATCACTGTCATTCATTTCACTTATACATAATAACAGGTGCATGTATACATATACAAAAACAGATGAGGATGTTGTTGTCCAGTTCCTAAAATATATCTAACTCTTTGGAGCCCCATGGACTATAGCAGCCGGCTTCCCTTTCCTTTGCTATCTATGGGAGTTAGCTCAAATTCATATTCATGGTATTGGTGACACTATCTAACTTTTTCATCCTCGGTCTCCCACTTTGTGCCTTCAGTCTTTCCTAGCATCAGGGTATTTTCCAAAGACTTGGCTTTTTATAATAAGTACATAAACATGACTGAAATCATCATTACTTTTAGCTGTTATTTATCCAGTTCAGTTCCCCAGTCATGTCCGACTTTTTGCAACCCCATGAATCACAGCACACCAGGCCTCCCTGTCCATCACCAACTCCCGGAGTTTACTCAAACTTACATCCATCAAGTCAGTGATGCCATCCAGCCATCTCATCCTCTGTCATCCCCTCTTCCTCCTGCTCCCAATCCCTCCCAGCATCAGGGTCTTTTCCAGTGAGTCAACTCTTCACGTGAGGTGGCCAAAGTATTGGAGTTTCAGCTTCAACATCAGTCCTTCCAATGAACACCCAAAACTAATCTTCTTTAGGATAGACTGGTTGGATCTCCTTGCAGTCCAAGGGACTCTCAAGAGTCTTCTCCAATACCACAGTTAAAAAACAACAATTCTTCAGTGTTGAGCTTTCTTTATAGTCCAACTCTCACATCCATCCATGACCACTGGAAAGCCTAGTAGACTTGACTAGATGGATCTTTGTTGGCAAAGTAATGTCTCTACTTATTAATATGCTGTCTAGGTTGGTCATAACTTTCTTTCCAAGGAGTAAGTGTATTTAAATTTCATGGCTGTAGTCACCATCTGCAGTGATTTTGAAGGCCTTCAAAATAAAATAAGCCATTTTTTTCCATTGTTTCCCTATCTATCTGCCATGAAGTGATGGGAAGAGATGCCATGATCTTAGTTTTCTGAATGTTGAGCTTTAAGCCAACATTTTCACTCTCCTCTTTCCCTTTCATCAAGAGACTTTTTAGTTCCTCTTCACTTTCTGCCATAAGGGTGGTATCATCTGCATATCTGAGGTTACTGATATTTCTCCTGGCCATCTTGATTCCAGCTTGTGCTTCTTCCAAACCAGCGTTTCTCATGATATACTCTGCTTATAAGATACATAAGCAGAGTGACAATATATAGCCTTGATTTACTGCTTTTCCTATTTAGAACCAGTCTGTTGTTCTATTCCCAGTTCTAACTGTTGCTTCCTGACCTGCATATAGGTTTCTCAAGAGGCAGGTCAGGTGGTCTGGTATTCCCATCTCTTTCAGAATTTTCCACAGTTTGTTGTGATCCATGCAGTCAAAGTCTTTGGTATAGTCAATAAAGCAGAAATAGATGTTTTTTTCTGGAACTCTCTTGCTTTTCCAATTATCCAGAGGATGTTGGCAATTTGATCTCTGGTTCCTTTGCCTTTCTAAATCAAGCTTGAACATCTGGAAGTTCATGGTTCATGTATCATGAAGCCTGGCTTGGAGAATTTTGAGCATTACTTTGCTAGTGTATGAATTGAGTGCAACTGTGTGATAGTTTGAGCAGTTTTTTGGCATTGCCTTTCTTTGGGATTGGAATGAAAACTGACCTTTTCCAGTGCCGTGGTCACTTCTGAGTTTTCTAAATTTGCTGGCATATTGAGTGCAGCACTTTCACAGCATCATCTTTTAGTATTTGAATAGGCTCAACTGCAATTCCATCACCTCCACTAGCTTCATTCGTAGTGATGCTTCCTAAGGCCCACTTGACTTCACATTCCAGGATGTCTGGCTCTACGTGACTGATCACACCATTGTGACTATCTGGGTCATGAAGTTTTTTTTTTTTTTTTTCATAGTTCTTCTGTATATTCTTGCCACCTCTTCTTAATATATTCTACTTCTCTTAGGTTGATATTATTTCTGTCCTTTCTTAAGCCTATCTTTGCCTAAAATGTTCCCTTGGTATCTCTAATTTTCTTGAAAAGATATTTAGTGTTTTCCAGTCTATTATTTTCCTCTATTTCTTTGCATTGATCACTGAGGAAGGCTTTCTTAACTCTCCTTGCTATTCTTTGGAAGTCTGCATTCAAATGGGTATCTTTCCTTTTTTCCTTTGCTTTTGGCTTCTCTTCTTTTCTCAGTATTTGTAAGGCCTCTCCAGACAGCCATTTTGCTTTTTTTTGGATTTATTTGTCTTGGGGACAGGCTTGATCCCTGTCTCCTACTCAATGTCACGAACTTCCATCCTTAGTTCATCAGGCACTCTGTTTCTCAGATCTAGTCCCTTAAATCTATTTCTCATTTCCACTGTATACTCATAAGGGATTTTATTTAGGTCATACCTGAATGGTCTAGTGCTTTTCCTTACATTGCTTCAATTTAAATCTGAATTTGGCAATAAGGAGTTCATGATCTGAGCCACAATCAGCTTCCAGTCTTGTTTTTGTTGACTGTATAGACCTTCTCCATCTTTGGCTGCAAAGAATATAGTCAATCTGATTTCAGGTTGGCCATCTGGTGATGTCCATGTGTAGAGTCTTCTCTTGTGTTGTTGGAAGAGGGTGTTTGCTATGACCAGTGAGTTCTCTTGGCAAAACTATTAGCCTTTGCCCTACTTCATTCTGTACTGCAAGGCCAAATTTGCCTGTAAAATGATTTGCCTTGGAAACAAACAGAGATCATTCTGTCATTTTTGAGATTGCATCCAAGTACTACATTTTGGACTCTTTTGTTGACTATGATGGCCACTCCATTTCTTCCAGGGATACCTGCCCACAGTAGTAGATATAATGGTCATCTAAGTTAAATTCACCCATTCCAGTCCATTTTAGTTCGCTGATTCCTAGAATGTCGATGTTCACTCTTGCCATCTCCTGTTTGATCACTTCCAATTTTCCTTGATTAATGTACCTAACATTCCAGATTCCTATGCAATATTGCTCTTTACAGCATCAGACCTTGCTTCTATCAGTAGTGACATCCACAACTGGGTGTTGTTTTCTCTTTGGTTTTGTCCCTTCATTCTTTCTGAAATTATTTCTCTACTGATCTCCAGTAGCATATTGGGCACTTACTGACCTGGGGAGTTTATTTTTCAGTATCCTATCTTTTTGCCTTTTCATACTGTTCATGGGGTTCTCAAGGCAAGAATACTGAAGTGGTTTGCCATTCCCTTCTCCAGTGGACCACATTTTGTTATCTATTAGATCTGTTGTAATTAAATTAAAAGATTCTTGGCCCTTGGAAGAAAAGTTTTGACCAACCTAGACAACATATTAAAAAGCAGAGACATTACTTTGCCAGCAAGGTCCATAGTGAATGCTATGGTTTTTCCAGTAGTCATGAATGGATGTAAGAGTTGGACCATAAAGAAGGTTGACTGACAATGAATTAATGCTTTCGAACTATGGTGTTGGAGAAGACTGTTGAGAGTCCCTTGGACTGCAAGAAGATCAAACTAGTCAATCCTAAAAGAAATCAACCCTGAATATTCATTGGAAGGACTGATGATGAAGCTGAAGCTCCAATACTTTGGCCAACTGATGCAAAGTGGTGACTCAGAAAATACTCATGTTGGGAAAGACTGAAGGCAGGAGGAGAATCAGATGACAGAGAACAAGATGGTTGTATGGTATCACTGAGTCAATGGACATGAATTTGAACAAGTTCTGGGGGTTAGTGAAGGTCAGAGAAGCTTGATGTACTACAGTCCTTGGTATCGCAAAGATTCGAACATGACTGAGTGACTGTACATTAGATTCATAAAAAATATGTTTTTCTGTTATATTCACTTACTCTTCTTTCACTGTATGTGACATACTAAAAATAAATAAACTGCTGTAAATAGGCTTTCAATAAAGTGGAAACAGTAGCAGATTTTATTATTCTTAGGCTCCAAAATCACAGTGGATGGTGACTGCAGCTATGAAATTAAAAGATGTTTGTTCCTCAGAAGAAAAGTTATGACAAACTTAGACAGTGTACTAAAAGCAGACATCACTTTGCCGACAAAAGTCTGTTTAAGCAGAGTCATGGTTTTCCAGTAGTCACGTATGGATGTGAGAATTGGACCATAAAGAAGACTGAGCGCCAGAAAATTGATTGCTTTCAAACTATGGTGCTGGAGAAGACTCTTGCAAGTCCCTTGGACAGCAAGGAGATAAAAGCAGTCAGTCCTAAAGGAAATCAACCCTGAATATTCTATGGATGGGCTGATGCTGAAGCTGAGGCTCCGATACTTTGGCCACCTAATGTGAAGAGCTGAATGGAAAAAGACCCTGATGCTGGGAAAGATTGAAGGCAGGAGGAAAAGGGGATGACAGAGGATGAGATGATTGGACGGCATCACTGACTCAATGAACATGCGTTTGAGCATACTCTGGGAGATAGTGAAGGACAGGGAAACCTGGTGTGTGGTAGTTCATGCGGTCACAGATATTCAGATATGACTGAATGACACAACAATAAAAATGAGCCCATTTGACAGCTGCAGTACACCTGTGGTGGATTCATGTCAATGTATGACAAAACCAATACAGTATTGTAAAGTTAAAAAAAAAAAAAAAAGAGAGAGAGAGAGAGTGGCTAGTGGTAGCGGTGGAGGTAGTGAAGATCCATTTAATGTGATGTCAGTTTTGGAAGTAGGCCCAACATGAAGTGTGGAAAGTAAGACTGTAAAACTGGCCCTGAGTGTTTATATTTTCTCACTCAATTAAACCAATATTTTTTTGTAGTTATTCACTAGTGTGTAGAAGATTGATAAAAAGAGGTATATGTGAATATTGAATTTAAATTTTCCTCTCAGGTCTGTGAAAGATGCTTATTTAACTGACATTCAGTGGAAATGTTCAGGGATAAGTTGTATACAAAAGCAAAAGTTTCAGAATAAATTAAATTTGGAGTTTGCTCTATGAATTCAAGAAGAGTCAGTAAATAGATCTTAATTGAAGGGAATTTGATATCACTACAAAATAGTGAATACAGGGAGTAAAGAACATTTCTGAGATAAATTCTCAAAGAATCTTAGTATTTATAAAGTGGCAAGAAATACTAATAGGAAGATGATAGAAGGAGGCAGTGTATTGATGGAAATGCAGAAAACATCTTATCTCAGAAATCAAGTAAAGACATTGCTTAATACGGGAGGCACCAATCAAATTTTTCAAGTACTATTGAAGGGCAACAAGTTTACTGTAGGGATTTTAAAATGGAAGATTGACAAGGGTGATTTCAGTGATTTGACCTTGTTGACTGTTTAACTGCGAAGGTTGAGAGAATGAGAGAAGAGTCAACAGAGATGATGAATGTATACGTGTGTATGTCTTAGAGACAGGGACGTATGTATTGCTTACAGCTTTCCTTTAGTAAAGAAAGACAAAAGTGCAACATACACATTATTTTAAATTGTATCAGTATAAACACCAAGTTAATTAGCCATAGAAAGAATCCAATAAACAATTTAAATGTTATGGCAGGAGGGATAGGAGATAACTACCACGATAGGTATTAGGCATGAGATCCAAACAGGGTAATGGCTTTAGATGTAAGGGAGCAATGAATCCATTGTAACAGAAGGCAAGAATGGACATATCTACAGGTTTGGATAAACTGGTAAGATAAGGAATTTACTTCAAATTGTTTCTAAGATAATGTGAGTTTTGAGTGAAGAAATTTGAAAAGTTCACTGATTGGCTAAGTGAATTGCTCAGGAAATATGAAAATTTTGTTAACCAATCCCACGGGCACACCTGATGTCTGTGTTCACAAATTCAAAATGAGACAATTTCCTGTGATTGCAGATACTACATACGTGTGTGTATGTGTTAGTCCCATTCAAATGCAATAATAACCACTTTCTAGAGAAATACACTTATCCAGGTATAGGGTTTGCTCAGGCCAAGTGCAGAAAACCTGAGGTTATCTGAGAGATAGTAATTTACTGCTGCTACTGCTGCTAAGTCGCTTCAGTCATGTCTGACTCTGTGCAACCCTATAGACGGCAGCCCACCAGGCTCCCCCATCTCCGGGATTGTCCAGGCAAGAACACTGGAGTGGGTTGCCATTTCCTTCTCCAATGCATGAAACTGAAAACTGAAAGTGAAGTTGCTCAGTCATGCCCAACCCTCAGAAACCCCATGGACTGCATCCTTCCAGGCTTCTCTGTCCATGGGATTTTCCAGGCAAGAGTACTGGAGTGGATTGCCATTGATCTAAGCTGAGTAACAAGGGGAGGATAAACAGTAGAAAGGAACTTCCCAGATGGCTCAATGGTAAAGAATCCACCTGCCAGTGCACGAGATTCAGGAGACAGCATCAATCCCTGGGTCAGTAAGATCCTCTGGAGGAGGAAATGGCAACCCACACAGGTATTCTTGCCTGAAAAATGGGCAGAGAAGGTTGGCAGGCTGTAGTTCATGGGGTCACAAAGTAAGATATGACTGAGCAGCAGCAAAAAGTGGAAAAAGTGATAGTTAATGCAACCAAGTTCAAGATAAGGTCATATTTTGTTCTATTTCCTTAAGCAAATTAAAAGAATAATCTGGAAATACAGAAACTGTAATTCATAGCAGAAGATCACTATACTTCTAAGGACTGAAACAACTGGCAATGATAAGCACTAATGTATGAAAATACTAGAGTATGGAGTGTGCAAGAAGAAAATTTTATCACTGATGAAAATAACAGGAATTGAGAAGTTAGAGAGTGGATATGGCAGTTATGAAAGAGCCTTGATGTATTGTGATCCCTATCCTCTTTGTGGCTCTATGTACTCATGGAAAAAATATGAACAAGAAGTACTGCCTTATTTATTCTTTGATGCTAGATCACAAGAGTACAAAGTCATTCTTAAAGAAGTGGGGTTTCTTTCTCCAATGGTTAATCTGTGATGGCTATGTGATTTTTCAACCAATGTCGTTGTTCAGCTGCTAAATCATGTCCAATTCTTTGTGACCACATGAACTGCAGTATGCCAGGCTTCTCTGTCCATCACCTTCTCCCTGAGTTTGCTCAAACTCATCTCCATTGAGTCAATTATGCTATCCTACCAGCCCCTTCTCCTCTTGACCTCAATTTTTCCCAGCATCAGGGGCTTTTCCAATAAGTCATCACTTCACATCAATTGGCCAAAGTACTGAAGCATCAGCTTCAGCATCAGTCCTTCCAGTGAATATTCAGGACAGATTTCTTTAGGACTGACTAGTTTGATCGCCTCACTGCTAAGGGACTCTCAAGAGTCTTCTCTAGCACCACAGTTCAAAAGTATCAAATTCTTCAACACTCAGCCTTTGTTATGGTCCAACTCTCACATCCATACATGACTACTGGAAAACCATAGCTTTGACTATATGGACCTTTGTTGTCAAAGTTATATCTCTGCTTTTTAGTACACTGTCTAGGTTTGTCATAGCTATTCTTCCAAGGAGCAAGTGTCTTTTAATTTCATGGCTGCAGTCACAATCTGCATTGCTTTTGGAGCCCAATAAAATGAAATGGATACTGTTCCCACATTTCCCCCAACGATTTGCCATGAAGTGACTGCAAAATTCATGCTCGAATTGAAGAAAATAGGAAAATCCACTAGGCCACTCAGGTACGACCTAAATCAAATCTAACATGATTATACATTGGAGGTGATGGAAAGATTCAAGGGACTAGATCTGGCAGACAGAGTGACTGAGGAACTTTGGAGGGAGGTTTGTAATATTTTAGAGGAGGTGATGACCAAGACCAATCCCAAGATAAAGAAATGCAAGAAGGCAAAGTGGTTGTCTGAGGAGGCCTTACAAATAGCTGAGAAGAGAAGAGAAGCAAAAGACAAAGGAGAAATGAAACATATATCCATCTGAATTCAGAGTTCCAAAGAATAGCAAGCAGAGATAAGAATGCCTTCCTAAGTGATAAATGCAAAGAAATAGAGGAAAACAATAGAATGGGAAAGACTAAAGATCTCTTTATGAAAATTGGGGATACCAAGGGAAAAATTCATACAAAGATTAAACACAAAAAAGGACAAATACAGCAAGGACCTAACAAAGGCAGAAGATTAAGAAAAGTTGTTAAGAAAACACAGAACTATACAGAAAAGCTCTTAATGACCCAGTTAACCACAATGATGTTGTCACTCACCTAGAACCAGACATCCTGTATCCCGAAGTCAAGCCCACCTAGAAGCCTTACTATGAACAAAGCTAGTGGAAGTGATTGAATTCCAGCTGAGATATTTCAAATCTTAACATATGATGCTGTTAAAGTGTTGTCCTGATTATGCCTGCAAATTTTGGAGACTCAGCAGTGACCACAGAACTGGAAATATCAGTTTTCATTCCAATCCCAAAGAAAGGAAATGCCAAAGAATGTTCAAATTACTGTACAATTGCACTCATTTCACATGCCAGCAAGACTATGTTCAAAATCCTTCAGCCAATGGGACTCTAGCTTAACCACTTGTAAAAGAATGAAACTAGAACACTTTCTAACACCATACACAAAAATAACTCAAAATGGATTAAAGATCTAAATGTAAGACCAGAAACTATAAAACTCCTAGAGGAGAACATAGGCAAAACACTCTCCGACATAAATCACAGCAGGATCCTCTATGACCCACGTCCCAGAATATTTGAAATAAAAGCAAAAATAAACAAATAGGACCTAATTAAACTTAAAAGCTTCTGCACAACAAAGGAAACTATAAGCAAGGTGAAAAGACAGCCATCAGAATGGGAGAAAATAATAGCAAATGAAGCAACTGACAAACAACTAATCTCAAAAATATACAAGCAACTCCTGCAGCTCGATTCCAGAAAAATAAATGACCCAATCAAAAAATGGGCCAAAGAACTAAATAGACATTTCTCCAAAGGAGACCTACAGATGGTAACAAACACATGAAAAGATGTTCAACATCACTCATTACCAGAGAAATGCAAATCAAAATCACAATGAGGTACCATTTCACACCAGTCAGAATGGCTGCAATCCAAAAGTCAACAAGCAATAAATGCTGGAGAGGGTGTAGAGAAAAGGGAACCCTCTTACACTGTTGGTGGGGATGCAAACTAGCACAGCCACTATGGAGAACAATGTGGAGATTCCTTAAAAAACTGGAAATAGAACTGCCTTATGGCCCAGCAATCCCACTGCTGGGCATACACACTGAGGAAACCAGAATTGAAAGAGACACATGTACCCCAATGTTCATTGCAGCACTGTTTATAATAGCCAGGACATGGAAACAACCTAGATGTCCATCATCAGATGAATGGATAAGAAAGCTGTGGTATATATACACAATGGAATATTACTCAGCCATTAAAAAGAATACATCTGAATCAGTTCTAATGAAGTGGATGAAACTGGAGCCTATTATACAGAGTGAAGTAAGCCAGAAAGAAAAACACCAATACCATATACTAATGCATATATATGGAATTTAGAAAGATGGTAATGATAACCCTGTATGTGAGATAGCAAAAGAGACACAGAGGTATAGAACAGTCTTTTGGGCTCTGTGGGAGAGGGAGAGGGTGGGATGATTTGGGAGAATAGCATTGAAACATATATAATATTATATATGAAATGAATCGCCAGTCTAGGTTTGATGCAGGATGCAGGATACACGATGCTTGGGGCTGATGCACTGGGATGAATCAGAGGGATGGTATGGGGATGGAGGTGGGAGGGGCATTCAGGATGGGGAACACGTGTATATCTGTGGTGGATTCATGTTGATGTATGGCAAAACCAATGCAATATTGTAAAGTAATTAACCTCCAATTAAATAAATTTATATTTAAAAAAAATGATAAAAGCAAAGACTTGAAAAGTACTTGAGCACTGATTTTTACCCTATTTCATAATGTTTTTAAATTTTCAACTACCAGAAAAAGAAGCCCTAGATATCCTCCCTGATAATAAGAGACACATGGCCTAGCACCCTCCAATTTGCCAAGATCCTACAATATACTGATCATGTAACTAATTCATCACAAACTACCCCACTATTAGCTGACTGGCCAGCTGCAAAAGCTGCCAAGAGAGAACAGTGAAGAAAACCTTCCCAGCCACACCATAGAACTAGCTAAATACATGATTACCATCTTAAACCACTGACAGTGTGGATGTTGTTATACAGCAATATGTAATTAATAGAAATGTTGCACTTGTGTCATTGATCTGGAGAATGAGAGATGGCGATGGCTAGAAAAATGTGAAGAAACTATTAAGCAAGACTGATAAATGGTGAATCATCTGTTCATGAAGGATACAAAAATCAATGAGGAAATTATAGCAAGCTAGAAAAGGATGGCCCATATTATTTTGTGGTAAAACAGCTGGCAAAACTGTCACCTACTGTAATTAGAAGGCTGAAAGCTTAGGTGTAATATACACATCTAGCACATCCTTCTATGTACTATCTGTGGAGGAGCGATGCAAGTAATTTGTCTCTCTAGCCCAGTAGAAACACTACAAATACTGTGTTTAATACGATATTTAGTTCAAGATTTTGTACTTCAATCTTAAGGGCAGAATTTTATGAGATAATTTAAATCTCTGGGACAAGATTGAGTATATTTTCCATGTGAAAGAAACAAGAATGAATTATAGCCAGAGGATGGTTGTGCTTGATTACCAAATGCCCACAAATTATTTCCTTTCTATGAATATTATGAAATGGTGAGGTGTGTTGGTCCATCTCCTGCACCTGGGATAGCCATATAACTTTCTTTGGCCAGTTTACTAGTAAATGTGATAAAAGCAAAATCTTAAGTACTTGTGTATTAGGGATGTCTTGTGTCACAGCTATTATAACCATTCAATCACTACATGAAGAAATCCAAGCTAGTGTGCTGGATTATAAGAGCAAGTCAGATACTTCTCTCATTCCCATTTAACAGCTTACAAAAGATATACATGTGAAAGAGGGCACCCTTGCTCATCCAGGCACAGGCCACCCCTTGAGTTGACAACATGGGCAAGTTCAGCAGCTTTCAGCTGAGCTCTGATCAACCCAGCTAGCAGATTCACAACTATGAGCTGATTAAGTGGCTAACATTAAAAGCACTAAACCTGAGGATTCTTCCATAAGCCCAAGAGAGAACTAAAATACTTTTCATCTCTAGGAAACTCTGATTCCAGCGAGCTTTAAAATTGCCACCATATTTAATCCAACTGTAATCATAGAAGACTCTTTTGATAAAGACTTTTTAGTTTGCTACAACCACACATTTAAAATGCAGGCATAAGAACTATATAAATTTGCAGGTAAGCTTATGAGAAATACACAAATCCATTCCCACCTTTATTTGTATTATAAAATGTGTAATTTTTTTGGAAATTGTTTTAAGTATAATTTCTATGATCTGATTATGCACATAATTACAGTTTTATCTGTAGGTATTCTTCTTACTACATTCTCACTCTATCTCCTTAATAAAGATAATTCTTATTCAAGAAAATCACAAATACATTTAAGGATTTGTAGCATCATTACCTGTCATAATAAAAAGGGCTTAATACCATTTGAAATGATTTAAATGATTATATTTATGACTAATTTTATTCATATGAAAAAGAAAAACATGTTCATTCAGATGTTGCAAAATATCTAGCTAACAGAACAAATAGTATGGGAAATAGTACAGGTAGGTGTTGTTTTGTTATCCAAAGGATTAAAAAAATCTTTTTAAAAGATTCATTAGAACCTACTGATTTAAAATCCTAACAATTAGATTTCAAATGGTCAGGGATACTTTATTTCTTCTTCCTCTTCAGCACTGTTCACAGGATATGTTTCCAAATTTCTGCTACTTTCTCTTCCTGGAGGAACTAGTACTTTGGTTTTATAATGAAAATAGAATATTGGAAAATAAACTGACTTTTTTCTCTCTTAAAAATTTCAAATATTAGCAACACAATCTTAACAGAAAAATTCCCTGTAGAAGGCTGAAGTCTACAATCAGTCCAAAATCATTAGAAGCTACAGATACAGTGAAAAAACTAAAAGACTACAAAATACCCCTCTGCTAAACCATCCATGCAATGCATATTGATCTCTCCTGGTATTAACTAACTGCATTATAAATAAGATATACAAGTTGTTTAAAGAGACTCTAACACTCTTTTAATTCAACTGAAACTATCCAACCAAATTTATTTATACCTTTAAATTAGACCCCAAGCTTTATAAATCTGACTCGAAAACTAGAGGAAGAATAAAATAAGCTTTCATTTTATCTCCTACTTCTATATATGTATTATGCCTGCACACTATTCTGAGCAATGGAGACAAATTTGATTTTATAATTGGCCAAGTAAAAAGAGTGAGGAAATTAATACTGGAAGATGATGATAAAATTTAGTATTGATCAAGGAGTGCTCATACTGAACAAGAGAAAGGCAAGGCATTAATATTAGCTAATTGAAATAGAAGTTGAATTATTAAATATAAAAAGTCAGGGTAACCTAGACCTTGCAAAAGGAGACAAAGAAAGGAGACAAAATAAGAAACCTAGCATAAGCTAGGAATGATGTATATTCTTTTAATCACAGGAATCAATGAGAGCCAAAAGCACTTTATTGTTCCTGCTAGCTGGAGATCACTGCCTCAGTCAAAGTTGTAACTGTATATATTCTCTTTCCAATATCCCTGGTTATGGGAACTTGAAATTATAGTGTCAGTTGTTGTTTGCTGTTTAGTCGCTAAATCATGTCTGATATTTTGTGACCCCATGGACGATACTGCTCAAGGCTTCTCTGTAGTGGATGCATGTGAAGTTGAACTTTAATTCAGATGAAAAATTCATATGAATCAGTTATCCCCACCTTGGAAGAAGTTGTATGGAGTGTCTTTATAGTTCTTTGTCACAAATAACAAGAATAGAGCCTCCAAGGGATGGATGTGACAAGAAACAAAGCTGGTGACTAAAGTCTGAATATCCAAGAACCATGTTTTCTGAGCACAATCAATCTTTCTCATTTCCAACAGAAAGTCAGAATCAGTATTAAGTAATGATTACATAGTCTATATCTAATATCTATAATTGAAATCTACTCCCCAATTTCTTGTGGATAGGCTGCAGAAACTAGGACTGAGAAACGAGACACGCTTCAGGTAATTTCACTAAGGACTCACTGAATTAGGGAGTCAATTGCTGGGCTTGTTCTCTACCTTTGCTTTATCCCAAAGTTGTTAGCCCTTCAGTTCAGTTCAGTCGCTCAGTCGTGTCCAACTCTTTGCGACCCCATGAATCACAGCACGCCAGGCCTTTCTGTCCATCACCAACTCCCGGAGTTCACTCGGAGTCAGTGATGCCATCCAGCCATCTTATCCTCTGTCGTCCCCTTCTCCTCCTGCCCCCAATCCCTCCCAGCATCAGAGTCTTTTCCAGTGAGTCAACTCTTCACATGAGGTGGCCAAAGTACTAGAGCTTCAGCTTTAGCATCATTTCTTCCAAAGAACACCCAGGGCTGATCTCCTTTAGAATGGACTGGGTGGATCTCCTTGCAGTCCAAGGGACTCTCAAGAGTCATCTCCAACACCACAGTTCAAAGGCATCAATTCTTCAGCTCTCAGCCTTCTTCACAGTCCAACTCTCATATCCATACATGACCACTGGGAAAACCATAGCCTTGACTAGACGGAGCTTAGTTGGCAAAGTAATGTCACTGCTTTTGAATATGCTATCAAGGTTGGTCATAACTTTCCTTCCAAGGAGTAAGCATCTTTTAATTTCATGGCTGCAGTCACCATCTGCAGTGATTTTGGAGCCCAGAAAAATAAAGTCTGACACTGTTTCCACTGTATCCCCATCTATTTCCCATGAAGTGATGGGACCAGATGCCATGATCTTCGTTTTCTGAATGTTGAGCTTTAAGCCAACTTCCTCACTCTCCTCTTTCACTTTCATCAAGAGGCTCTTTAGTTCCTCTTCACTTTCTGCCATAAGGGTGGTGTTATCTGCATATCTGAGGTTATTGATATTTCTCCCGGCAATCTTGATTCCAGCTTGTGTTAGCCCTGCTGCCAACCAAACTTGAGGAGCAAGCTAGAAGCCAAGTTTCTAAACTCAAAGGCAATTTGCAAGTGATGTGAGTTTTAATTCATATACATTTACCAAAGATTTCAACTTAAGTTTTTTGAGCATTTGCTCCCACATACCTATAAGGCAAAAGACACTCAAAGGAAGTGAACTTCCCTTTTACATGGGAACCTTATTCTCAACTCCTGTTTACATTTCTTATTATGTTTTCCACATTGCTGAGGCTTCTCTGAATGCACCACTAAAGTTGGAGTGGCCTTCTGAGACTGGGCAAATAAACACAACTGAAACAGGAATAAGTACTCCAAGAAAACACCAGGAGTATGTTTTTGTTATCTTTTATTTCTCTTCTAAACAAGAAAATTCTGTGTGATTCTTCTACTTCCTGGACAGTGTAATTTAGTTTTCCCTATGGTTATTCTGATACCTTGATCTCAGAATTTCTGTGTTATTGACTACACCAAAGCCTTTGACTATGTAGATCACAAAAAAATGTACAAAATTTTTTCCAGAGATTGGAATATCAGACCACCTAACCTGCCTCCTGAGAAATCTGAATGCAGGTCAAGAAGCAACAATTAGAACTGGACATGGAACAACAGACTAGTTCCAAATGAGGAAAGGAGTACATCAAGGCTGTACTGGCACCTTGCTTATTTAACTTATATGCAGAGTACATCATGAGAAACACTGGGCTGGATGAAGCACAAGCTGGAATCAAGACTGCCAGGAGAAATATCAATAATCTCAGATATGCAGATGACACAACTCTCATGGCAGAAATTGGAGAGGAACTAAAGGGCCTCTTGATAAAAGTGAAAGAGGAGAGTGAAAAAGTTGGCTTAAAGTCCAACATTAAGAAAACAAAGATCATGATATTCGGTCCCATCACTTCATGGCAAATACATGGAGAAACAGTGAAAACAGTGGCAGACTTTATTTTGGGGGGCTCCAAAATCACTGCAGATGGTGACTGCAGCCACGGAATAAAAAGAAGCTTACTCCTTGGAAGAAAATTTATGACCAAACTAGACAGCATATTAAAATGCAGAGACATCAGTTTACCAACAAAGGTTTGTCTAGTCAAGGCTACAGTTTTTCCAGTAGTCATGTATGGATTTGGGAGAATGGCATTGAAACATGTATAATATCATATATGAAATGAATCGCCAGTCCTGGTTCGATGCATGATACTGGATGCTTGGGGCTGGTGCACTGGGATGATCCAGAGGGATGGTATAGGTAGGGAGGTGGGAGGGGGGTTCAGGATGGGGAACACTTGTACACCCATGATGGATTCATGTTGATGTATGGCAAAACCAATACAATATTGTAAAGTAATTAGCCTCCAATTAAAATGAATAAATTTATATTAAAAAAAGAAAGCTGAGTACCAAAGAGTTGATGCTTTTGAATTGTGGTGTTGGAGAAGACTCTTGAGAGTCCCTTGGACTCAAGAAGATCCAACCAGTCCTTCCTAAAGGAAATCAGTCCTAAATGTTCATTAGAAGGACTGATGTTGAAGCTAAAACTCCTATAATTGGCCACCTGATGCAAAGAATCAACTCATTGGAAAAGACCCTGATGCTGGGAAAGATTGAAGGCAGGAGGAGAAGGGGACAACAGAGGATGAGATGTTGGATGGCATCACCAACATGATGGACATGAGTTTGAGTAAGCTCCAGGAGTTGGTGATGGACAGGGAGGCCTGGCATGCTGCAGTCCATGCGGCTGCAAAGAGTTGGACACGACTGAGCAACTGAACTGACTGAATGACAGATCTCAGAACTCCTTTCTACAGTCCCCCTCCAAATTGTGACAAAATTGCATTCACAGGAGTGCAAAATACTGAGGACAGAAGGCATTATTAAAGGCATTACAGAAGGCACATAAGTGATAATAGAGAGCAGTCATAATAAAACACACAGGTGTTGTAAGTAAATAAGAAAAAGACAAGCCTTAATAAATTTTAGTTCAGTTCAGTTGCTCAGTCGTGTCCGACTCTTTGCGACCCCATGAATCGCAGCACACCAGGCTTCCCTGTTCATCACCATCCCCCGGACTTCACTCAGACTCATGTCCATTGAGTCCATGATGGCATCCAGGCATCTCATCCTCTGTCGTCCCCTTCTCCTCCTGCCCCAAATCTCTCCCAGCATCAAAGTCTTTTCCAATGAGTCAACTCTTCGCATGAGGTGGCCCAAGTACTGGAGCTTCAGCTTCAGCATCATTTCTTCCAAAGAAATCCAAGGGTTGATCTCCTTCAGAATGGACTGGATGGATCTCTTTGCAGTCCAAGGGACTCTCAAGAGTCTTCTCCAACACCACAGTTCAAAAGCATCAATTCTGTGGCGCTCAGCCTTCTTCACAGTCCATATCTCACATCCACACATGACCACAGGAAAAACCATAGCCTTGACTAGATGGACCTTAGTCGGCAAAGTAATGCCTCTGCTTTTGAATATGCTATCTAGGTTGGTCATAACTTTTCTTTCAAGGAGTAAGCATCTTTTAATTTTAAGGCTGCAGTCACCATCTGCAGTGATTTTGGAACCAGAAATATAAAGTCTGACACTGTTTCCACTGTATCCCCATCTATTTCCCATGAAGTGATGGGACCAGATGCCATGATCTTCGTTTTCTGAATGTTGAGCTTTACGCCAACTTTTTCACTCTCCTCTTTCACTTTCATCAAGAGGCTTTTTAGTTCCTCTTCCCTTTCTGCCATAATGGTGGTATCATATGCATATCTGAGGTTATTGATATTTCTCCCGGCAGTCTTGATTCCAGCTTGTATTTCTTCCAGTGCAGCATTTCTCATGATGTTCTCTGCATATAAGTTAAATAAGCAGGGTGACAATATACAGCCTTGACGTACTCCTTTTTCTATTTGGAACCAGTGTGTTGTTCCATGTCCAGTTCTAACTGTTGCTTCCTGACCTGCATACAGGTATTTCAAGAGGCAGGTCAGGTGGTCTGCTATTCCTATCTCTTTCAGAATTTTCCACAGTTTATTGTGATCCACAGAGTCAAAGGCTTTGGCATAGTCAATAAAGCAGAAATACATGTTTTTCTGGAACTCTTGCTTTTTCCATGATCCAGCAGATGTTGGCAATTTGATCTCTGGTTCCTCTGCCTTTTCTAAAACCAGCTTGAACTTCAGGAGTTCACAGTTCATGTATTGCTGAAGCCAGGCTTGGAGAATTTTGAGCATTACTTTACTAGCGTGTGAGATGAGTGCAATTGTGCAGTAGTTTGAGCATTCTTTGGCATTGCCTTTATTTGGGATTGGAATGAAAACTGACCTTTTCCAGTCCTGTGGCCACTGCTGAGTTTTCCAAATTTGCTGGCATACTGAGTGCAGCACTTTCACAGCATCATCTTTCAGGATTTGTAACAGCTCAACTGGAATTCCATCACCTCCACTAACTTTCTTCATAGTGATGCTTTCTAGGGCCCACTTGACTTCACATTCCAAGATGTCTGGCTCTAGATGAGTGATCACACCATCATGATTATCTGGTCGTGAAGATCTTTTTTGTACAGTTCTTCTGTGTATTCTTGCCACCTCTTCTTAATATCTTCTGCTTCTGTTAGGTCCATACTATTTCTGTCCTTTATCGAGCTCATTTTTGCATGAAATGTTCCCTTGGTATCTCTAATTTTGTTAAAGAGATCTCTAGTCTTTCCCATTCTGTTGTTTTCCTCTATTTCTTTGCATTAATCACTGAAGAAGGCTTTCTTATCTCTTCTTGGTATTCTTTGGAACTCTGCATTCAGATGCTTATATCTTTCCTTTTCTCTTTTGCTTTTTGCCTCTCTTCTTTTCACAGCTATTTGTAAGGCCTCCCCAGACAGCCATTTTGCTTTTTTCCATTTCTTTTCCATGGGGATGGTCTTGATCCCTGTCTCCTGTACAATGTCACGAACCTCATTCCATAGTTCATCAGGCACTCTATCTATCAGATCTAGGCCCTTAAATCTATTTCTCACTTAAAATAAATTTTAAGGAAATAAAAAATAATTTATTTAAAAAACTATAATTTTAATATGAAACACTATAAAATATGAGAATATCCAAGCCTTAGGGGGAAAAAATCTCATACTACAGAAAATTTTAAGTAGTTTAAGGATTCTATTTTGTAAAACTTTCAGTGTTAATGATAATTTCATGATAATCAACAGGATGTTTTATGTAAAGGCCAATAATATGATTTATCCTAACAAGAAAATGCCATATGCTATTTTTAATAGATATAAAACATTTTGAAACAGTATTTCAACTTATAATGTAAACCTTTTATCCTTTTAAAGGTATTAAATTAACATGTCTCATTAGTATACATGTTGGATGATGTAAAAACTTCAGGGACATCCATTAATTCCAGAATTCATTCTATCAAACATTTCCTAGAGATAAAACTGATAAAATAAGGCACAATAAAGGTCCTCAGATAATAGAGTGAAAGCCAGATAATTTTAAAGATATATTTCATTTACTCTGATGATAATCACATCTGAGAGGAACAAGATAAATTTTTGAACACATAGGATGTACAATCAACTTAGAAAAATTATGGATATGTGCTCACTAGTGATATAACAATTGAAAAGACTGCCCATGCATGCTTAAAGTAAACTCTACAAGAAGTAAAACTTTAAAAATCAGGACTCATATGGAAAGTAAAACCATAAAGTTTATTTTAGTATTTAAAGTAACACTCAGAAGGGGGGAGGTCAGCAAGATAGGTTGTATAATATCTATAAGTTGATCTGTTATTCCAGTTTAATTTCAATTATTTTGACTTCACAATTATACAATATATTCTGAAGACTGAGTCCCCTGTTCAGTTCAATTGCTCAGTCGTGTCCAACTCTTTGTGGCCCCATGGACTGTAGCACACCAGGCCTCCCTGTTCATAACCAACTCCTGAAGCCTACTCAAACTCATGTCTATCGCATTGGTGATGCCATCCAGCCACCTCATCCTCTGTCGTCCCCTTCTCCTCCTGCCTTCAATCTTTCCCAGCATCAGTGTCTTTTCCAATAAGTTGATTGTTCGCATCAGGTGGCCAAAGTATTGAAGTTTCAGCTTCAGCATCAGTCCTTCCAATGAATATTCAGGACTGATTTCCTTTAGGATTGACTGTTTGGAGCTCCTTGCTGTCTAAGACACTCTCAAGAGTCTTCTCCAACACCATAGTTCAAAAGCATCAGTTCCTCAGTGCTCAGCTTTCTTTATAGTCCAGCTCTCATATCCATACATGACTACCAGAAAAACCGTAGTTTTGACTAGACGGACCTTTGCTGGCAAAGTAATGTCTCTGCTTTTTAATACGCTGTATAGATTGGTCATAGCTTTGCTTCCAAGGAGCAAGTGTCTTTAAATTTCATGGCTGCAGTCACCATCTGAAGTGATTTTGGAACCCCCCTAAATGTAGTCTCTCACTGTTTCCATTGTTTCCCCATCTAATTGCCATGAAGTGATGGAACCAGATGCCATGATCTTAGTTTTCTGAATGTTGAGTTTTAAGCCAACTTTTTCACTCTCCTCTTTCACTTTCAACAAGAGGCTCTTTAGTTCTTCTTCACTTTCTGCCATAAGGGTGATATCATCTGCATATCTGAGGTTATTGTTATTTCTCCTGGCAATCTTGATTCCAGCTTGTTCTTCATGCAGCCCAGCATTTCGGATGATGTACTCTGGCATAAAAGTTAAATAAGCAGGGTGACAGTATACAGCCTTGATGTACTCCTTTCCCAATTTGGAACCAGTCTTTTGCTCCATGTCCAGTTATACATGTCGATTCTTTACCTGCATGCAGATTTCTCAGGAAGCAGATCGGGTGGTCTGGTATTCCCATCTCTTTCAGAATTTTCCAGAGTTTGCAGTAATCCACACAGTCAAAGGCTTTGGCATAGTCAATAAAACAAAAGTAGATTTTTTCCTGGAACTCTCTTGCTTTTTCAATAATCCAGTGGATATTGGTAATTTGTTCTCTCGTTCTCCTGGCTTTTCTAAATCCAGGCTGAACATCTGGTAGTTCACTTTTCACATACTGTTGAAGCCTGCCTTGGAGAATTTTGAGCATTACTTTGCTAACATGTGAGACAAGTGCAATTGTGCAGTAGTTTGAGCATTCTTTGGCATTTCCTTTCTTTGGAATTGGAATGAAAACTGACCTTTCCAGTCCTGTGGCTACTGCTGAGTTTTCCAGATTTGCTGGCATATTGAATGCAGCACTTGATAGTGCATCATCTTTTAGGATTTGAAATAGCTCAACTGGAATTCCATCATCTCCACTAGCTTTGTTCATAGTGATACTTCCTAAGGCCCATTTGACTTCACATTCCAGGATGTCTGGTTCTCGGTGAGTGATCACACCATCGTGATTATCTGGGTCCTGAAGATTTTTTTTTTTTTTTGGTATAGTTCTTCTGTGTATTCTTGTCACCTCTTCTTAATATCTCTGCTTCTGTTAGGTCCATGCCATTTCTGTCCTTTGTTGAGCCCATCTTTGCATGGAATGTTCCTTGGTATCTCTAATGTTCTTGAAGAGATCTCTAGTCTTTCCCATTCTGTTGTTTTCCTCTATTTCTTTGCATTGATCCTTGAGGATGGCTTTCTTATCTCTTGCTATTCTTTAGAACTCTCATGCAAATGGGTGTATCTTTCCTTTTCTCCTTTGTCTTTCACTTCTCTTCTTTTTTCAGCTATTTGCAAGACCTCCTCAGGCAACCATTTTGCCTTTTTTGCATTTCTTTTCCTTGGGGATGGTCTTGATCCCTGCCTCCCATACAATGTCACAAACCTCTGTTCAGTTTTTTTCAGGCACCCTATATATCAGATCTAATCCCTTGAATCTATTTGTCATGTCCACTGTATAATCCTAAGGGGTTTTATTTAGGGATTTGATGGATCATGAATGATTCACATGAACTAGATCATGAACTAGATCACATGAATGATCTAGTCGTTTTTCCTACTTTCTTGAATTTAAGTCTGAATTTGGCAATTATGAGTACACGATCTGTGCCATAGTCAGCTCCCAGTCCTGTTTTTGCTGACTCTATAGAGCTTCTCAATCCTTGGCTGAAAAGAATATTGTCAACATGATTTCAGTATTGACCATCTAGTGATGTCCACGTGTAAAGTCTTCTCTTGTGTTGTTGGAAGAGTGTGTTTGCTATGACCAGTGTTTCCTCTTGGCAAAACTCTGTTAGTCTCTGACCTGCTTCAATCTGTACTCCAAGGCCAAATTTGCCTGTTGCTCCAGGTATCTCTTGACTTCCTAACTTTGCATTCCAGTCCTCTATAATGAAGAGGATATCTTTTTTTGCATGTTAGTTCTTGAAGGACTTGTAGGTCTTCAACTTCAGCTTCTTCAGAATTACTGGTCAGAGTATAGACTTGGATTACTGTGATATTGAACAGTTTGCCTTGGAAATGAAAATATTTAATTTTGTCATTTTGGAGACTGCATCCAAGTAATGTAATACACCTTTAATACCAAAATAATTTGCTAAAAGAGAATCAAATACTACTCTCCTTTGTCTTATCTAGTTATCTTTTTTTCAATTTTAAAGCAACTGCAAACACTGCAGCACAAACACACAAAGAGAAATATACAAATGAATAAGTCAGTAAAGGGGACAGTAAAGAAATAAAATGGTGGTGATTTAACAGTTCTGCACAGTATAAAAGTGGCATTTGTCATTGAGTCGAAGATTTAACGTACAGAACCTGGCAGTGAGATTATTATCCTTTATCAAAGACAGTTATAGTTAATACTTGTAGCATATAAAAATATCACAGAAAGCTAAATACTACCAAAAAATCCCACAGATGCATACAAGATAATTTTCTTTCCATGAAGGTTTACAAAGATGAGAATTCTTACCTATCTTTAATAATAATAAATATCCAGAAATATGTTAATAGACATAGTCACTTTTTCTTAAGTCCTTGAAAATCTTTGGTCACACATGAAACTTTCAGAAATAAAATATAATCTACAGAATAAGTAGTGTTTCATAGGTGAGCAAAGTATGTAAAGGATGTCCATGTTTATAAACCCTGTATAGCTATTGTGGTTTAAGGATGAAGAGGTAGAGGAACAAGCACATCAAATGTCAAGTCTTTTGGTAAAAAGACAAATCAGATAAACATTCAGCAAATAACGACCTGGTGGATTACATTTGATATTAGAGGAGGCCAAAATGAGGCAGGTACACACAGCCCCACAGAAAGAGTCACACAGACATACTCACCCAATGAAACATTACTCAGCCATAAAAAATAATGTAACAATGCTATGTGCAGCAACATGAATGAACCTAGAGAGTCTCTTTCTAAGTGAAGTAAGTCAGACAGAGAAAGACAAAAATTGTGTGATATTACTTACATGTACAATTTAAAACAAAATTGCTACAAATTAATTTACAAAACAGAAATAGATTCTGGTCAGAGTGTTATCCTACTAAAATAAAAATGGGAGGATACTGAAGGACAGTAACATTTTCTGATGCAATAGTTTATGCTTGTTTCTATTTTATTTTTCCCCAGATTTGTAATATTGAATACTACCTATTTTTTCTTCTCAGGGAACTTTATAGAAGTTATTCAATTATCATCAAAAGGATTGCCAGACTTTGGTAGCAATTAGCTAAATACACTTGATTAAGTCACCAACAATTTCTTCAACAGCCACAACAAATTCTTCAGTATTCTTATATAAAAATTCAGTTACAATATATTTTCCCTAAACTCACAAAATATCAGTCTGCCATCATAACGTGTCTGGCCACATTCCAGACTCTGATCCTTAAACATCTGTAATGTATCATAATTGAGAAGAAATTATGTAAATAAACAATGCTCTTAAAAGTTTGAGTCTAAAAATAGACTTTATTAATAATATTTTGAAAGTTAAAGAAGCAGGTTAAGTTTAATCAAGAGCAGGAGGAGAAGGGCATGGCAGAGGATGAGCCGGGTGGATGGCATCATTGACTCAAGGGGCATGAGTTTGAGCAAACTTCTCGAGAGAGTGAAGGACAGGAAAGCCTTGTGTGCTGCAGTCCATGAGGTTGCAAAGGACTGGTCATAACTGAGTGGCTGAACAAAAGCACTAACAAAGTCTAGTCAAAATAATTTCATATCCACGTTATGTCAACAAGCCTTAATATTAGACATTTTCAGAGAAGACAAATTATTTATCATGTCAAATAAATTTGATGGTGAAGTGAAGTGGCTCAGTCATGTCTGACTCTTTGCGACCCCATGGACTGTAGCTTATCAGGCTCCTCCATCCATGGGATTTTCCAGGCAAGAGTGCTGGAGTGGATTGCCATTTCTTTCTCCAGGAGATCTTTCCAACTCAGGAATCGAACCCAGGTCTCCCTCATTGCAGGCAGATGCTTTATCATCTGAGCCACCAGGAAAGCCAGACCCATAAAGACAAATCTGATGGTAACATGAATTATTAAAGATAACCAGTCTGTATTTACAGCCTCTTAAATGTGTCATATGTTGTGTGTGTGTGTGTGTGTGTGTGTATCTGCGTCTATGTTTCTACTCCAATATATTTAATGAATTAGTGAAATGACTTTTTTTTGTGAAAGTAAATATTTACAAAATGTTTGGTTAAGAAATATTTTAAGAAAATCAGATGGTTATTTCTACCTCTTTTAGTTTTTAAATGGCAGATATTTTCATGCAGACTAGGATTATTTTAAGCCAATAACTTATCTATAAACAGAAAATGAATTGTGAAGCTGTGTCATCTCATGATAAAGGTATGGCTGTGTGATATCGATGTGAAAAACATCCAATTCAACTAACTCTAGTGTAATTTAATAGCCCCAAAATTCTTTTATATCCTTCATCTCAAATTAAGTATCAACTTTCATACACTACATAAAATCTTCATTGATTATACTTTTAAGTCTATTTCAATTTATTATTATTCAGCTTCAAAAGATCCTGCCATTTGTGACTACATGAATAAACCTAGAGTTCATAAATGAAATAAGATAAACAAAGAAAAATGTTGCATAATCTCACTTATAGATGTGCCCTAACAAAAGTCAAGGACATAAGGTGGGAATTAGGGAAGATAGACAGAGGTGGGTCATAGGGTACAGAATTGCAGTTATGTCAGACAGATGAATAAATTTAGAGATCTAATGTACAACATGCTGACTATAACTAATAATACTCTACTGTAGACCAGGAAATTTTCTGAGAGGTTAGATTTCAGGTGCTTTCACTACACATATAAACAATGTGAAGAGATGAATACATTCACTAGATTAACTGCAGTGGTTATCTCATGACATCTATATATCAAAATACAATGCTGTATACGTTATGTTCACATTTTTAACAAATTAATAGTGTTTTTCCTAAAAAGGAATTACTCAAATAATTAAAAGTGTGAAAGTTTTTGATTCCATTATGTTTTAGTAAGGTATAAAGCGAAAGTATTTGTGTATATATCAATTTTATTTCCTATTAATACATATTACTTCTTTCATTTGTTTTCCCATGGATGTCTGCTGATATACTATTAAATTATATCAACAAGTGGGAAAACGAATCCCACCACCCATGATGCCCAGAAAGGTTTCACCTTCTCCTTGATTTTAATCTATATTTCACTTATCACTGTATTACTTCATTAGTAATTCAAAATAATATAAAACTAATTCAGAGCTTGATCTATTTTATTTATCCAAGTCACAAATATGGTAGTAAATACTCAAATATTAATTGAGGGAATATATAAGTGAACTTGAAGGCAATATACAAAGTAATCACAGAATTCTCATTACTAAAGATGCCTAGATAAACACAGTTCTTTATTAATTAACTATGAAATATTAGTGATTAATGACCTTTAACAACAACAACAAAGCTGGCATAGTAACTGGCTAACTTTAATGCTTGAAAAGAAACAAGCAGTTAGCAATAAAATCTTTAAGCAAAATGATTTTTTAAATTTATGAGGTCCAGCAAGAAAGTGACCACTGAAGTTCTAATAGGTCTCTGCAACCTTTGATAACTTGAAATGTTCTAAAAGTCTAAAGAGAGCAACAAACATCTCACTATCTATTTTCTATCTTAGCATGGAAAATTACAAAAACTATCTCCTCAAAGTTACCAAAAATATTAACACCAAGATAAAGTCAAAACTATTGAAGGTGAATAGAAACAGATTATTCAACATAATATACATTTGAAGTATCATTCTATCACAAAGAAAAAATATCCTCTGACAGACATTGTACATTATCATCAATAATATTGAATTATTTCAGGAATATATGCCTAACTTCTGGTTTGAAGAATTCTACTTCATACCCTTCAGTTTCGGAGGTAAACCCAGAGAAATGAGAGTCAATAAGATTCGCTTAGGTAAGGGTTGGGAAAGACAATGAACACAGTAACTATAAAGATATCACTGAAAGTCTATGCCCTAAAACATTCCTGATTTAAAAAGGATACCCACAGGTGCTTAGTTCTCTCTACCGGAAGGTTTAACAAAACTGCTATCAAGAAGATTATCCAAACCCTGAAATTAGATTATCCACACCCTCTGTGGCCTGTGGGGTTAAGGGTGAATGTCTTTTTTTTCTTCTTCTTCTTCTTCTTTTTTTTTTTTTTTTTACCACTTGCTGTGACTGGCTTATAAATTTTCTTCTGCCCATTGATTCCCATTCCTCTACCACCTGTGACAGAGTGAAATTCATTCTGTTGTGTGTGGGGGGGGAGGGGAGAGAAAAAAGGTAACAGTCCCAAAGGAAAATCCCAACAAAAGATACTAAGTTTTAGTGTAGTAACCCAGGAGCACTGAATTATAAACAAGCTAAACACTTCTTGTTAAAATATGATTCTAATTGAGATAAAGGTATATAAAATGCTTGAAAAGGATAAATGAAATCATCTAAGGGAAAAACTAGATTTGGAAATAACATTCAAATTACTTCCAAAAAGTGAACGGGTTTTGTGAAAAGAATAGGTGCTATAAATACAATATTAGATATAGCTGAATAGTTTATTCATGGGCAAGGAGTTACATATCTCAGAGATTTATGTAAAATTAAATACAAACCAGTCACAACAGTCTAGGCTGATTCTCTATAAAATGAAATAGTATGCAACAGAATACCATTCTTGCTGAGATTAAAGAGAAAATGCTTTTTTTAAATATTTAAAACTATAAAGGGATTTCAAGAAACAGTTGGGGCTAGAAGTTACTATGAAGAAAGAGAAGACTGAAGCCTCTAGGAAGAACATTAACATTTATCCAAATTTATATATTTTTTTAAATAAAATAAACAGTAGTATGTTTGTTTAGGGCTTCTCAGGTGGCTCAGTGGGTAAGGAATCCACCTGCAATTCAGGAGATGTGAGTTTGATACCTGGGTGTGAAAGATCCCCTGGAGGAGGGCATGGTAACCCACTGCAGTATTCTTGTCTGGAGAATTCCAAGGACAGAGGAGGCTGGCGGGCTACAGTTCATGGGGTCACACAGAGGCAGACATGATGGAAGCAACTGAGCATGCACACACACACACTTCATTTAATAAATAATCCGAGTAAACTGAATTCAAGACAAATATTTATAGCAAAAACCAAGAAAAAAACTTTAAAAAACAAGAGATCCAACTACTAGAAGAAATGCACACATATACAAAACTCCAAAACTTCAATTGTAAAAGACAAATTAAAATTGCAATTGATACATTAAATGTAATAAAGCAGTGGTTCTCAAAGTGGGATGGTTTTCCCCTTTGGGAATATTTGGTAATTTCTGGAAATTGATATTACTATAATTAAGAGGAGACCTCTATGTTATCCATTGAGCAGAGGTTACAAATTCTGTTAAATATTGTACATTGCAAGGAAAAACTCTCCCACAACAAAGAGTAACTCATTCCCAAATACTTTTAGTCCTGAAATTGAGAAAGCTTGTAATAAAGGAAATAAAGAGGAAATATTGTTTTTCATGATACAACAAAATGAGGCACTTAGAAATGCTAAAACTGAAAATAAATTAATTTAAATTAAGAATTTTAGAGTTGAGTTATGTCTCAGATTCAACAGAAGAATTAGTGAACTGGAAAGAGGTTAATAAGATATCCAAATGAAATAGAGTAGCATGTAAGTTTTGACAAATTTAGGATTGTCAAAACATTGTCAGTTTTTATTTAAAAGTCTGTAGAAAAAGGGGAGAAATAACTTTAACCTATACAGCAATTTTGAAATAATTAAAATTTAACATCACATCATCTAACCCATAAGCAATGTATGACATTCTGTTTTCTTCTTTAATTTTTCCCAGCAACATTTTCTAGTTTTCTTTGAAGAGTCTTACATCTATTAATAAGTCTATTCCTGCTGTGCGCTAAGTTGTTTCAGTCATGTTTGACTCTTTGTGGCCCTATGAACTATAGCCCATCAGGCTCCTCTGTCCATGGGATTCTCCAGGCAAGAATACTGGTGTGAGTTGCCATGCCCTCCCCCAGGGGAATCTTCCTGACCCAGGGATTGAACTCACATGTCTTATGTCTCCTTCACTGGCAAGTGAGTTCTTTACCACTAGTCCCACCTGGGAAGCTCTGATGTAAACTTATTAAACTTGCTAGTTCTTTTGTAGATTTCTTAAGAATTTTTTTCATAAATCATGTTACCTAAATAGTGATAGTTTTATTTATCCCCCTGTAGTCTGTATGGCTTTTTTATTAATCTTATTTGTGTGTGCTAGCAACTATTTCTTCAGAGTTGATTGTCTTTACAAAAGCATAACAATCTTGTTATAGAGGTAAAATTTGTCAGTGAAGCCACATAGGACTGGAAGTATCTGCACAGGAAGGTTTTTAATGAAGGCTGCTGTCTCATTAATATGTTTAAAATAGTACAATGTGTGGCTTTGTTATATGAGAGGTTTGTCTTTCCTCTGAATTGTTCAGTTTATCAGTCTAAACTTTTGGTTTTAAATAAATGTTTTATAGAATCTCTAGATCTTCCATTTTTTACTCCTGAAATGATAGCTTCTGTTTTGTGTTTCTAGACTAAAATTATATTCAGCTGGTACAATTATTTTCCCTCACAAGATTCTGAATGTAAGAAACATTTTGAATTCTTGAATATATTATAAATAATTGCCTGAAATTTGTCTCCTAAATCCAACCACTTGGTCATCCTGAGGTTGCTTTCAATGTTTTTATTCTTGCGAATGGGTCACATTTCCATATATTTTATATACCTAGAAACTGTTGCTCAAGTACTAGATATACATAATACACTGAAGACTGATGCTTATCTTCCTTTGAATAATGTGTTTTATTCTAGTGGACAATTCATTTTGAGTCAACTCAAATATTTGTCAAACTTTTTCCTAAAGGGAAGTGGCAACAGCAGAAACTTTTCTGTTCCTTAATCTTCCCAGCTGTTGTCATTAGCTGGGACCTTAGACTCTCCTTTGAAGATACACACTGTGGGATCATATTAGTAATTTGAAGAGGGTTTATGGAGCTTTCCTTTTATGAACCCCCCTTTCATGGGATCTCAGTTTTAATTTTCTCATTCTTCCTTTTGCTGCAAAATTTACTGTTTGACTTCTCAAGTAAGACTGCCTTTGATTCTATATACCTCATTCTGGATGGTATCCTGTGACTAAAAGTCATGTGTGAATTTTAACTAGTGTGTTTGAATGGAAACTTCTAGTTTATGACATGTTATTACTGTTTTTAAAGTATCTTAATCTTTTATACAGTTTTTATTAATGTTTATTGCAGAAAATTAAAGTAGCTCTCTCATTGCAAGATGCAAAATACCATTAAGTTTGAGTTCTATTTTATACTTTTATTGTTTTATAAACACCTGAGAGACATAAGCTTTAAAATTTTACATCACCTAGGATGCATGTATATGTTTGAATAGCACTGCAGTAAAGAAAATATTTAATGGTACTAAGAACACAAGATTATTATTCTTTTGAAAGGAATGGTTATGTGATTTACTTTTGAGGGAAAAAAGTAGGAAACAGAGCATCCCTGTGTTATTGAAGAATATTTTCTGAAATAAAAAATCTGCATTCAAATACAATTTCTTCATTTTCTGGTATATTACCTGAAGCAAGTCATTGAACTTCTGACTCCAATTTTCATCTCTATTAAATGAAAATAATAAATATCTGTCATACTTGACTCATAGGCCATTATGAAGGTCAAGTGACATAAGTAAAATAAAAGAACTATGTTCATGTAACAATATATTAAATTAAATCTTTTGCAATTTTCATTTTGGCAGAGCTCCCAAGTCAATGTGTGTCAACTCTTGCAAGTTTCTAAATTCACCATGACACTACCACATTTCCCCTGCAAGAAGGTGAATGAAAGTGAGTCTTCTATTACTCTTTACCACAGAATTGTGAAAGGGTCCTCATGGATAGAAGATGCAAAATTTTCAATACAAGTGGACCTTGTATGCCCTGCACGTCTATTAAGGGTAGCTATTGATGAAAAGTTTTATGCTCATCTCAAAAATCTGGAAAAACTAAATCAGTCTTTAAGGAGACAAGGGAGAAAGAGTCAACTGCATTTTTTAAAGATTGAATGGGAGAGTGTACAAAAAGTTTCAGCTCATTCTTAAGGCTAAATCCAAGCACTGTAGGTAGAAAAATTCTGCCTGGAGCAGAATCCATAGAAAGCTCTGTTCAGAAAGTAACAACTTCTACAAAGTGATCCAAAGTTCTACTCCCTCTCTCTCAAGTACTATGCCTATGTGTGAGAGTTTTGTAAGAGACAGTCTCCATGGGCTTGAGTTAGCTACAGCTACCATGGCCTCTGCAGTTTCTTCAGCAATAGTTCAGAGAGAGTTCTACTTAAGCTGCTACTCCTCAAACTTTCTGGCTCCTCCAGCAAAATTCAAGAGTGTTCCCAGTGAAATGGCTGCCTTGGTCTCCACCTCCACCACTGAAGAATTTAGGTACAGCTGCATTTCTGACTGCTTTTAAGGGTACTGCCCCGAACTTAAATACCTTTCCATCCCTGTCTGACTTAAAAATATTAAAATCACTTTCTGTATGCTTGTGGTTTGAGTTTATATACACCTTAGCCAAGAACAACCTCATTCTTCTGGTTGCACAGGCCACAAAATTTAAAGTCATATCTCATACTTAATTTGCCAGCATATCCTGTCAGGTCTACAGTTAGAACACATTCAACAACTTCTCCCCAATTTTCCATATCATCTTGTTATAACCTTCATCCTCATGTAGAATTTTGCCATAGCCATTTAACTGGTCTCCCTGTCCTATCCCTGAGTCCCTACTAAAGTGAAGTCTTACTCAGTCGTGCCCAGCTCTTTGCAACCCCATGGACTGTAGCCTGACAGGTAGCTCCTCTCTCATGGAATTCTCCAGGCAAGAATACTGGAATGGGTTGCCATTCCCTTTTCCAGGACATCTTCCCGACCCAGGGATCAAATCCCGGTCTCCTGCATTGTAGGCAGATTCTTTACCACTAAGCCACCAGGGAAGCCCTTGAGTCCCATACTGCTTTTCATCAGAACAGTAGTAGAAAGGAAACTTTAAAAACACAACTGAGATGAAATCACTTGAGTAATCTTTAGTTTTCTCAGAGTTACAGTAGCTGGAAGAATCCTTTAACAGTGGTACTCACATTTGGCTGTATAGTAAGCTAATTGGAGGTTTAAAACATTTTCAAACGCCAAGCCCTATCCCTAATTAAATCTCAGAATCTCTAAGGGATGTGGCCCATCACTCTTTTTTCTTATGCATCTTGCTTGCAATTTGATCCCTGTTACCTGTCTACATCATTTCACTCAAAATGACTCTGCTCCAAACACACTGGCTTCCCCACTGGGTGTAGCACTCATAGGCCCACTTTTGACTGATATCTTGTACTTTTTTTTTTAACTTCAGTATCTCTAAACTCTAAAATAGTTTCTTTCCAGTCTTCTTACTCCCTACTCTCTCATTCTCCTACTAAAGAAGTAAAACGCTGGAGCTAGAAAAAGTGTGCTGTGGTGGGGTTAAAGTTAAAGAGGAACCATAACATTCATTTTCAACAGTCTATTTGAGCAGCCTTTTCTGGGTTTAAGAGGAAAAATTCAAAACCTGAAGTTCAGAATTATGATATTACCCTAAAGTGGACATAGCAATTACTAAACTGTTTCTTGGAATTAAGTGACTTAAGAAAGTTTTATTTTCTTAAAGTGAAAATAAGTCTCACGGAGCTTTGGATTTCATCCAGTGAGTCAGAATTAGATAGCAGGAGCAGTTAGAATAGCTGTTTTCTGATCCAAACATTCAAGCTCCAGTTCAGAAATGGATTTAATAGTTAATATTACTGATGAAGTTATATTTTAACTTTGTGCTAAAGAGAAATAAGCAGACATGATTTCTCTAATTAGCCTATTAGAAACATTTTCAAAAGTACTTTCTTATTTCTTTATGGTATGCAAAAATATTTATTGATAATATCTGCCCAGATATAACCAATGTAGGTAAATTATTTAATTGTGATTTAACTATTACCAGACATTCATGAAAAGGAAGAATACTGGAGTGGGTTGCCATCTCCTCCAGGGATCTTCCCAACAGAGGGACTGAACCTGCATCTCTCGTATCTCCTGCATTGGCAGGTGGATTTTTTACCACTAGGACCACCTGGGCAACACCATGAAGAGGAAGTAGAAGGGTGGGATGGGGTGGGAGGTGAGAGGGAGGCTCACAAGGAGGCAGGCGTACATGCGTATGTCTTTGGAAAACCAACACAATGTTGTAATTGTCCTTCAAGTAAAAATATTTAAACAAAAATTATTGAAAAGTTAAAAATGGAAGCAGAATTTTGAGAAGAGTCACTTTATTATAATAACATTTTTCAATTTCTGTTTTTCCTTCTTACCCCCAATTTTTACTTTATCTTATAAAGTGGTTTTCTCAATTTTACTTTAATATTGCAAAAGCAATTCCTGGTGTAAAGGTGACTTCGTGGATAAATTCTCATCTACTAGCAGTTTCTCCTTTTCTAAAGGATGAATTTGTTTCTCCGTTTAGCATTCTTTTTTAGGAAGCAATAAACCAACTTTTCATATCTTAACTGCTGCATGCATAAAGTAACCAAAAGGCTTTCCTGACTGCATGGAAACATTTTGCATTTAGACTCTTCTCTCTTCCCTAATTTAATGGGATTTGTTAAAGTTTCAGTCATACAACAACCACCAAAAATGTGACTACTTTTTTTTTTTAATTTATTTATTTTTTATTTTACTTTACAATTCTGTATTGGTTTTGCCATACATTGACATGAATCCACCACGGGTGTACATGCATTCCCAAACCTGAACCCCCCTCCCACCCCCCCTCCCCACAACATCTCTCTGGGTCATCCCTGAGTACCAGCCCCAAGTGTGCCATATCCTGCATCAGACATAGACTGGAAATTCGATTCTTACATGATATTATACATGTTTCAATACCATTCTCCCAAGTCATCTCACCCTCTCCCTCTCCCACTGAGTCCAAAAGTCCGTTATACACATCTGTGTCTTTTTTGCTGTCCTGCATACAGGGTCATCATTGCCATCTTTCTAAATTCCATATAGATGTGTTAGTATACTGTATTGGTGTTTTTCTTTCTGGCTTACTTCACTCTGTATAATTGGCTCCAGTTTCATCCATCTCATCAGAACTGATTCAAATGTATTCTTTTTAACGGCTGAGTAATACTCCATTGTGTATATGTACCACAGCTTTCTTATCCATTCATCTGCTGATGGACATCTAGGTTGTTTCCATGTCCTGGCTATTATAAACAATGCTGCGATGAACATTGGGGTACATGTGTCTCTTTCAATTCTGGTTTCCTCAGTGTGTATGCCCAGCAGTGGGATTGCTGGGTCATAAGGTAGTTCTATTTGCAATTTTTTAAGGAATCTCCACACTGTTCTCCATAGTGGCTGTACTAGTTTGCATTCCCACCAACAGTGTAGGAGGGTTCCCTTCTCTCCATACCCTCTCCATCATTTATTGCTTGCAGATTTTTGGATCGCAGACATTCTGACTGGCGTGAAGTGGTACCTCATTTGAGGTACCACTTCACGCCAGTCAGAATGTGACTACTTTTACACTGAGAAAAAACAATCCTTCCACTGTGGGACATGAAGATTCCACAAAATATGATGAGGAGAAAAAAGAAGTCAGGATAGTTCTTATTCTATCTGATTTAGAGAGATTATTTTTATTTTAATAGGGATATAGTTACTTTACAATGTTGTGTCAGTTTCTACTGCATAATGAAGTGAATCAGCTATATGTATATGTGTATATATCTCCTCCTTCATGGACCTCTTTTCCCCTCCATGCCACCCATCTCAGTCACCACAGAGCACTAAGCTGAGTTTGCTGTTCTATACGGCAGGTTCCCACAAGCTATTTTACATATAAGTTCAGATCAGTCACTCGGTCATATACGACTCTTTGTGAGCCCATGAACCCCAGCATGCCAGGCCTCCCGGTCCATCACCAACTCCCGGAGTCCACCCAAACCCATGTCCATTGAGTCGGGGATGCCATCCAACCATCTCATCCTCTGCCGTCCCCTTCTCGTCCTGCTCTCAATCTTTCCCAGCATCAGGGTCTTTTCAAATGAGTGAGCTCTTTGTATCAGGTGGTCAAAGTATAGGAGTTTCAGCTTCAGCATCAGTCATTCCAATGAACACCCAGGACTGATCTCCTTTAGGATGGACTGGTTGGATCTCCTTGCAGTCCAAGGGACTCTCAAGAGTCTTCTCCAACACCACAGTTCAAAAGCATCAATTCTTCGGTGCTCACCTTTCTTTATAGTCAAACTCTCACATACATGCATGACCACTGGAAAAACCATAGCCTTGACTAAACGGACCTTTGTTGGCAAAGTAATGTCTTTGCTTTTGAATATGCTCTCTAGGTTGGTCATAGAGGAAAACAACAGAATGGGAAAGACTAGAAATCTCTTCAAGAAAACTAGAGATACCAAGGAACATTTCATGCAAAGATGGGCACAATTAAGGACAGAAATTGTAGGGACCTAAGAGAAGCAGTTGTTTTCCTCTATTTCTTTGCATTGATCACTGAAGAAGGCTTTCTTATCTCTTCTTGCTATTCTACTTTGCTGATTAAGGTCCGTCTAGTAAAGGCTATGGTTTTTCCTGTGGTCATGTATGAATGTGAGAGTTGGACTGTGAAGAAGGCTGAGCGCTGAAGAATTGATGTTTTTGAATTGTGGTGTTGGAGAAGACTCTTGAGAGTCCCCTGGACTACCAGGAGATCCAACCTGTCCATTCTGAAGGAGATCAACCCTGGGATTTCTTTGGAGGGAATGATGCTAAAGCTGAAACTCCAGTACTTTGGCCACCTCATGCGAAGAGTTGCATCATTGGAAAAAATTCTGATGCTCGGAGGGATTGGGGGCAGGAGGAGAAGGGGACAACCGAGGATGAGATGGCTGGATGGCATCACGGACTCGATGGACGTGAGTCTGGATGAACTCCGGGAGATGGTGATGGCCAGGGAGGCCTGGCGTGCTGTGATTCATGGGGTCACAAAGAGTCGGACACGACTGTGCAACTGAAATGAACTGAACTGAACTGAACAGAAGCACAAAAGATTAAGAAGAGGTGGCAAGAATACACAGAAGAACTGCACAAAAAAAGATCTGTACAACCCAGATAATCTTGATGGTGTGATCACTCACCAAAGACAGACATCCTGGAATATGAAGTCAAGTGGGCCTTAGGAAGTATCACTACCAACAAAGCTAGTGGAGGTGATGGAATACCAATTGAGCACATTCAAATCCTGAAAGATGATGCTGTGAAAGTGCTGCACTTCATATGCCAGAAAATTTGGAAAACTCAGCAGTGGCCACAGGACTGGGAAAGGTCAGTTTTCATTCCAATCCCAAAGAAAGGCAATGCCAAAGAATGCTCAAACTATCACACAATTGCACTCATCTCACACGCTGGTAAAATAATGCTTAAAATTCTCCAAGCCAGGCTTCAGCAATACAGAAACTGTGAACTTCCAGATGTTCAAGCTGGTTTTAGAAAAGGCAGAGAAATCAGAGATTAAATTGCCAGCATCCCCTGGATCATCAAAAAAGCAAGAGTTCCAGAAAAACTCCTATTTCTGCTTTATTGATTATGCCAAAGCCTTTGACTGTGTGGATCACAGTAAACTGTGGAAAATTCTAAAAGAGATGGGAATACCAGACCACCTGACCTGCCTTTTGAGAAACCTGTATGCACATCAGGAAGCAACAGTTAGAACCAGACATGGAACAACAGACTGGTTCCAAATAGGAAAAGGAGTACACCAAGGCTGTATATTGTCACCCTGCTTATTTAACTTCTATGCAGAGTACATCATGAGAAATGCTGGGCTGGAGGAAGCACAAGCTAGAATCAAGATTGCTGGGAAAAATATCAATAACCTCAGATATGCAGATGTCACCACCCTTATGGCAGAAAGTGAAGAGGAACTAAAGAGCTTCTTGATGAAAGTGAAAGAGGAGAGTGAGGAAGTTGGCTTAAAGCTCAACATTCAGAAAACGAAGATCATGGCATCTGGTCCCATCACTTCAGGGGAAATAGATGGGGAAACAGTGCCAGACTTTATTTTTCTGGGCTCCAAAATCACTGCAGTTGGTGATTGCAGCCATGAAATTAAAAGACGCTTCCTCCTTGGAAGGAAAGTTATTTTACATAGTAGTGTATATATGTCAATCTTAATCTTCCAATTCATCTGAGCCCCCTTCCCCCACACCATGTCCAAACATCCATTATACGTTGCATCTCCATTCTTGTCCTGCTGACATGTACCATTTTTCTAGCTTCCACATACACAATATAAATGTATATCATATGATGAATGGATACTGAAAATGTGGTATATACATACATACACACACACACAATGGAATATTAACCCCCAAAATGGAAGAGAATTGGGTCATTTGTAGAGACGTGGATGGATCTAGAGCCTGTCACAGGGTAAAGTCAGAAAGAATTTGTTTTGACCACTGTGTGTGTATATATGTGTCTCTAACATGTCCAGTGGTATCATATCTTTCTTGCTAGTGCTGGTGCCAACTTGCTTCAGTAGTGTCTCACTCTTTATGGATTGTAGCCCTCCAGGTTCCTCTGTCCATGGGATTCTCCAGGTAAGAATACTGAAGTAGGTTGCCATTTCCTTCTTCAGGGGATTTTCCCAATGCAGGGATTGAACCCAGGACTCCTGTATTACAAGCAGATTCTTTACCATATGAGCTTCCAGGGAAGCCCCTTCTTTCTTAACTAGTTATTAAAGATGAATAAATATTGTCATTAATGCACCTCTCAAAGAGTTTTGAAAAAGCTTAGTTATTGAGCTTTAAATTCAGCCTGTGACTTTTAAGATAAATGTTCATTATGCTACAGAATCTCACCTCAGAGTTCTAGGTAAAGACATTACACATCTGCCATTGTGGGGGGTGGGTACCACCCCAATTCCTACTAAGACAGAGAAGTAAGTTCCAGAATGCTGTGTAGGGCATTGTAGTTGAACTGAATCTTGTTCCACAGTGAGATCACCATTTCTACACATATTGAATATGTAAAGAAGGAGATTGGAATGTATCAAATTTCCCCTATATTCTCATGTAAAAGTGAGTTAAAGTTTCTTGGCATTGGTCATGAATATTAAAATATCTGATATGTCCATCATCTGTGGACAGACTTCAGGTTACAAAGCTGTGATCTCAGCCAATTATATATACATTTAATGGGCCTGGGGTTTGAGATTTCTAGCTGTCTGGGCAGGTTCACACATTTGCATTGCTTTCAGTTTCCTTCTTACTGCCAGGTGCATTCCTCCTTGGCTATGCTTGGCAGGCAATCATGAATTTATAAATTTAACAGATGTCTCTAATCAGAAGCAGAAACATTGTATAGTCAAAGATGAGTCTGGGTAAACCGATCAGGACATGGGGAATATCCAATTTTGTTTTGTCAAAAAAAAAGTAGAAATCATCAGTTTTCCTGTGAGAATTTTGCTTTTTATACTCAGGTAAACAATTCAAGTGAAACAAATGGATTTTTTTAATAAATGCATTCAACTGAGAAATCTATTTCAAAAATTCAGCTTTTCACGTTTATACCCTTTTAGTTCATTTGTATGAACTAATATAGTTTGAGATAACCACTCTAGAAATGGCTTACTATATCTTTATTCTTACTGTACTTCAAAAAACTCATGAAGCTAGATGACCACTGGGAAATGGAATATTGAAATGATTAGATAAATTTATTTTAAATTATTCTTAATTGAAGGATAATGCTTTACAAATTGTCTTGGTTTCTGCCATACATCAACATGAATCAGCCACAGGTATACATATACCCTCTCCATCTTAAACCTCCCTCCCACCTCCCATCCCTCTAGGTTGTCATAGAGCACCAATTTGAGCTCCCTGAGTCACAGAGAAAATTCTCACTGGCTATCTATTTCACATAAGGTAATGTGTATGTTTCCATGCTACTCTATCCATCCATCACACTTTCTCCTTCCCCCACTGTGTCCACAAGTCTGTTTTCTATGTCTGCATCTCCATTGCTACCCTGCAAATAGATTCATCAGTATCATCTTTCTAGATTCCATATAAATGCATTAGTATATTATATTTGTTTTTCTCTTTCTGACTTACTTCACTTTTTGTAATAGCAATAGGTTCATCCACTTCATTAGAACTGACTCGAAGGTGTTTCCTTTTGTGACTGAGTACTAACCCATTGTATATATGTACCACAGTGTCTTTATCCATTCATCTGTTGATGGACATCTAGGTTGCTTCCATATTCTAGCTATTGTAAAACAGTGTTGAAATGAACAATGGGGTACATGTGTCTTTTTCAATTATGGTTTTCTTGTGGTATATGCCCAGTAGTGGGATTGTTGGGTCATAAGATATTTTTATGCCTAGCTTTTTAAGGAATCTCCACACTGTCCTCCATAGTGGCTGTATGTGTTTATATTCCCACCAGTTGTGCAAGAGGGTTCCCTCTTCTCCATACCCTCTCTAGTATTTACTGTTTTTGTAGATTTTTTGATGATGGCCATTCTGACCAGTATGAGGTGATAGCTCATTGTAGTTTTGATTTGCATTTCCCTAATAACGATCAATGTTTAGCATCTTTTCATGTGTTTATTAGCCATCTGTATGTCTGTCTACATTAGGTTATCATTCTATGATGATCTAAACACTAATGCCCACATTGGGGCAACTGATACCCAAGCTAAGGATAGAATGGTCATTGCAGAAACATTCTCAGTAGTGCTGTTCTCATGTCAATCATACCCATGCACCCCAACATTTGCTGTTTGATTTATACAATTTTAGATTGTCTATCTGCTGCCTGTGCTTGGGCCCCAACTGGAAAGCACTGACATTTCTCTGTGATGAATGCTCCAAACTCCCCACATTGTCATCTCACGTTATACTTGTTCTATACTTTATTACCTTGTTACTCATCCTATCTCTGCATGAAAATTTAATTCATACCTATACTTGCCTCACACATACACACCTTTGCTTATCATACAGAAATAACATACACAAGTATTTATATATTTGCCCATAAAAAATGAAGCATTATAATCCATCATTTTAGAAAGTTTTTTTAAACTAGGATTTTATAGAATTCATTGTGTTTCTACTCTTACTGAATCTTAATTCACAGACATCTCCCCAGACATACACAGAAATGAACTTGTATACAGAATCAAAAAATAGCAATTTCCATTTTAATGTTTGCATTATATAACAATAATTCCATAATATCTCAATTATGTTTCTGATAACAGATATAAGATCACATATGTTTAACTATGCTAGTACACAGTATAAGTGGACTTTAGTATCCATTTTATTGTATATTTATCTGTATTTTGTTGTCATCAAAAACACTACCTGGGCACTTGCAGTGTGGTGAATTGCTCTAGGCATTGTGGACACAATATGAAAGAAACCCAAACAGCTTAAGTTAATGAAAAGCTCTCTAAATCATAGAAAAACATTCTTTTAAATTTCTTCCTAAATTGTTCCTCTTATATTGAGAGGAAAACACTTTCTCTTCAGGTGGTTTTGCTTCCAAAATATAACATCTATTTCCAGATTTGCCTCTCTGAAAGTGTAATTTTCAGCTGTTTATACATCAGGCTGGACACAAAATGAGCAGGTAGAGCCCACTAAATCCTAAATTATATAGTTATTACTGCCAGTATTATACTATCATTAGCATATTAATTGCAGCATAGTGGCAAAGGAAATTCAAATGGTTTGGTTTGGCACAACTCCCTAAATATCAGATGGTCTGTATTATTTCCTAAGATCTATGTTTTATTATTTTCTTATTTCTGTCTCAGTTGTTTAAACCGAAAAGAAACATTAAATATTTTTGTCACTCAAAAAAGAATATAAAAATCATTTTTGGCATTTGGAGTTTAACTTTAGACCCAAATCCTCATATATTTAAGTTTAATACTTTATTGGTGTACGTTCTTATCCACTACTTCAGTTCTTTGTAAAGTTGCTGTCAAATGTATATATCGAATAAGTCAAAAAGATAGGGTCATTTTTCTTGAAAATCATGGAATGTTTTTTGAAAATTCAAATATCTCCAGAGTTTTTTTTAAACCTATTACAGACTTTCCCATTACTTTGAGCAGTGAGTTAAACACTGGTCCCTAAAACAACCTTCTTTTTTGCATACCCTTCAGTTACTTTTCAATTCAGAAAGTGAAATAAAAATGGAGCAACCACCAGTCTAAAATAATATTTTTCCAAACTTATCTCTGAAAGTAAACAAAAGAGCCAAAATAAACAAATGGAGCCTAATTAAAGTTAAAAGCTTTTGCATAGCAAAAAAAATTCTTGACAAAAAGACAACCTATTGACAAAAAGACAACCTATTCCAAATGCTATGACTAATAAGGGGTTAATATTCAAAGTATACAAGCAGCACATACAACAATATGAAAAAAGAACCAAGTTTTTAAAAGGGTAGAAGATAAGGATGGACATTTTTCCAGGGAGGACAAACAATGCTCAACATGAAAACATGCTCAACATCAGGAATCAGAAAAATGCAAATCAAACTCACAATGAGTTATCACCTTACAGCTGTCAGAATGCTACTATCAAAAATACCACAAACAACAAATGTTGACAAGGATGTAGAGAAAAGGGTACCCATGTAAACTGTTGGTGGGAGTATAATTTGGTGCTGTCACTATGGAAATATAAAGGTTCCTCAAAAAGCTAAAAATATAACTACAATACAACCCAGTAAATCCATCAGTGCAAATATTCAAAGAAAATAAAAACAGTAATTTAAAAAGATGCATGCACACCAATATCCATAGAAAAAACTATTTACAATAGCCAAGTTACAGAAGCAAGCAAAGTTTTCACATACAAATGAACTTATAAAGAAAATTTAGTGTATGTATGCACACACACACACACACACACACCACAAAGGAGTACCTCTTAAAAAAAAAAAGAATAAATTTTTGCCTTTTGCAGCAAGATAGATGCACTTTGAAGGTATTAATATAGTGAGACGACACAAAGAGAGACAAATATTGTGTGTTGTCACTGAGATGTGGAATCTAATAAATGAAATTAATGAATATAAGAAAATAAAGAGACTCCCAGATACAGAGAACAAGTGGTCTCAGGTGGAGAAAGGGAGGAGGGGAGGGGCAATATAAGGGTAGGAAATTATGAGTTACAAACTATTATGTATAAAATATATACGCTACAAGGGGATATTGTACAGTATAGGGAATATAGCCAATGTTTCATAATTGAGTATAAACTACAAAAATTTCAAATCACTAAGTTGTACACTTGAAACTAAAATTATAAATTAACAGTTCAATAAAAAGTAAAAATTAAGGAGACCATTAAAATCTTACAGTAACTGGTACTTGGAGTATTAGCTGAAAGTAATACATTATCCTACTATTACTGAAACCTAACAACACAGTTTAATTACATTGAGGTGAATCCCCTCAGGAAAAACATCAAAAGACATGAAAGTCTGATGTAGACTGAAGTGATTTTAAGAAAGCTGATCAAAGTAAGAATATGACGCTAGAGAATTGGCTATTTGTATATGCTATGAGAATGCTGTCCTCTTCTGTTAGTATTGCAGTGATAGCTATCAACTACCATTTATATTAACACATAAATTCTTACTTTTGGAGTTGATTACCTGATATTCAACATAATTGAACAAGTTGAGACAAACAGGGACTCAGGTAGGAAAATATAATTTCAAATTAATGCAATGAGAAAAGATGAGTAACCATACACGCATACTTGTAGCATATTTCCTTTCACTTTCTCAAATAAAGATAAATCATATAGACTTTCAAAACTCTAGTATAAGCAATTTGTTAATAAAAAATTTGAGATTTATAAAACTTAGAAAAAAAACTGAGAACTAATGAACTGACTCAATCTGGAGGAACTAGGTTCCATATGAGTTCAAAGTTAAAGATTTACAATTTGAAAGAGATTTAGATAATATTTTGTAATTCCTTTTTCACATAATTAATTTTCACTAAAATATTTCTTCAGACATAAACTGAAAACCATATAAAGTGAATCACTTCAATTTTTTTACCCAAAACTTAAGATCTCACTTATAGAAAATCTCTTGTATTAATAGGTCCCTTGAGAAATGGACACATATTTTCCACTGAAAGATAAATATACTAAATTATGCAAGACTGAAAAAGAGAGTGGTGAGGCTTTATATTTACCTGAAGATCTATAACTGTAATTATACCACATGGGTCTTTTTTCTTCTTTTACTATTAAAGCTATTTTTTCTAATTCTATCCATCATCCTTATAATATAAATCACATATAAGACCTATATGAAGCAAATCAAGGAATCAGTTGATAGAGATGGGATTTGTACTATATGAAGGGATTTATAATTCAAACAATTATTGTATAAGTATAAAGAAGACTCATGTTTAGTAGGGTAAACACCAGTTTTGCAGTAATGTTATTTTTTAAAAATATCAGAAAATAGCACAATAGTTAGAAAAATCTCACCTCACTCTATCAGATAATCCCAGTGAATTCATGCCAGATCCTATATAATAGACAATAATTATATAGATCAATCTGAAATCTCCACCCATTGTTCTGAATATAAATAAGTGATAAAGGTCAAAACCATCTACTACAAATATATCTGTAATGAGGTGACATAGATTTTTGCAACTAATTCTAAGATATAAGTACTATGAGAATATATTATCTTTTATACATAGAGATCTTAAGCCAAATACATTTTAAGTAATACAGTTAAGGTTAAATAGTATTGTTGGAGCTTGGGAACAAACTATGAAAAATATAAGTAAATTTGTATTAGAAAAAGACCTTTAATACAGTTAGGTTCATCATTTAGAGAGAAGATCTATAAGAAAAAAACTGCTGAAAAATTTCCAAAATTAAAAATGAACCACAAAAACTATTCCCAAAATTCCTTAAACAAAAAACCCTCATTGTTTTACCCTTCTTGATAGACACCAAGACACAAAAGAGGAAACATTGAAAGCAGTATTTTTTATAAAAAATATTAAATGGGCTTGTGCCTAGCAACAGAGCTTTTAAATGTATTAAGTAATAATTTACAATGATCATTAAAAAAACAGAAGAGAGTTTCAGGTATTTCAAGTCTCTTAGTAACTTAAACAGCAAGAAAACACACACACACACACACACACACACACCAGCAATGTGAGAAAAGACTTTGATGAAACTATCAATAAAGTGGCTTTATTGCAATTCACAGAACATTATCTCCTTTAACAACAAAGCATTATTTAACAAATGATCACAAGTATTCACCATACTTCAAACCACAATATTCCTGCACTTGAAATCAATAAGAGGTATAGTTCTATATGCAAAATAAAATACCAGAATACATAGAGAAATTAGTTCTTTAAATAAAAACTTCATTTTTGAAATACTAAAAATAGACAAGAAGAGAAAAAGGGAGAGAGGGAAAAACAAAGGAAAAGAAAGCTCAAATCTAAGGAGTTAAGTGTCTATCTCAGTAACTGGAAAAAATGTAGCAGAATAAATGCAAACAGAAGAGGAAATTTAAAAGCAAAACATTGAATTTAAATATTACAATATAAAATGAGAAACACAACATTGAAACTTTATGAAGAATATTACACTTCTAAAATTAAGAATAAAATAGGTACATATGATAGGAAACAATATAAACATATATCCACCAGCATTGTAATGGTTAGATACAAGAATTTTATCTAAAATTGTAACAGTAATTCTGAGAACCGTAGAAGTGAAATGCTGTACAGAATTTTCATGCTGTACATGAAAATTAATTTTAGGTCAGTTACAGACAGTCATGTATTATGAATTATTAGTTTTCATTCAATATTTTTGTATTTCACAATCAAATATTGTATGTTATTCAACTGCTTATTTCACTATACCTGTATCTCTTGATATCTTCCTTGGTAGAAAATGATTTTTCTTTCATTTTATACTAGTGTCCAAATTCCCTTACCTGATCTCCCCCAAAATTTCAACTTAAAGTTTCACTACTTTTTACATAATACATCATATTTCCTACAACTCAAGGAGGTCTTCTATGGAAATTAGAGGATAATTATCAAGGGTGAATTTCAAATCAATGTAACTTGTCCTTTTGGAGTCAGCAATGCATTATTAATTCACCCTCTTGGGTACAAAAGTGCAGGAAAACATTCATTTCTATCATCTAAGATATTCCCTGGAGTTAGACTGATGCCTCTAGAGCAGAGATTTCAGAAATAGCAGGAATTACACCTGGCTGCAGTAGGAAACAAGCAGCCAGCCATGGTAGCCTTGCACTTCAGTGTGGCTGTATCTCAAAGCCCACTGAAGAATCTAATAGCCACTGAGTGTATGGCTACATCAACACCAACTCCTCCCAGTTTATTACTTTCTCAGCCACCCATGATAAGTTCCTTATATTTCCCCCACATAAACAGAGAATGTATGAGTATGAACAGCTTAGTAAATAGCTCATCTGAGAAAGCAAGAAAATAATTCATTTTGCTTAAAATGCATTATTTGGTCCAAAAATTTAGGTATTAAAGTACAAATAAATCACACTGATAAAAACCTCATATATATAGTTCGGTTTTAAATTACTTTGTGAATAAAGATTAATTATATGATAATAAAAATTGAAGACTTGTGTTCTAAAGTACACCTTGCCTTTCAGAACTTAAAGTAGTAGTGTCAGGGAATGTTTAACATTAGGATTGCTGTACACTGTTTTCTGTTTCTCATGAACCCTCTGTTCCTTATCAGTTCCTGGCACGCTGTTCACATGACTGAGGTCATGGGATGGAACACATGTATGGATTTCCTTTAGTAACATTTTACCCTAAGGTAAAACCGTTTAGTCATGACCCTCTTACTCAAGATATGGATTGTCTTCTGGCCTTGTGACGATTGTTATTGTTATTCCCTTGGTAACGGTTGTTTTACGTCTTGTTTTTTGTTCTTTGCCTAACTTTATTTTTTACCTAAAGCTTCCTTGTATAACAATATATAAGCTCACACAAACATGAATAAAGCACCCTTTTCCACTAGAGACTTGGGTCTCCTGTGTCTTTCTTTCCCTCTATAGCTAGTTCTTTGGAGCATGGAGGCCTGCTGAGCTCACGTTCCTGCCCGGGCTTTTAAGACCTCCTGGAGAGGACACCCTGTGCCTTCATGAGTGGTACAAGCCCTATTCTAGGGCTTTATTCGTTTTCCATGTAACCCAGGGAATATCAGTCTCTCTTTCTTTTGGTTTCTTTTCATCGACTCCGATCTACCAGGCCCCGGTCTGTAAAAAAGGCTGCAACAAACTAGTGTATTTGTCTCTGATGATTGCTGCTGCTGCTGCTAAGTTGCTTCAGTCATATCCGACTCTATGCCACCCCATAGAGGGCAACTACCAGTCTCCTCCATCCCTGGGATTCTCCAGGCTCTGATGATTAGATAATACTAATTTACTGTGTCGGTAGGTAAACTACTGTATGCATTATTGTTTAGGGTGAGAAAATAATGGGATCACAATTTATAGACAATATTGCTGGATTTGTAAATATCTAAAGATGTATCTTTGGCAGAGCTGCATTTTTCATCCCCTAAGCTCCTACACCTAAATCAAATCCCTTATGATTATAGAGTGGAACTGAAAAATAGATTTAAGGAACTAGACCTGATAGATAGAGTGCCTGATGAACTATGGACTGAAGTTCATGACATTGTACAGAAGACAGGGATCAAGACCATCCACATGGAAAAGAAATGCAAAAAAGCAAAATGGCTTTCTAGGGAGGCCTTACAAATAGCTGTGAAAAGAAGAGAAGTGAAAAGCAAAGGAGAAAAAGAAAGATATAAGCATCGGAATGCAGAGTTCCAAAGAATAGCGGGAAGAGACAAGAAAGCCTTTCTCAGCAATCAGTGCAAAGAAATAGAGGAAAAGAACAGAATGGGAAAGACTAGAGATCTCTTCAAGAAAATTAGAGATACCAAAGGAACATTTCATGCAAAGATGGGCTCGATAAAGGACAGAAATGGTATGGACCTAACAGAAGCAGAAGATATCAAGAAGAGGTAGCAAGAATACACAGAACAACTGTACAAAAAAGATCTTCACAACCAAGATAATCACAATGGTGTGATCACTCACCTAGAGCCACACATCCTGGAATGTGAGGTCAAGTGGGCCTTAGAAAGCATCACTACAAACAAAGCTAGTGGAGGTGATGGAATTCCAGTTGTGCTATTTCAAATCCTGAAAGATGATGCTGTGAAAGTGCTGCACTCAATAAGCCAGCAAATTTGGAAAACTCAGCAGTGGCCACAGGACTCAAAAAGGTCAGTTTTCATTCCAATCCCAAAGAAAGGCAATGCCAAAGAATGCTCAAACTACAGCACAATTGCACTCATCTCACACGCTAGTAAAGTAATGCTCAAAATTCTCCAAGCCTGGCTTCAGCAATACATGAAGCATGGACTTCCAGATGTTCACACTGGTTTTAGAAAAGGCAGAGGAACCAGAGATCAAATTGCCAACATCCGCTGGATCATGGAACAAGCAAGAGTTCCAGAAAAATATCTATTTCTGCTTTATTGACTATGCCAAAGCCTTTGACTGTGTGGATCACAGTAAACTGTGGAAAATTCTGAAAGAGATAGGAATACCAGACTACCTGACCTGCCTCTTGAGAAACCTATATGCAGGTCAGGAAGCAACAGTTAGAACTGGACATGGAACAATAGACTGGTTCCAAATAGGAAAAGGAGTACGTCAAGGCTGTATATTGTCACCCTGCTTATTTACCTTATATGCAGATTACATCATGAGAAATGCCTGTCTTTAAGAAGCATAAGCTGGAATCAAGATTTCTGGGAGAAATATCAATAAACTCAGATATGCAGATGATACCACCCTTATGGCAGAAAGTGAAGAGGAACTGTAAAGCCTCTTGATGAAAGTGAAAGAGGAGAGTGAAAAAGTTGGCTTAAAGCTCAGCATTCAGAAAATGGATATCATGGCATCTGGTTCCATCACTTCATGGGAAATAGATGGGGAAACAGTGGAAACAGTGTCAGACTTTATCTTTTTGTGCTTCAAAATCACTGCAGATGGTGACTGCAGCCATGAAATTAAAAGACGCTTACTGCTTAAAAATAAATTTATGACCAACCTAGATAACATATTGAAAAGCAGAGACATTAGTTTGCCAACATCGATCCATCTAGTCAAGGTTATGGTTTTTCCAGTGGTCATGTGTGAATGTGAGAGTTGGACTGTGAAGAAAGCTGAGCACCGAATAATTGATGCTTTTGAACTGTGGTGCTGGAGAAGACTCTTGAGAGTCCCTTGGACTGCAAGGAGATCCAACCAGTCCATTCTGAAGGAGATCAGCCCTGGATATTCCCTGGAAGGAATGATGTTAAAGCTGAAACTCCAGTTCTTTGGCCACCTCATGGGAAGGGTTGACTGATTGGAAAAGACTCTGATGCTGGGAGGAATTGGGGGCAGGAAGAGAAGGAGACAACAGAGAATGAGATGGCTGGATGGCATCACCCATTCGATGGATGTGAGTTTGATGAACTCCGGGAGATAGTGACGGACAGGGAGGCCTGGCGTGCTGTGATTCATGGGGTCACAAAGAGATGGACATGACTGAGAGACTGAACTGAACTGAACTGAAACTCCTACACAGATACTAAAGCTTAACTATACTTCTTTTATGCATATTTGGCAATGTTCGATTACTGAACATTCAGGAGGTAACAATTGGTTTGAGGCTTAGTTTTTGAAATTCGGTTTGTAACCCATATATTTTTGTAACACCATTCTGATAACATAAAATTCTAATTGTTCCAACATTCCATTTATTCTTCTATTCCAATTATTATTCCAACTATTACTTTATTATCACAGATATTTAAAGCAATAGTTTATTTATTCTATTTCAATTCACATTGCAAATGAAACATACTATCTTTTTCATCCAATGTTTAAAAGTTGAAATCTTCAAATAGTAAAGATCACATCCATTGACCACTAGGCCAATGTTAACTAAATAGGCTTGTTTTATTTCTAATCTTGTTTGTGTATGTTGAGTATGTTTGTGTAGGTGAATTATTTATTAATTTTGGTGGGAAAACAATCTCCACTGGTTTTACAGTTGCATTTTCTCAAAAACTTAAATAAATACAATTGCATCAGAAGGATAGGGTATCAGAATGAAACTATGAAGAACTGTTTTCCTCTGATATATAAACTTATGCTGCTGCTGCTGCTGCTAAGTCACTTCAGTCGTGTCCGACTCTGTGCGACCCCATAGACAGCAGCCCACCAGGCTCCCCCATTCCTGGGATTCTCCAGGCAAGAACACTGGAGTGGGTTGCCATTTCCTTCTCCAATGCATGAAAATGAAAAGTGAAAGTGAAGTCGCTCAGTTGTGTCCGACTCTTTGAGATCCCATGGACTGCCTACCAGGCTCCTCTGCCCATGGGATATTCCAGGCAAGAGTACTGGAGTGGGGTGCCATTGCCTTCTCCGATATAAACTTATAAGTGAACTAAAAGCAAAGCAATGATAAAATATCACTACCTAAACAAATGAAGGGAAATAATCATACACAATCAACCCTTCAACAGAACAGATTTAAACTGCAGGAGTTTACTTAAAGCTGTCTCCCCCACCTCCCTCCAGCAATAGTAAATACAACAGTACTACCCAATTCACAATTGGCTATATCAATATGGAACTGGGGATGTGGAGAACTGTGTATATGAAGGGCGTACTCAAACTTATACTTGAATTTTCAACTGCCTGGCACCTCTAATCCCAAGCTGCTCTAGATTCACATATAACTTCCTTCAAAACCTCAAACAAATGAACAGTTAGTGGGGAAGGACAGATTAGAAAAGCCTTATGACCCATCTCTGTTTACCCCCAGAAGATGGATAGGCACATCAGCAAGATCCTAAGAATATTGGTATTGTCCCCAGATTTTGTGACAATAAGTTGATTATCACTTTAAGACTGAATAGCTTCTACAGAGAAACAGGTGAATTTAAAAAAAAAATTGATGAACAATACATATGACTTTAAATTACATATGTAAAAGATATATGATCATTCAAGGGTTTTTTTTTTTTTTTAAAGCTAGATTTCTGGCTGTCACATTATTAGTTTATTTCAAGAACATTTGATCAAGTTTCATTAAAAGAACAAAGACTATGCTTCCTCATAAATCACATTGCCTTATTATTGTCTGTTTTCTTCATTTAATGTTTCAGCTCAATCGACAACAAACAGAAAGCAAATAAATTTAAAAAAAGAAAACCTCTCTCAGTTTTCAGTTGTCAAATATTAACTAGGAAGGAAAGCAAACCAATATCAGAATGCCAAGAAAAACCACCACATATGAATAAAAGAATAAAAATAACATTGCATTTTTTTTTTAAAGTCAGACAGAGGGAAACAAAGAAGGAAATATTTTCAGAGGGGTCTTAATTCTTAAAAAGTTAAATAAAGCAGGAATATGGTGAAACAAAACCATAAAGGTTAATACACAAAATAATCACATGAAAGCAAAACTAAAGACTGAAAGTAATGTTTTTAAACCAAATAACATATTTAATTAACAAATTTGAAATCACAATGAGGAATAAAACCACTGCTGAATTAAAAAAAAAAAAAACAGACCTATTGAAAAGGATACAGTAAAAGCAAAAAGAATTTCAAGGAGGCAACTCATTTAAGCAAAGAAATCAAATTAATCCATCATCAATCAGAAAACTACAAGAAACACGTTTTAATTATTGATGCTGCTGCTAAGTCACTTCAGTCGTGTCCGACTCTGTTTGACCCCATAGACAGCAGCCCATCAGGCTACTCTGTCCCTGGATTCTCCAGGCAAGAACACCAATGCATGAGAGTGAAAAGTGAAAGTGAAGTCACCCAGTCATGTCCAACTCTTAACGACCCCATGGACTGCAGCCTCCCAGCCTCCTCCGTCCTTGGGATTTGCCAAGCAAGAGTACTGGAGTGGGTGTCATTGCCTTCTCCATTAATTGTTGATAAGTTTTCTTAAATTAAGGAAAATTGTTCCATTTTAAAAATCTTGAAAAAACATCTTGAAACAAAAATGTTTAGAACTAAACTGTATTCAAGTATTGAAATATTCTTCAGCTTTGCTTTTTCCAGATATTTAATTATCATTATAAAGTTATTTTAAAATAAAGTAAACAAATACACTTAAATTTAAAATAGCACCTATACAAGCAGTTAATTTATCATGAGTATTTAAAAACCCTAAATGTTTACAACCCTAATGACAAATTCATAAAGGAAGAAACAAAACCTGATAGAACCGTACAGAGAAACAGATTAATTCTGCAAAAAAAATTTGAGATTTTATTACTTACCTTTAACCATGCTGCTGCTGCTAAGTCTCATCAGTTGTGTCTGACTCTGTGCGGCCCCATAGACAGCAGCCCACCAGGCTCCTCTGTCCCTGGGATTCTTCAGGCAAGGACACTGGAGTGGGTTGCCATTTCCTTCTCCAGTGCGTGAAAGTGAAAAGTGAAAGTGAAGTCGCTCAGTCGTGTCCGACTCTTAGCGACCCCATGGACTGTAGCCTACCAGGCTCCTCCGTCCATGGGATTTCCCAGGCAAGAGTGCTGGAGTGGGGTACCATTGCCTTCTCTGACCTTTAACCATAGATATATTAGAAATCAGCAAGGATATAGAAAACACAACTACAAATATCAACCAGCTGAACCTAATTAACACTTTTCTAGAACGTGCAACAAACAACTGTTGACTACAGATTTCTTTCAAGTATATACAGAGCATTTTCCAAGATAGACTATATTCTGGGTCATAAAACAAGTCTCATAAATATAACATTGCTCAAGTCATGCAATTAAACTAAAAATCAGAACAAGAAAGAAATATCTGTGCTCAAATAATAATGTAAAAGGCAAATGAGAGTATTTTGTATGAACAAAAATGTTAACAAATATATTGATATATATGGAGTGCCACTAAAGCAATAATTGTGGGAGGAGGAGTAATAAAGAACATATTAAAAAGAACCATATTAAAAAGAGGAAAATTTGGAAATAAATAACCAGAGCTATGATATAATAAAATGTAGGGGAAGGAAAATCAAGCATTCCAGTTTTTTTTTTTTTTAACAAATATGATGTTTTTAGGCCCAATCACAAACAATTACAAAAGTTGTACCTGACAATCCTCAGGTCCCAGGGAAAATCTGCTCACCCCAAGGCAGTCATGGTGCTGATACAAACAGCGGGTTACAGCTTCTGAAGGGAGTTGTGTTCAAAGACTCAGGCCCCAAGGTCTGTACTCTCATATATAGATGAATTCCTAGCTCAGGTGTCTCCATTTAGAGGCCTCTTCATCTGGAGTTTTCTGCAGAGGCCTTCCTCAGGAAACTCTGAGGGAGACCTCTTTTGGGGGGAAGAAGAGGGAAACTTGGATGACAATCTTCCAAACTGTAACTTGTAACTTATAACTTTTCCACTCCAGAGTAACTCCTCCCTTCCCTTCCCTCATGCTTAATCCCATAAAACTATAGCAGCTTTTTAAATTTGGGGGTACTCTGCAGTGAGATGAATCCAACCCTGCCATTGGGGTGAAAATGGAGGAAGAAGGAACCGATGTGAAGTAAGGCTTTCTGTAGTTGAAAAGAAAATGAAAGTTGCTGAATCATGTCCCACTCTTACAGAATTCTCTAAGCCAGAATACTGGAGTGGGTACCCTTTCCCTTCTCTAGAGCATCTTTCCAACCCAGGGATCGAACCCAGGTCTCCCGCATTGTGGGCAGATTCTTTACCAGCTGAGCCACAAGGGAAGCCCAAGAACACTGGAGTGGGTAGCCTATCCCTTCTCCAGGAGATCTTCCTGGTTTAGGAAGAACCAGGGTCTTCTGCATTACAGGCAAATTCTTTACTAACTGAGCTACTACTAGGAAAGTCCAGCCTTTCCCTTATACTCCAGAAGTAAGTGAATACATGCCTGACTATAACTTGCATTTTGACTCTTTTTAATTAGCTGACCTACCACCTTCCAGCTCAGTGTGCTTAGTTACTCATTCTTGTGGAAATCTTTGTATGTCTTTGGAATGTAGCTCATCAGGCTCCTCGGTTCATGGGATTTTTTAAGGCAAGGATATTGGAGTAGATTGCCATTTCCTCCTCCCGGGGATCTTCCCAACCCAAGGATGGAACCAGTGTCCTCTTAGTCTTCTGCATCACAGGTGGTTTCTTTCCCCACAGAACCATCAGGGGAGCCCTCCAGCTCAGTAACTGGTAGGAAAAATACCATATTAAATCCAAGTAAGTAAAAGAAAATAATGAAAATAAAAGTGCAAATCTAGATAATAGAAAAACAAGTGTAACCAAAAGCTTCTTTGAAAAGACCACTAAAGTTGATAAACCTCTAACTAGACTGTTGGGAGGAAAGAATAAAAAAAGAAAAAGAGGAGAGACAGCAACAATGACCTAGGTCTGAAATCAGAGAGGTGCTTTCATTATAGATTATATAGACAAAAAAAGAATAACAAAGGGAGTATTATAAACAGCTTTTGCCAATAAATTTGACAGCTCATATGACAGGTATAAACTCCTTGAAACACACAAGCTAGAGAATCAACATTAAGAAGAAATGCATAAGATGACAGTATATTTATGAAATATATTAAACATAGTTAAAATCATTCATACAAGGAAACCTCCAGACCCAGATGTTTGCACTAGTGCAAATAGTAAATTTTATAAAGCATCAAAGGTAGATATGGCACCAATTCTATATAAACTCTTCCAGAAAATTAAAAAGGTAAAATATTTCCCATCTCACCCTATGAGGTAATTATCCTCCTATTAAACCTAGATCATGAAATTACAGAAGGTAAAAAATTTAAAAAGTCACAAAATAGAAGCCTTTGTGAAAATAGATGCAGATGAATATTTAATAAATTAACTTCAAAAACATAAAAATGATAATGCATCAAGTGAAATCAAGGAATGCAAGAAGAAGAGAAGTCATTCAGTCATGTCCTACTCTTTGTGACCCCATGGACTACAGTTCATGGAATTCTCCAGGCAAGAATACTAGAGTGGGTTGCCATTTCCTTTACCAGGGGATCTTCCCTATCCAGGGATTGAACCTGGGTCTCATGCACTGTGGGCAGACTCTTTACCATCTGAGCCACCAGGGAAGCCTGCAAGGGAAGGAATGCAAGATTGATTACAAAATCAATCTATGTAATTCATCACATTAATAAAAGATAAAAATGTGATCATTTAAAAATTGAAACAAAGCAGTTGGGAAAATCCAGTGTCTATTCCTTATAAAATGCAGTTCAAGGGACTCTAAAGAGTCTTCTCCAACACCACGGTTCAAAAGCATGAATTCTTCAGCACTCAGCTTTCTTCACAGTCCAACTCTCACATCCGTACATGACCACTGGAAAAACCATAGCCTTAACTAAACGGACCTTTGTTGGCAAAGTAATGTCTCTGCTTTTCAATATGCTGTCTAGGTTTGTCATAACTTTTCTTCCAAGGAGTAATTAATTGTCTTTTAATTTTATGGCTGCAATCACCATCTGCAGTGATTTTGGAGCCCCCCAAAATAAAGTCTGTCACTGTTTCCACTGTTCCTCCATCTATTTCCCATGAAGTGATGAGACCAGATGCCAGATCTTCATTTTCTGAATGTTGAGCTTGAAGCCAACTTTTTCACTCTCCTCTTTCACTTTCATCAAGAGGCTTTTTAGTTCCTCTTCACTTTCTGCCATAAGGGTGGTGTCATCTGGCATATCTGAGTTTATTGATATTTCTCCCAGCAATTTTTATTCCAGCTTGTGCTTCTTCCAGCCCAGCATTTCTCATGATGTACTCTGCATATAACTTAAATAATCAGGGTGACAATATACAGCCTTGACATACTCCATTTCCTGTTTGGAACCACTCTGTTGTTCCATGTCCAGTTCGAACTGTTGCTTCCTGACCTGCATATAGGTTTCTCAAGAGGCAGGTCTGGCGGTCTGGTATTCCCATCTCTTTCAGAATTTTCCACAGTTTCTTGGCACTTACATGGCATCAACTATCACTTGTTGATTATAAACCAAATTTACAGGAAAATATTTAGATTAACTTTCAATCTGAGGTTGAAAGAAATACAGCTATTGATATGTTTCACTTAAAAAAAATGTCTAGTATCTACCAAGCATGTGTGAGATAAGAAACTTGTTCTAGTTTTTCATATATTTTAAATATTTATATTTCTAATTTTCTAACTTCTAAAAATACTACTATATAACAATATTACAATAAAATAGTTTCAAATATCCAGTGACCTGTATTTTCTCTCTATATAGGTTTTATTGTAAAGCAGATTCAGTTTTGAAGTCTATCTAAACTGAGCAGAATTCTATGGGGCATTGCCAGGACAGTCCCTCCCCGTCTACTATAGTTTCTCTCTGAAGTACCCTGATAATAGTATGGAATATATGTTTCCTGAGTTACTCAGATGCTAAAAGCCACCACCAAATGGAAGAAGGGCTTCTCTCATAGCTCAGTTGGTAAAGAATCCACCTGCAATGGAGGAGACCTGGTTCGATTCCTGGGTCAGGAAGATCTTCTGGAGAAGGGATCAGCTACCCATTCCAGTATTCTTGGGCTTCTTTTGTAGCTCAGCTGGTAAAGAATCTGCCTGGAATGTGGGAGACCTGGGTTCGATCCCTGGGTTGGGAAGATCCCCTTGAGAAGGGAAAGACTACCCCATTCCAATATTCTGGCCTGGAGAATTCCATGGACTGTATAGTCCACGGGGTCGCAAAGTGGTGGACAGGACTGAGCAATTTTCACTTTCAAATGGAAAAAATTAACTCTTTAATTATAATGAGCACATAGCCTAATCTAATGGAGCTTAAGGATTGATAATATGCCATCACCCATTTACCTCAACATCAATCAATCTGAGAACTGAGCACACAGATCGCAGACCCTATGACCCTCCTCTCTTCCCTCCCCTCGTCTTTATATATGCTTCCCTGAACACTTTGGGGCATTTGGAGTTTTTTTTTGGGCATAAGCTACCTATCTCATGGCCCTACAATAAACCTTTCTCTGCTCCAAACTCCAACGTTTCAGTAGCATTTGACCTCAATGTGAGTCAGGCACAGGAACTTACATTTAATAGCAAGTCAAAGAGGATTATATGTAATACAATGAAAAATGTTTTACAGTAATAGATAACCCTTATATATATTTTCAAACTTCATGGTTTCAGTATGTGATTTATGTATCATTCTTCAAGGGGGAAAAAAAAAAGAGAGAGAGAAAATCTTAAGCTCTCTTCACTTAACAATCATTATTTGGATAAACAGCTTTCTTTAAATTGAATCAAGATATTAACCCAGATATTTATAGTACTAAATGAACCCTGTAGTAAGCAATGCACAGAATTAACTTGGGAATATAATTACTATATGACTGAATATCATAAAAGAAGTCATTTTTAAAATTCAGCTTAGAAACAAGATTAAGTTTTCCACGCTGATTGCTTTATAAGACAGAGCTTCCCAGCTGGCTCAGTAGGTAAAGAATCTTGCTGCAATGTATGAGATGCAGGAGATGCAGATTTGATTTTTGGGTTGTAAAGATCCCTAGAGAAGGGCATAGCAACCCACTCCAGTACTCTTTCCTAGAGAATGCCACGGAGAGAGGAGCCTGGAGGGCCACAGTCTATCAGGTCTTAAAAAGCCAGCCCTGACTGAAGTGAATGGGCTTGCATGCATTATAAGAGTATTCAAAATAATGACTAGAAATGCATACAAAATAATTCATAAAATAAACTGATACACAAATAGTAATATTTTGATATTAATAATTATGTTGAAAGATGATTATGTATGTATTTTCATACTGATGTTATCTGGTTCTGCTGCTTGATAACACACCATCACAACAACACCAGCTTTTTGTTCCAGTAATCATCACCTAATTGCATTTACCAATGTTAATATTTCATTTTTCTTTCAAGATGAATTATTGTCTCTGAGCATCTAAGGTTTCTATTTCTGGAGAGTAAAGCAAAATATAGTAACCCTCTTTTGTGTCTTAAAAGTCCATTGTATTTCTTTTTTTGATTACAAAATTTACATGAGTGAAAATGTTGCCTCACATATAACACTAATTAAACATGGACACTTCAAAATAATTCTAGTTTTAAGTATTTGGAAAAAGATGCTGTCACCTAGTCCATACACATTTAGCTCAGTCCTGGGAGTTTTTTTTTTTTTTTAATTTTTTATTTATTTATTTATTTTTAATTTTTACTTTACAATTCTGTATTGGTTTTGGCGTAGATTGACATGAATCCACCACAGGTGTACATGCGTTCCCAAACATGAGCCCCCCTCCCACCCCCTTCCCCACAACATCTCTCTGGGTCATCTCCGCGCGTCAGCCCCAAGCGTGTCATATCCTGCATCAGACATAGACTGGCATTTCGATTCTTACATGATATTATACATGTTTCAATGCCATTCTCCCAAATCATCACACCCTCTCCCTCTCCCTCTGAGTCCAAGAGTCCGCTATACACATCTGTGTCTTTTTTGCTGTCCTGCATACAGGGTCATCATTGCCATCTTCCTAAATTCCATATATATGTGTTAGTATACTGTATTGGTGTTTTTCTTTCTGGCTCACTTCACTCTGTATAATCGGAGTTTGTTACAAATATTTTCTACACACACAAATGGACTCATCTCTCTCTTGACTTAAATGCATCTTTGGCCACAGGCAATTTATTTGGTCCATATGCTTGGTGGACTGAAAGTGCTACAGAGGAAATGACCGAAGAGAGATCTACATTATAAGGGGAAATACTTGGTGAATATGTACCAAGGTGAGCTTCCCTAGTGGCTCACCTCATAAAGAATCCACCTGCAATGCAGGAGACCTGGTTTCAATCTCTAAGTGGAGAAGATCCCCTGGAAAAGGAAAAGGAAACCCACTTCAGTATTTTTGCCTGGAAAAATCTCATAAATAGAGGAGCCTGGTGGGCTACAATTCATGGAGTCATAAAGAGTTCGGCATGACTTAGCAACTAAAAAACAACATATACCCCAGCATCCTCTGCCCAGTCGCCATACTTTTATGATATATTTTATCAGTATTCAGCCAATTCTCACAAATTAAGCCCTATTAGAAGGACTGATGCTGAAGTTCTAATACTTTGGCCACATTATGTGAACTGCCGACTCATTGGAAAAAAACCTGATGTTGCAAAAGATTGAAGGTAGGATGAGAAAGGGACAGAAGACCAGATGGTTGAATGGCATCACCAACTCAAAGGACATGAGTGTGAGCAAACTCTGGGAGATGGTGAAGGACAGGGAAACCTGGTGTGCTGCAGTCCATGGGGATCACAAAGATTTGGAGACTACTGAGCGACTGAACAACAACAAATTCCCTTGAAGGGATGTACTCACATGTGTATAACATCCTTTCCTCCTTGTCCATCTCATTTCTATACTTCCTTATGAGACACAGGTTTACTGGGAGTTCCTTGTAAATATACTACTTGTCTGTCTTCAGGGAAATCTAAACTAAGGCTGCACTATATAAAACAATGGATGTTCAAGAATGTTAAAAGTGCCATAAATTCATGATACAATTATAGCTGAATCTGATTGTTTTAAAATGCAAACTACACATTTTTAAAGCATTCTGTGATCATTCCCTAATTCATGTATTCAGATAAATTTAAATGTACTACAGTACACTATGGAACTTTTTATAAAAATAAAAAAAATAGGTTGTGCAAAAAAAAAAAATTAAATGGGCTTGAAGAATAAATCATAAACCACACATGATGGCAATATTTCATGATTTACTTTAAACTCTCTTGATCTAATCTTATTAAATTAGAGTAGATACTTTTAGAGAGAATTTTTTGGATCAATGTGTCTTAAAAAAGATTTAGGAAATTAAAATTTTATTTTACTTTATAAACTTAAGACTAATTTTAGCATGGATTGCAGTGCATGTTTGGCCTTTAAAGATAACAGGAAAAGTCCTTTTCCACTGGCTTTTCCAGCCACAGGATTATAAAAGATTAGTTTTCATTCCAATCCCAAAGAAAGGCAAGTCCAAAGAATGTTCAAGCTACCACACAATTTGCACTCATCTCACACACTAGCAAAGTAAGGCTCAAAATTCTCCAAGCCAGGCTTCAACAGTACACAAACAGTGAACTTCCAGATATTCAGGCTGGATTTAGAAAAGGCACAGGAAGCAGAGGTAAAATTGCCAACATTCATTGGATCATAGAAAAAACAAGAGAGTTCCAGAAAAACACCTACTTCTACATTATTTATTATGTCAAAGCCTTTGATTGTGTGGATCATAGCAAACTGTGGAAAATTCTTCAAGAGTTGGGAATAATAGACCACCTTACTTGCATCCTGAGAAATCTGTAGTCAGGTCAAGAAGCAACAGTTAGAATTAGACATGGAACAACAGACTGGTTCAAAATTGGGGAAGGAGTAAATCAAGCCTGCATATTGTCACCCAGTTTATTTAACTTTTATCCAGAGTACCTCATGCAGAATGAAGGGTTAGATGAAGCACAAGTCGAAATCAAGATTGCTGGGAGAAATATCAATAATCTCAGATATGCACATGACACCACCCTTATGGCAGAAAGTGAAGAGGAACTGAAAAGCCTCTTGATGAAAGTGAAAGAGAAGAGTGAAACAGTTGGTTTAAAACTCAACATTCAGGAAACAAAGATCATGACATCTGGTCCCATCACTTCATGGCAAATAGATGGGGAAATAGTGGAAACAGTGACAGACTTTATTTTCTTGGGCTCCAAAAAATCACTGCAGATTGTGACTGTAAGCATCAAATTAAAAGATGCTTGCTCCTTGGAAGAAAAACTATGACCAACCCAGAAAGCATATTAAAAAACAAAGACATTACTTTGCCCACAAAACTCCATCTAGTTAAAGCTATGGTTTGTCTGGTAGTCATGTATGGATGTGAGAGTTGGACTATAAAGAAAGCTGAGCGCCAAATAATTGATGCTTTTAAACTGGTGTTGGAGAAGACTCTTGAGGGTCCTTTGGACTGCAAGGAGATCCAACCAGTTCCATCCTAAAGAAAATCAGAACTGACTCATTGGAAAAGACACTGTGCTGGGAAAGATTGAAGGCAGGAAGAGAAGGGGATGACAGAGTTTGAGATGGTTTGATGACATCACTGACTCAGTGGACATGAGTTTGAATAAGCTTCAGGAGTTGGTGATGGACAGGGAACCCTGGCATGCTGCAATCCATGGGGTCACAAAGAGTCGGATATCACCGAGCGACTGAAATGAACTGAACTGAACTATTTTATCCACTTCTGAAGTTTTCTAAACTTCTTCTTCTTACATTCTATTTGAAAATACATCCATTTCACATAATTAGCGTGGTTTTTTTTTTTTTTCGTCTTCATTTATACCCACATTTGTTTGCATGTGTGCTTAGTCATGTCCAACTCTTTGTGACCCCATGAGTTGTAGCCTGCCAGGCTCCTCTGTCCATGGGATTTCCTGGACAAGAATACTGGAGTGGGTTGCCATTTCCTTCTCTAGGGGATCTTCCTGACCCAGGGATTGAACCCAGGTTTCTTGAGTCTCCTGGCTAACAGGGAGATTTTTAGCACTGTGCCACCTGGGAAACCCCTCTATTACTAATGAGTTGACTGGTAGCAGCTTACTACTATAGGTTTCCAAGTAGATTTTCACTAATAGTTTGTTTTGGAGATAAGAAAGCCTTTGAACCAACTGAAGTGTTAAATAATGAATTTTATATCTGAGAGAAACAATGAAAAAAGATACTTAAAAACCGATTCTTCAGTCCTCACACTTAGACATAAAAGAGGAATTCCACATAACTCCATGCAAAAACAGAGCACCAAAAATGTCTTATAGAAGATAGTACCCAACCGATGAAGTTTATAACATCTGATGAATAAGCACAGACCCACCACACTGGTAGCCAGAGGTATCATAGTTTCATGAAGCCTATGTGAAAATGATTAGCTAATGGCACTCAACATACTGTATTTATTTTGTAAATATATCCTTATATTTTGTGTGTAGTTTTCCTGTTCTTGTTTTTACAATTTTTAATTATCATTGAACTTTTATTTGGTTGATTTGGTTTTCTCAAATGACTGGGCAGCGATTTCCTTCTACTATTATAACTATTTAATAAATCAAAACTTTCATGAGAAGAAATTACTGTAATAGATATTTAAGAGCCACCCTAAATTACTTCAACATTTTTGATGTTTTCCATTAAATCTAGCCATGACCTTCAAATCATAAAGCAAGCTCCCCTGAAGTTTTTAAAATTTGAAATTAAACTCATAAAACCCAGCATATTTAGACATTTGTTGAGTTCTTAAAACTAAGTGTCCTTTCGAAGTGTAAAGTCTCACAGTGTTTGAAGTTTCAGACATTTTTGTAGTCCTTTCAAACATATTGTCGGCCATTTAAAAGGTTATGCTTTGCCCTCAGTCCAAGCACATAGAATTCTGATTGATGTCAATGGGAGCCTAGTGAGAAGTTTGTGGACACTGAGGTTTGAAACTTTATGGTTTTTTCAGAATATCTTTGAAGTCTAGTTTCTGTGGAAAAGTAAAAAGTTTAAAGAGTAGCTCTTCAGGGCTTATGCTTATCCACAGAGAATATGTTTAAATTGCCTTTTTTAAATGCAGAGCTAGGCTGGAATTCCATAAGTGTAATATGCTTATGGAGTGGCTGATGACAAGGATTATTTCCATTGAGTTCAACTTCTAGACTTGGAGAAAACAGTGGCAAACTTTTTCCTGGTAATATACATTTTTATACAGTGACCATGAGTTTGTTTATGCTGTACTAGGGAAAGTTGGGCTCCCCGAGGGGCTCAGATGGTAAAGAATCCACCTGCAATGCAGGAAATCCAGGTTCGATATCTGGATCAGGAAGATCCCTGAGAGAAGAAAATGGCAACTCACTCCAATATTCTTGCCTGGAGAATTCAATGGACAGAGGAGCCGAGCAGGCTATAATCCATAGTATCGCACAGAGTTGGACATGACCGAAACGACTTAGTATACAATATCTATTCTTAGGGTAATGTAAATGGCAGAGTCTCTAATGGATTTGTAAGATTATTCCACTCATTTTGTTGAAGATGCTTATAGATAAAAATAAGAATAAATCTAATTTTATCGTTCACATGACCAGCAAAGTATAACTTTCACTGTGTGTATTTTCGTTGCTTAACTGTGTCCAATTCTTTGCGACTCCATGGGATTCTCCAGGTTAGAATACTGGAGTGAGTTGCCATGCCCTTCTTCAAGGGATCTTCTTGATGCAGGGATCAAACCCATGTCTCTAATGTCTCGTGCATCAGCAGGATGTTCTTGACCTATAGCACCACCTGGGAAGACCCTGATATTATTTCATAAGAATTCTCTATTTTTAATTAGAGTTTATTTTTACAAATATGATCAAAATATTTAAAACTAATTTAAAAAAGAAAAAATTAAACCCATTTTCCAAAAAATCAGAATACATTTTTGGGTACAGACTTTGGAGTAAAATTCTTATTACTTAGAAATAAACACAGTTTTATCATATTGAAATTGTTAATGCTGCAAAAATTATCCATGTTTCTATTTTAAGATACAACTCTCATTTTACAAAATCAAATGCTCTAAATTATGCTTCTCAGATAACTATGGTTTTCATTTATAATTAATTTGTGCCTTAAATTCCTGAATCTGTGAGTCTTTTTCTGGAGCTATCTTTGTCATTTTAGTATTTGAGACTTATTTGCACAATACAGGCTCAATAATCTTGACAGCTCATCCAATATGAGCTTGATAATCTATCTTACTGTAACTGGAGAAAAGCGTTGAAGCAGCACTCAAGGATTGTGACTCTTTTTAAAGAAAAGAAAGCAGAGGAAATTCTTCAACAACTAAAAAAAACCTCATTGTGGTGGGGATTTTAGGCTGACTAGAGGTCAGTATTAAAACTGTTGAATATTAGAGAATAGGCAAAAGGTTAAACAAGGAAATAAGAAGACACTTTATGTATTGTACCATGGAACATCTGCGTTTCTGCTATTTTATGTTTTCAGTCAGTTACTAATAACTGAGGAACATAACTATTTCACAGGACTGCATTTTCAGCTTTTTCCTTGATTCTTCACATGTATTACAAACTCTATAAATCCATGTCACACACTTCAGATTTGCAGATGAGCAGTCTAGCTTCTCTCCCATGTCCCTATCACTTCCACCAGAACAGCTCTGGAGGACATAATCAATTTTAACTCACTGAGAAAATTTTGAGTATGTTAGCACCTAAGACCATGAGAAGTTGTTCTATCACTGTCATGACTCATACAGGCATTTTTATTTTTCATCTCCTTGTCGTCTCCTCATACAGGCTCTAATGAAAACTTCTTAAAATTTATATTTTTCTTCAATCATATAGGTCTATTGACTTCAAGCTATCTTTTGCTAGTTTCCATAAACTTTCCTTGAATCAAAGAAATATGGCATTCTGGCTATAGTCTTATGATTCAAGGATCACTGGAGAAAACACAGAGAAGACGACAAAAACATTTCATGTCAAATAATCTATCCACATGCAACAAAACTTACTGATTAACCTCAGACATAGAAGACTAACTTCCTGAATTACTGAATCAATTCCCAGCCCCATGCTTTGTTGGTAGCCAGAGTTATGTTGGGAAGGGAAAATGAATATGATGAAATTTTAAAAGACAATGAAAGAAAATTAGGTTTCACAAAGAGAAGTAATGAGCAATTTGTGATTTGCTGTTATTTCATTGTGTACTTAATTGTCTAAATCTAACTTCAGTGGCACTCTCCCCCAACCAAATCTGTTTGTTCCATTTCTATAAAATGAACATCCAGAGAGTATCTTAACAAATGCAGTCTGGCATCGGGCCATGAGTCATCATACTGAGTAAGAATAGTATTAACTATAACATAATCTGGAGTAACATTATCCAAAGCAAGTAAAGCCAGGTTCAAAATATTATAGGATTGTGGAAATAAATACTATAAAAATAAGAACAATCAAAAAGTTTGGCTAAGAAGTGAGTCAGCTACTGTCACTTCTTTTTTGCCAGAAATTCCAAGGCAGACAGAGAAACTTGGAAGCTATGTAAAGACAAAGAGAAAAGCTTCAGGTATATGCTGAGCAGAGGCTTAGGGACAGAGAAGTTTTAGGCAAACTAACTAGAAGAGTTATATCTTATATGATCGGTTGGGGTACATATTTGGCATTCTCCAGTGGCTCCTAAGTTGGAAACACAGATATAACTTAGGGACTCTGTTAGTTATTGATCTAATTTTGGCCATTTGGAGTTGGCTGTTGCAGAGATTACCTGTGCTGGTAACTAGAGACAGCAGTCTGACTTCCTGCAAGTCTAACTTATAGACAACCAACTTATTTTCTGGATTCATCACTTAGATAATTGGTTGGTTTATTAGGTTTGTTATTGTAGGTCAAATTTCTAGCTTTATATTTGGCCTGGCAATTGAATATCTGTATATTCAATCTCTCAGGGTATTTTACATGAATGTTTCAGTCCTATACTTGCCTGATCCTATAATATAATAATTGTCTTTTGAAAAAAAGAGAAGGCTTATATGATTGGTCATTCTGCTAACTAAATTTGAGATCAGACTGTTTTTATAGAAAATCTAGGTTTCAGTTTTAATATATTACTAGCAAAAGAGGGGCAATCTAGTCTAATGATTAAGCACATGCCTCTGGTTCCTGACTGTGACTTTTGATGTAACCTTGGGGAAATCATGTAATATCCAGTCCCATAGGTTCTTCATTGGCTATACGAGGATAATCAGTAGCTATTCTATGATGTTGCTATAGAAGGTATATAAATCAACATCTAAGCACTCAGAATAATACATGACACACATGTAATGGCTTTATTTATAAAGAGAGTTCATAACTTAGAGAAATGGACCATAGAAAAGCAGTTAAGAAACTTTTGCTATAGTGAAAGTGTTAACAATAATTTTATGCCCAGAATAATCACATGGAATTCTTAGTATTGTTTTCATCATACATAGGCTAAAAAAGGTAAAGTTCTTTATAACTCTAATATTTTAAATTCTGAGTTTTTCTTCTTGTGTCTTATTTTGCTTATCAAAATTCTAGAACAACAGAAAAGAACTGAATCTTGATAACTGATAAAGAGATGGATGTAGCTATAGATAGAAAATATAAATCTTCTTGAAGACTGAAAAAGAAGAGTTTTAGGCAGAGAAGGAAAAGTCTTATATTCATTAACAAATGACACGTTTGCTATGTTACCTGGTTTAATTTGCCCTAACAACAATGACAGAGTCCATCCTCTCCAGATTTTATCTGAGACACAAATTTAAAAATAAATTTAGTAGTTGAAATTCTCTTCAAGTTTTCCATAGTTCTTTGCTTTAGCAGTTTTTTTTAGATTAGCTACAAGATATGAAAGGTAATGAAGAAGTCTTAATACTAGAGAAATTTGCTTATAAGTGCAGCACTGACTGGACACACCATTACTGATGAAATGTCTAATTTAAAAGATAGTATATAAGTCCTTGAGATAAAAAGGACAAGTATGATTATATCTACCATATATCCACATTAAACAGAGGATGGCTACCAAGGACGGAAATGGTATGGACCTAACAGAAGCAGGAGATTAAGAAGAAGTGGCAAGAATACACAGAAGAACTATGCAAACAAGATCTTCATGACGAAGATAACCACAATGGTGTGATCATTAGAGCAGACATCCTGAAATGTGAAGTGAAATGGGCCTTCGGAAGCATCACTACAAACAAACCTAGTGGATGTGATGGAATTCCAGTTGAGCTATTTAAAATCCCAAAAGATGATGCTGTGAAAGTGGTGCACTCAATATGCCAGCAAATTTGGAAAACTCAGTAGTGGCCACAGGACTGGAAAATGTCAGTTTTCATTCCAATCCCAAAGAAAGGCAATGCCAAAGAATGCTCATACTACCACACAATTGCACGCATCTCACACACTAGTAAAGTAATGCTCAAAATTCTCCAAGCCAGGCTTCAGCAATACAAGAACCGTGAACTTCCAGATGTTCAAGCTGGGTTTAGAAAAGGCAGAGGAACCAGAGATCAAATTGCCAACATCCACTGGATCATTGAAAAAGCAGGAGAGTTCCAGAAAAACATCTATTTCTGCTTTGTTGACTATGCCAAAGTCTTTGACTGTGTAGATCACAATAAACTATGGAAAATTCTGAGAGAGATGGGCATACCAGACCACCTGACCTGCCTCTTAAGAAACCTATATGCAGGTCAGGAAGCAACAGTTAGAACTGGACATGGAACAACAGACTGGTTCCAAATAGGAAAAGGAGTACACTAAGGCTGTATAATGTCCCCCTGCTTATTTAACATATATACAGAGTACATCATGAGAAATGCTGGGCTGGAAGAAGCACAAGCTGGAATCAAGATTGCCAGGGGAAATATCAATAACCTCAGATAACACCACCCTTATGGCAGAAAGTGAAGAGGAACTAAGAAGCCTCTTGATGAAAGTGAAAGAGGAGAGTGAAAAAGTTGGCTTAAAGCTCAACATTCATTTGCTATTATTTTCTCCCATTCTGAAGGCGGTCTTTTCACCTTGCTTATAGTTTTTTTTTTGTTGTGTAAAAGGTTTTAATTTTAATTTGGTCCCATTTGTTTATTTCCAATATTCTAGGAGGTGGGTCATAGAGGACACTGCTGTGATTTATGTCAGAGAGAGTTTTGCCTATGTTCTCCTCTAAGAGTTTTATAGTTTCTGGTCTTACATTTAGATCTTTAATCCATTTTGAGTTTATGTTTGTGTATGGTGTTAGAAAGTGTTCCAGTTTCATTCTTTTATAAATAGTTGACCAGTTTTTCCTGCACCACTTGTTAAAGAGATTGTCTTTCCTCCATTGTATATTCTTGCCTCCTTTGTCAAAGATAAGGTGTCCATAGGTGCATGGTTTATCTCTGGACTTTCTATTTTGTTCCATTGATCTCTATTTCTGTCTTTGTGCCAGCACCATACTATCTTGATGACTGTGGCTTTGTAGTAGAGCCTGAAGTCAGGCAGGTTGATTCCTCCAGTTCCATTCTTCTTTCTCAAGATTGCTTTGGCTATTCGAGGTTTTTTGTATTTCCATATAAATTGTGAAATTATTTGTTCTAGCTCTGTGAAAAATACCATTGGTAGCTTGATAGGGAAAGAAGTTCAACATCACTCATTATCAGAGAAGTGCAAATCAAAACCACAATGAGGTACCATTTCACACCAGTCAGAATGGCTGTGATCCAAAAGTCTACAAGCAATAAATGGTGCTACACTATTGGTGGGAATGCAAACTAGTACAGCCACTATAGAGAACAGTGTGGAGAGTCCTTACAAAACTGGAAATAGAGCTGCCTTATGACCCAGCAATCCCATTGCTGGGCATATACACTGAGGAAACCAGAATTGAAAGAGACACATGTACCCCAATGTTCATCGCAGCACTGTTTATAATAGCCAGAACATGGAAGCAACCTAGATGTCCATCAGCAGATGAATGGATAAGAAAGCTGTGGTACATATACACAATGGAGTATTACTCAGCCATTAAAAAGAATACATTTGAATCAGTTCTAATGAAGTGGAGAACTGGAGCCTATTATACAGAGTGAAGTAAGCCAGAAAGAAAAATGCCAATACCATATATAATGCATATATATGGAATTTAGAAAGATGGTAATGATAACACTGTATGTGAGACAGCAAAAGAGACACAGAGGTATAGAACAGTCTTTTGGACTCTGTGGGAGAGGGAGAGGGTGGGATGATTTGGGAGAATGGCATTGAAACATGTATAATATCATATAAGAAACAAATCGCCAGTCCAGGTTTGATGCAGGATATAGGATGCTTGGGGCTGGTGCACTGGGATGGCCCAGAGGGATTGTACAGGGAGGGCGGTGGGAGGGGGGTTCAGGATTGGGAACACGTGTACACTCGTGGCAGATTCATGTTGATGTATGGCAAAACCAATACAATATTATTAAGTAATTAGCCTCCAATTAAAATAAATACATTTAAATTAAAAAAACAAAAGCTCAACATTCAGAAAACTAAGATCAGGTAATCTGGTCTTATCTCTTCATGGGAAATAGATGGGGAAACAGTGCAAACAGTGTCAGAGTTTAGTTTGGGGGGCTCCAAAATCATTGCAGATGGTGATTGCAGCCATGAAACTAAAAGATGCTTATTCCTTGGAAGGAAAGTTATGACCAACCTAGATAACATATTGAAAAACAGAGACATTACTTTGCCAACAAAGGTCCATCTAGTCAAGGCTATGGTTTTTCCAGTGGTCATGTATGAATGTGAGAGTTGGACTGTGAAGAAAGCTGAGTGCTGAAGAATTCATGCTTTTGAACCGTGGTGTTGGAGAAGACTCTTTAGAGTCCCTTGAACTGCGAGGAGATCCAACCAGTCCATTCTAAAGAAGATAGGTCCTGGGTGTTCTTTGGAAGGACTGATGCTAAAGCTGAAACTCCAGTACTTTGGCCACTTCATGTGAAGAGCTGACTCATTGGCAAAGACTCTGATGCTGGGAGGGATTGGGGGCAGGAGGAGAAGGGGACGACGGAGGATGAGATGGCTGGATGGCATCACTGACTTGATGGACATGAGTTTGAGTGAACTCTGGGAGTTGGTGATGGACACGGAGGCCTGGCGTGCTGCAATTCGTGGGGTCACAAAGAGTTGGACACAACTGAGTGACTGAACTGAATTGACCTCCACAAGTAATCAAAATAAATAAACACAAAAGTCAACCAAGCTGTCTGATAACCTGTCTTCCCATGATGGTGGACTTTAATGTATAACTCTTAAATGTCTCTATTTCTATTCGTATGATCTTTTTTTTCAATATTGGATTGTGAAATAGACCTAAAACAAGCAGACTGTAATACAAGATTGGAAGACATTTGGAGTACAGAAAATGATTTTAATTTCTCAAATGTTAAACATTACTGAGACAATTTTAATATTTGTTCTGTAATGTTTCTTTGTGAAAACAAAAGAATTAGATAATCACCATATTAAAGAAGATTACAATAGAGCCTAGAAAATAATATAAATCCTTCTGATTTTTGTTCCTCAAGATTTTGAGAGAAAATAGACTTTGGCTAAACTTGTTCTTAAATACATTATAACAGCCTTTCTCAGAAATATTTAAGGATATTTTCATTTCAGTTTCCAGGCTTTCCTTGTGGCTAAGCTGGTATAGAATCTGCCTGTAATGTGGGAGACCTGGGTTCAATCTCTGGGTTTGGAAGATCCCTTGGAGAAGGGAAAAGCTACCCACTTCAGTATTCTGGCCTGGAGAATTCCAGGGACTGTTTAGTCCATGGGGTCACAAAGAGTCGGACATGACTGAATGACTTTCACAGTCACGGTCAGTTCAATTCAGTTGCTCAGTCATGTCTGACTCCTTGCAACCCCATGGACTGCAGCATGCCAATTTTCCCTGTCCATCACCAACTCCCGGAGAATACTCAAACTCATGTCCATAGAGTCATTGATGCCATACAACCATCTCATCCTCTGCCCTCGCCTTCTCCTCCAGCCTTCAATCTTTCTCAGCATCAAGGTCTTTTCAAATAAGTCAGTTCTTCACATCATGTGGCCAAAGTATTGGAGTTTCAGCTTTAGCATCAGTCCTTCCAAAGAACACCCAGGACCTATCTCCTTTAGAATGGACTGGTTGGATCTCCTCGCAGTTCAAGGGACTCTATGGGACCCGATGCCATGATCTTAGTTTTCTGAACGTTGAGTTCTAAGCCAACATTTTTATTTTCCTCTTTCATTTTCATCAAGAGGCTTTTTCATTCTTCTTCACTTTATGCCATAAGTATGATGTCATCTGCATATCTGAGGTTATTGAGGTTAAGGATATTTTAGTTTTATTTTAATTGCTTCATTTACAAAAAGTACTTATTCTCTACATATTTTATGTGTATCATAGTACACAGGACCTATGCATGTTTCTTTTCTAATATACTGTTTGCACATCATTTGCAATTTTTCTCATATTGTTGTTGTTCTCTGATTTTATAGCTTTCATTTAACTAGACTTCTGAAAAACTGCAACCTAATGAATATTTGAATGTTTGATGTTATTTTTATTTTCATGTAAATTTCTGCTTTCTGGTAAAATATGAGTGAAACACTTCTTGATTTTATTTTGATTTCTTTTTAATTTGCACATACCCTTTGTTTTCAATAGGTGGTACCAATTTACACATTATTCTACAAACCTTAACTGAAAATGAAAGTAAGTATGAACTTAACAATCATAAGCATAACTTCACTCACTCAGAAAGGTCTGTCTTATGTAGAGCAATGGATTCTATTGCTTTACTTGACACTGGATACTGTATCTCATCTACTTATGTATTTTAAACCGTCTCTACTTTTTCCAGAAGAAGAATATAAGTTGACAGCAGCCTACTTTGCTTTCTGTTGAATAGTATTTTCTTTAAAAAAAAACTTTTGTTATCCATCTCTTCTTCTGGTACATACACCTACCTGTGTGTGTTAAGTCGCTTCAGTTGTATCTGACTCTGTGTGACCTTATGGACTGTAGCCTGCCACTGCTTATTTTTATTTGGAGGATAATTGTTTTACAACATTATGTTGGTGTCTGCCCTACATCAACATGAATCAACCATTAGTATACATATATCCTCTTCCTCTTGAACCTTTCTCCCACCTCCTACCCCATCCCACCCCTCTAGGTTGTCACAGAGCACCTGATTTGAACTCCCTGTGTCATCTTAGAGGGCAGGGATGTATCTTCACTTATTTGTATATAATTCAATATTCAATAAGTCAACATTTGGGGCTAAGAACTTGTATTTCTGATTAAACACACCAATTCATATACATTCACCCTTATTTAATAGCATTATTAAATAAAAATATAAGTAAACTGGGTCTTCCACTTGGAAATACCTCAACGGAAGCTCAAGGTATCCTGCATTAAAAAATAAGGATGACTTTAACTTGGCTAAATATTTCTCTCTACCATTTTAACTTATGTTTTAACTTTCAGTCACAATCAGGAGGCAGATGACCTTTTAAGCTTTGCAAGATCATCTAAAAAACAGTGATTTCAAATAAGTCTCATCTGTAATGCTGCCCAGCACAACAATATGGGTAATTGAAAAATTACATCCCATGATAAATCTCCCAGGAATTTCCTCTATTACATTTGCTGACATTTCCACAGTGCACAGATATATTTATAAGAGAACTTTATATAATAAAATGAATTAGATTAATGGAAGAAAAGAGGAGTCCTAATTCCATATAGGCATGTTTTGTTGAATCTATTCCTGTGCAAGTTCTTCTTGATAGAAGAAATTCTTTAAATGTCATGCTGAAAACTATAAAAAAACAGACTTATCCTAATTCTAGTTCTACTCATAAGAGTGCATTCCTCATCTGATCTTTAAAAACATTTACTGATCAATTGTAGAACATTAAATGCTATTTGGGTGATATCAAATTTAAGATGAATATTAGAAAAATGAATGAAATCAAAATCTACCTTGTTTTATGAACACATTCTTCTTTTACTAATGAATACTTTTGTCCAAAGTGATCCTTTCTTTAGAGACAGGATATGTATTATTGAAGAAACAGTTTTCATAGATTCAGAAACTATTAGATGAGAGAGAAATGACCACCTCTTTTTTAATGCATCTGTGTCTCACTGCTCATTATGGAAAGATAAATAATAAATTGCATTTAAATTTTATACTGTCTTATAATACTTTTTATACTTATTTATGAAAAAATAACTATTTTGCTGATAGTTCAGCACTGTTTAAACATGTTCTTCACTTTCATATAACAAACAACTGATTATGTACACATAAAATGAAGACATGTCTCACCTTCTAAGTCATTAAAATTAGGATAGTAGTAATACTTAATAATAATGGTTCTATGTGAGCTACTATAAACCTTTAAAACACTGACCAACTCATAATAAACACAATAAATGTTAGCTCTGGACATATTTTTGTTGTTATTGTTCTTGCAGTTGCTTTTATTACTGATTAATTGTTGCAGCTACTGTTATAGAAAAAACATTAACTTAGAAATAAGATGACCTTGATCTCAGATCTGACTTAATTAGCACTCAATTATCTGATCTAATATATATATATATACACACTCAAATATATATTGTACTTCTGTAGGAATCATTTCTCTCATCTACAACATGAAGACAATGGACTAGATGAGTTTGAACAATATCTCTTATCATAAATACCTGTCTTTCCCATAAGTCATTATTTAAACAAGTTTTTTCTTAGTTCTACCTTGAAAGTAAAGAGCACCTCATTAGGTATAGTTAAGTTCAATTTCAGTGGGGGAAGGAGAGGCTAGGAGAAATAGAGAAAGTAGCATTCACATAAATACACTATCAAGTGTAAAACAGCGAGTTAGTGGGAAGTGCTGTATAGCACAGGGAGCCTAGCCTGGTGGTCATGATGACCTATAGGGGTGGGATGGAAAGCGAGGCTCATAAGGGAGGGGAACTATGTGTATAATTATGACTGATTTGCACTGATGTATGGCAGAGGTCACTACAACACTGTAAAGCAATTATCTTCCAATAAAAAAGTTCAACTTCAAATATAAATAAATTCAAAATATATACATATTTTAAAATCCAAATACAACAAATACACTAATAAACATATGGTGGCTCAGATGGTAAAGCGTCTGCCTAAAATGTGGGAGACCCAGGTTCAATCCCTGGGTTGAGAAGATCTCCTGGAGAAGGAAATGGCAACCCACTCCAGTATTCTTGCTTGGAAAATCCCATGGACAGAGGAACCTGGTAAGCTACAGTCCATGGGGCCGCAAAGAGTAGGCCCGACTTCATTTTCAATTTCAAACATATGCTATTAAAAATCAGAGAAAAATTTTTAGCTGTTTGAAACTCAAAAACTTCCAAATCAAATAATTTGATAGACTTGTTGAACATAAAAGCAATAGCCATTTTAATTATTCTTTTGAAATTTATCTCAGTGAGACCTATTTTATATTTTTATAAAACAAAACCATTTCTAGCAAATAGTGTTATATTTTAATTCCCTGGAGCATATTTTGCTTTTAAGTCCTAGTAACTTAAAAGAGAACACCTAGTGTGATGCAAGTTATGCTATCAATATTTTCAAATAATATATCTTTCCTTATTCTTGTTCACTGTTAAATATTACTATGTATTTGGAAAGATGTCAAACTTTATTTTTTTTGGCTCCAAAATCACTGCATATGGTGATTGCAGCCATGAAATTAAAAGACGATTACTCCTTGGAAGAAAAGTTATGACCAACCTAGATACCATATTCAAAAGCAGAGTCATTACTTAGCCGACTAAGGTCCATCTAGTCAAAGCTATGGTTTTTCCAGTAGTCATGTATGGATGTGAGAGTTGGACTGTGAAGAAGGCTGAGCACCGAAGAATTGATGGTTTTGAACTGTGGTGTTGGAGAAGACTCTTGGGAGTCCCTTGGGCTGCAAGGAGATCCAACCAGTCCATTCTGAAGGAGATCAGACCTGGGATTTCTTTGGAAGGAATGATGCTAAAGCTGAAACTCCAGTACTTTAGCCACCTCACGGGAAGAGTTGACTCATTGGAAAAGTCTCTGATGCTGGGAGGGATTGGGAGCAGGAGGAGAAGGGGACGACCGAGGATGAAATGGCTGGATGGCATCACGGACTCGATGGGCGTGAGTCTGAGTGAACTCCGGAAGTTGATGATGGACAGGGAGGCCTGGCGTGCTGCAGTTCATGGGGTCGCAAAGAGTTGGACACGACTGAGTGAACTGAACTGAACTGATTTGGAAAGAAAATGTCATAAAAGTAAATCATAACAGAATATTTTTGGTAAGTGGAGATACATGGAAGATTAAAAAATAAATAAAATCTATCCCCTGTGATTTACATATATAACATGGAGGAAAACTTTGGTGATTCAGAGGTTAAAAAACCCTCCTGCCAGTGTAGGAGATGTGGTTCAATCCCTGGGTTAGGAAGATGCCCTTGAGGAGGAAGCAGCAAAGCACTCTAGTATTCTTGCCTGGGAAATCCCATGAACAGAGGATCCTGGTGGGCCAAAGAGTCTGACACAACTTAGCAACCAAATAACAACAACAAAATGTTGTATAAAGTGCTTCAAATTGTGAAAGAGAAAATAATGTCCCTTTACTGCATATATGTACTGCATACACAGAATGGTATATCACTTGATAGGCCTATATTTAGTTTTCAGCAGACACTAAAACATATGCTGAAAAACAAAAATGTTTTGCTTATCTCCTCCAGGGAAATTTACTCCACCATATCTATTAAACATAGTCTTAACCACGTTGTTCTCTTTATTGGCCTCTGTACACTAAAGACATTTATAAATTTTGATCTTGTTTAAATATTTCCTTGTTTATCATTGTTGTTCAGTCTCTCAGTTGTGTCTGACTCTTTGTGACCCCATGGGCCATAGCACGACAGGCTTCCCTGTCCTTCACCACCTCCTGGAGTTTACTCAAACTCATGTCCATTGAGTCAGTGATGCCATCCAACCATCTCATCCTCTGTCATCTCCTTCTCCTCCTGCCTTCAGTCTTTCCAAGCATTAGGATCTTTTCCAAAGAATCAGCTCTTTGCATCAGGTGGCCAAAGTATTGGAGTTTCAGCTTCAGCATCAGTCCTTCCAATGAATAATTAGGACTGATTCCATTTAAGATGGACTGGTTGGATCTCCTTGCAGTCCAAGGGACTATCAAGAGTCTTCTCCAGTACCACAGTTCAAAAGTATCAGTTCTTCAGTGCTCAACCTTCTTTATGGTTCAATTCTTATATCCATACATGACTATTGGAAAAACTATAGCCTTGACTATATAGACCTTTGTAGACAAAGTAATATCTCTGCTTTTTAATATGCTGTCTATGTTTATTATTGCTTTACTTCCCAAGGAGAAAGTTTCTTTTAATTTCATGGCAATAGTCACCATCCACAGTGATTTTGGAGCCCAAGAAAATAAAGTCTGTGACTGTTTCCATTTTTTTCTATTTGTCATGAAATGATGGGACTAGATGCTCTGAACTTAGTTTTTTGAATGTTAAGTTTTAAGCCAGTTGTTTCACTTCCCCCTTGTTAATACTGATAGCTATATTCTTCTTTCCATTATTCAGCAGCAAAAGATAAACTCTTTGGTATTATTTCTCTCTGTCTTTCCTGTATTCCATGCACATTCTACATTTTCCATTTTCGCATCAGATAACCTTTTTTCTATTTCTGTTTTATAATCATACATAATACATTAAAACCTATTTATCTCTGTACAAATTTTCTAGGAAAAAAACTGTGAACATTGAATATATAGTTTATTTATTAAAATGTGGTGATACATAGGAAGTTTTAGAAACCCACACTTTCAGACAACAATTTAAAGTGATTCACAGGAAATATGGTGACATACACAGAAAAACTAACTGGATATTTTTAAATTATTAGATTTTACTCAATTGTTTAGGTTTCTCATGTGGCACTAGTGATTAAAAAAAATCTTATTCTAGATTAGAAGGAAAAAACAATAAAGGAAAGAATTTGAGGATGATTTTTTTTTTCCTTTATATGAATTAACACAGCTGCCATGCATGCCAAAGCATCCTAAAAAAATTTTGTCTTCCTAGTTAGGTTTCTGGCTTTTTTCACATGACAATACTTTCTTACTCAGGAAAAATCATCCTGTAATTAGATAGGTGATACCAGGACTTGAACCAAGATATAACTCATATAAATATAAATTTATTAGGAAGCAAATGCATGAGATGTTTTCTTTTTTCTTTCTTTACATTCTCTATCCTGGGGTAGGGAATGGTAACCCATTCCAGTATTCTTACCTAGAAAATTCCATGGACAGAGGAGCCTGGCAGGTTACAGTATATGGGGTCACAAAGAGTTGGACATGATTGAATGACTGAGCACACATAGCCTCTATATCAAGATAATTGTCGATTTTTTACAATTAGAAAACACAATGTAATTATTGTCATCACTGTCAATCTTGATAGGAAGAATCTTTGATCCAATTATATTAAGAAAGTCTGAACCTAAATAGATGAAAAGTTTTTCCTAGAGCTACAGTGCTAAACCACAGGAAGAAATATATCAGTAGTCTCTTCATCCTTTAAAAGGAACTCAAAAAAAGGGATATTTTGAGTTGTTTTGAAAGAAGTTTGAAACTGATATGAGTAATATAATATTAATATTCATTATTAGAGAAAGAAAAAAATAAAAGCATCATTGAATAAACAATTTTTGACTGTATCAGTTTTAAGTATTGCAGTCTCTGCCTTAAAAAAAGATTAGTCAAGTAATTAAATGAAGGTCTTAGCAAACAGTCTGCATTCTCTCCTGATGTCTAGCCAAGATTTCCCTTAAAACACAATGATAATGATAAGGTAATCTAGTAAGTAAATACCACCATATTTTGATTGCATTCAATTATATTTCAAAATAATTGTAATCATGGAAATAATATTTCCTCCTGGAAAATTATTCAGAGAAATATAGAAATGTTAGCTAAATAATTTAGTCATATTGTCTAAATCCTTCAAATGTGAAAGTAATGTCCCTGTATGTTTCTATAGCACAGATTCAAATTTGGTGGGAAGAGAAACATCACAGGAAATAGAAAAAGAAAAAAAATTCTGTACAAAATTAAAAAGAAATTTGAGTCTGTGAATCAAGAGCAGAAAGCTATGAAAAAAAAAATTAAGGTAAAATGGGACACTTGGCAAATTACAAATAACAAAATAATTGAACAAAAAAGAATTTTGTTGAAGTAGTTTTGGAGAAATCTCCAGATAGTATAACAAAATGAGGGGAATGATTTTTTTTTAATATATAAAGTGCAGATTCATGTGAGGATAGCTAATAGTTCTGAAAATACAACATTTGTAAGAAAATGTTGGTTATGTTGCTGAAATAAATGAAATGAGGTTTCATAATAAAGTAGCATCACAAAGATCTCATACATCTGATAAACGAAAAGAATAAAAAAGATGTATTTCCCAGTGTATTACCATAACACTTCAGGAAACTAAGATCAGAGATATGCTTATCAAAACCAACACCAGAATTTAAGGTAAAATGTATCTTACTAAGGCTACATTGCCCGAGAAAATACAAATTGTAATAGCATTTTCAGATATGCAAGAGGAGTTGAATGTTTTTCCTCCCATGGATTTTATCTCAAGAAATTACTGAAGAATAAACTATATTAGTATAAGAGTATAGGAATTTGAGTGAAAATTCTACAGCCAGGCACTTTGGTTAGAAACCATGTTTCCCAAGTACAAGATGAATAATATACATAGATATTTTCTGCTAAACAATGGAGGCTAAATTAAATAAACAAACGTTTTATTTTATATGATGTTTACATATAAAATTTCATACATTGTTTACCCATACACACACACACATATGTATAAATATATGAAACATACCTTTCTTAAATTTAATGTGGCTGTTGGCTAAGTTAAAAAAAAATAGGGAATATAATAATACTATAACTTCTGGGAAAAGAGAATATTATTGTGATCTTGAAGGCAAAGTCTGGTTCATAGTGAACAAGTGAACAATGAACTATGAGGCTGACTACAATTTACAGTAGTGTCCATAAGTTTTGAGTACCTACCCTTAAATTATTTTCCCAATCAAAGGATGCATAATGAAATTGAGGTCAGTAGTGGGCAACATCCACATCTTGATTCTCTGATCTGTGATGTGTGAGCTATTCCCTAGACAGATAATAACCCGTAAAATACCTAAAACTGAGAAGACTGGCGAAGTCAGTGCCACTATCAAAGTTTTGGAAATACCCTTGGATTCTCATAGGTCCACAGAATAACATTATAAATGTACTCATGCAGTTACTCCACTTGCAGGTGCTTTTCTAAGGATGGTCTCTTCACGTAACAAAACAACCTGTTTTCTGACAATGGATAGGTATCATCTAATCCTGGAAATTCTTTCCTTTCTATATGACCTCCAGAGCAGTTCAGGCTTCTCTTAAAGCCTAACAAATTTGGAAAACTCAGCAGTGGCCACAGGACTGGAAAAGGTCAGTTTTCATTCCAGTCGGAAAGAAAGGCAATGCCAAAGAATGCTCAAACTATCGTACAATTGCACTCATCTCACATGCTAGTAAAGTGATGCTTAAAATTCTCCAAGCCAGGCTTCAGCAATACAAGAACCATGAACTTCCAGATGTTCAAGCTGGGTTTAGAAGAGGCAGAGGAACCAGAGATCAAATTGCCAACATCCACTGGATCATCAAAAAAGCAAGAGAGTTCTAGAAAAACATCTATTTCTGCTTTATTGACTATGCCAAAGCCTTTGACTGTGTGGATCATAATAAACTGTGGAAAATTCTGAAAGAGATGGGAATACCAGACCACCTGACCTGCCTCTTGAAAACACCTATATGCAAGTCAGGAAGCAATAGTTAAAAATGGGCATGGAACAACAGATTGGTTCCAAATAAGGAAAAGGAGTATGCCAAGGCTGTATATTGTCACCCTGATTATTTAACTTATATGCAGAGTACATCATGAGAAACACTGGGCTGGAGGAAGCACAAGCTGGAATCAAGATTTCTGGGAGAAATATCAATAACCTCAGATATGCAGATGATACCACCCTTATGGCAGAAAGTGAAGAGGAACTAAGGAGCCTCTTGATGAAAGTGAAAGAGGAGAGTGAAAAAGTTGGCTTAAAGCTCAACAGTTAGAAAACTAAGATCATGGCATCTGGTCCCATCACTTCATGGCAAATAGATGGGGAAATAGTGGAAACAGTGGCTGACTTTATTTTTCTGGGCTCCAAAATCACTACAGATGGTGATTGCAGCCATGAAATTAAAAGATGCTTTCTCCTTGAAAGAAAAGCTCTGACAAACCAAAACAGCATATTGAAAAGCGGAGACATTACTTTGTCAACAAAGGTCCATCTAGTCAAGGCCATGGTTTTTCCAGTGGTCATGTATGGATGTGAGATTTGAAGTATAAAGAAAGCAGAGTGCTGAAGAATTGATGCTTTTGAACAGTGGTGTTGGAGAAGACTCTTGAGAGTCCCTTGGACTACAAGGAGATCCAACCAGTCCATCCTAAAGGACATTAGTCCTGGGTGTTCATTGGAAGGACTGATGCTGAAGCTGAAACTCCAATATTTTGGCCACCTGATGCAAAGAGCTGACTCATTTGAAAATACCCTGATGCTGGGAAAGATTGAGGGCAGGAGGAGAAGGGGATGACAGAGGATGAGATGGTTGGATGGCATCACTGAGTCAATGGACGTGGGTTTGGGTGGACTTCGGGAGTTGGTGATGGCCAGGGAGGCCTGGCATGCTGTGGTTAATGGTGTTACAAAGAGTCGGACATGACTGAGCGACTGAACCGAACTGAAAGCCTAACAGCCTCCAAAGAGCAACTGAGTCTACATTTAGGCCTGTGGATGCTCTCCCTTCTTCTGGATCTCCCTGATTCTGCTCAACAAGCAAGAAGTTTCTGCAAGAGTTCACAAGGTTCCACTTCGATCCTGATCTTCCTTTCCTTATCTATCCTTTATAGAACTTCGAAGGGGTGGGAGGGGGTTCATGTTTGGGAACGCATGTACACCCGTGGTGGATTCATGTCAATGTATGGCAAAACCAATACAGAATTGTAAAGTAAAATAAAAAATAAATAATTAAAAAAAAAAAAAAAGAACTTTGCACTGGCTTAGCCAGCCTCTGCAATTTTGTAAACCGATTAGTTGTAATAAAATGTCCCTCTAAATCTAAATGTGCATGTAATTACAGGGATACACACACACTCATACAATGCTCCACTGATTTACTTCTTGAATTTAATCCTAACTGATGTCGGCTGTTACTCAGAAGAGATAATTTATCGGACTAAGCAGAAGTATGATATTATCACCTGTGTGTGGAAGTTAGCAGAAATAAAGCAGATGGAATTGATGCTGAGTCGACAAACAGGTGGCCTATTCTGGGTTGATAGCTGTCAAATTTGAACTACAATATCCCACTTTTAAGACATGGCCGGCACTGCAAAGGAGAAGCCAGTTTTCATTTCCTGAACCCCCTTTGCACAGAGTCCTAAATTAAAGTTTGCTGGTGAAAGAACTTGCCCAGGATTCGGAAGGTGGGCAGGATGAGAGGCTGTTAATTAGAGACGTGGTGGGCATCCTACATGGTAGTGAGTTAGTCTCTCAGTGTGTCCTTTCCAGACATTGTGGTAGATATTTTGGATCCTCTGACTTCTTTCAGCCACCATATCAGCATTTTAGTGGCCAGATAAAATGGCTTTTCAAGCTTATCCTCTACTTTCTTTCTTTTTTTTTTTTTTTCTGGATGCCATGGTGATCAAATGAAGTGGTTTATTAAGCCACTTCCCCCAAGTTCTACATTCCAGGCTCTTTCATAGCTCCATCTTCTCTACCTACTCCACCTGCTCCTTCAGGCTGAAGGAGTAAATGACTCACTATCCTGTATTCTCTCACTTGCATGTAAAACCTGTTTCTTATAATAAAGCAATGAACTATTATAATATTTCATTTGCCTGACTCAACCAGAACTATCAAATTTATTCAGTCTTGGTTGTTGTTAAATATTAAATATCCTTCATTCTTTTGGAATAATGATTGTGTGAAACTCGCTCAGTCATGTCCAACTCTTTGCAACCCCATGGACTACAGTCCACCAGACTCCTCTGTCCAGGGAATTCTCCAGGCAACAATACTGGAGTGGGTATCCTCTCTGTTCTCCAGGGCATCTTCCCAACTCAGGGATCTAGTACAGGTCTCCTATAATTCAGGCAGATTCTTTTACCATCTGAGCCACCAGGGAAGTCAATAATGATTAAGTAGTCAAAATAATCTGATTTTAAATGCTACAGTTTCATTTTTTACTGAACTTACATAAAATAATATTTTACTCACTCAAGTTACACAAATTCTCAAAAAATATGAAATAACTTTTTCTATTTTACCTAGGAAAGCTTTAATATTTTGTACAAAGTTCATAAAAGCTACTCAATTCTTATTCAATTATGTGCTCATTAATTAAATATAATTTATAAATAAATAATGAATTAATTATGCATTTGTATATCAAATATACACACAGTTGTATATATCAACATATACAGTCAGTCAGTTCAGTTTCTCAGTCATGTCCAACCCTTTGCAACCCCATGGACTGCAGCTTGCCAGACTTCCTTGTCCATCACGAACTTCCAGGGCTTGTTCAAACTCATGTCCATCGAGTCATTGATGTCATCCAACCATCTCATCCCCTGTAGTTCCCTTCTCCTGCTTCCTTCAAGTTTTCCCAGCATCAGGGTCTTTTCAAACGAATCAGTTCTTCACCTCAGGTGGCCAAAGTATTGGAGTTTCAGCTTCAGCATCAGTTCTGCCAATGAATATTCAGGACTGATTTCCTCTAGGATGGACTGGTTGATCTCCTTGCAGTCCAAGGGACTCTCAAGAGTCTTCTCCAACACCACAGTTCATAAGCATTCTTCAGTGCTTAGCTTTCTTTATAGTTCAACTCTCACATCCGTACATGACTACTGGAAAAACCATAGCTTTGACTAGATGAAACTTTGTTGGCAAAATAATATCTCTGCTTCTTTTTTTTTTTAATTTTATTTTTATTTAATTTAATTTTTTTTTTTTTTACTTTATTTTACTTTACACACAAGGGGATTCTCTGCTTCTTAATGTGCTGTCTAAGTTGGTCATAGCTTTTCTTCTAAGGAGCAAGCACCTTTGAATTTCATGGCTGCAGTCGCTATCTGTGATTTTGCAGCCCCCAAGTATAAAGTCTCTCACTGTTTCCATTGTTTCTCCATCTATTTGGAATGAAGTGATTGGACTGGATGCCATATACAGTAGAAAACTATGCATAAGCATATATTCTTATAGATTTTTTTATTTGTTACTTGATATACTATGACTTGCCCAGTGGCTGAGTATTAAGAGATTGCTTTCATATCTCTGCAATATGATGTGATAGATTTCATATTTAATCAAAAATTCCAATGAGTAGAAAATGAAGACAATTGAGTAGTGTTAAATAGATGTAAATAAAAGAGTAATTTTTTCAGCATTTCCATATTTGGGGGAATTAGTTCATGTAACTTTATGTCTGTATAGATTGTTTTGTCTCTTATTTTTATTTCTAAAACTCTCAATTAAATGGGTTTCTTGAAATATAATCTAAGTCTTATAGAAAATTCTCTTCAATTTATTACATTGAAAAAAGGAGGTTGGAGTGTGTGCAGTCATGAGACAGTGAAGGTGTAACCAGAAAAAGAAAATTCTACTTTCAGATTTTAAAAACTTCTCATGCAACTCTCACAAAATTTCAAAACATTTTCTGTATATCAATTAAGGATATGTAATATCCATTTGTAATGTTCATTAAAATATTGTTGGGGAAATTAATAGAAGTAGTAGTCTTGTCCAGGCCTCAGCAGCAATAATAGGCCATTGCCTAACAGAGATGCTGAAAGGTGTTCCATACCAAGCAGTTGGCCAGCAGAAACAGTGAAAGTAGGTCTTGGAACCAACAGATAATGAAAGGAGTATGTCACAAGGATTTTCCAGGCAAGAATACTGGAGTGCATTGCCATTTCCTCCTCTAAGGAAATTTCAAACCCAGGGCTTAAATCCCACTACCCATACAAGTCACAAGGAGGGCTTCCCTGGTGACTTAGAGATAAATAATCCTCCTGCAATGCAAGAGATGCAGGTTCGATCCATAGGACAGGAAGACCCCCTGGGAAAGACAATGGCAACACATTCTAGTATTCGTGCCTGGAGAATCCCATGAACAGAGGAGTCTGGTGGGCTATGGTCCACGAGGTTCCAAAGAGTCAGACACAACTTAGTGACTAATGACTAGGGATGCACGCATTTAACATAATAGCCAGAGCTTTATTTGCATGAAAGTTGGTGATTATCAGCTTGCAGCTTAGCAATAAAAGCAGGATTCTTTTGGGCAGCACTCTGAATTCATTCACCTGTGGAGTAGATACATAGCCCAGGAACTGTTACTTGGGGATTCCAGATTGCTGTTCTAGGGATTTCCCAGTATTGGTTGAATGTGACTGTAGGTATTTTCCCCAATATGGTGATGTATGTGTATGTATTTTTATATACATATATATATGTATATATAAATATCTCTATTACTTGTATACTGTCAAGGCAATGATTTTTCCATTAGTCATGTATGGATGTGAGAGTGGGACCATAAAGAAGGCTGAGCACCAAAGAATTGATACTTTCTAACTGTGGTTCTCAGAAGACCCTTGAGAGTCCCTTGGACAGCAAGGAGATCAAGGCAGTCTATTTTAAAGGCAATAAACCCTGAATATTCATTGGAAGGACTGATGCTGAAGCTGAAGCTCCAATACTTTGGCCACCTGATGTGAAAGGTCAACTCATTGGAATAGACCTTGAGGCTGGGAAAGATTGAACACAAATGGAGAAGTGGGTGGCAGAGGATGAGATTGTTAGACAGCATCACTGACTCCATAGACATGGATTTGAGCAAACTTCAGGAGACAGTGAAGGACAAGCAAGCCAGGCATGCTTGCAGTCTGCGGAACTGCAAAGAGCTGGACATGACTTACTGACTGAACAATAAGAACAATTACTTGTCCTCATACTGTAACATGCTAGGGATGGGAGGGTTATATGCTCAGTCATATCTGACTCTTCAGCTACCCATGGACTATAGCCCACCATGTTCCTCTGTCCATGGGTTGCCATTTCCTACTCCAGGAGATCTTCTCCACTCAGGGATTGAACTAATATCTCTTGTGTCTCCTCCATTGGCAGGCAGATTCTTTACCACTGTACCTGCAGGAAGCCCCCACTGTTACTTACTACTATTAATAACATAATAAATTTTCTCATTTCACGTGTATGTATGTGTAGAATGGTTATTTTGCTGTTGAATCCTCTGAACCTGAAGCCAAAAGTAAGCTTTTCAGCAGACCATAAATATTTGGCAGAAAAAATATCCCTGAGTATATCACTTAGCTTATATTTTATTTTCTTTAAGTTGGAGATATCCAATACTTTCATAATATGTGTATAATTTGTGTGCTGCTGCTGCTGCTGCTAAGTCGCATCAGTAGTGTCCAACTCTGTGTGACCCCCATAGACAGCAGCCCACCAGGCTCCCCCATCCCTGGGATTCTCCAGGCAAGAACACTGGATTTGAATATGTCTAATTAATGTTATAGACAACCTAGAAATCTGTGGTTGTCTAACTAACATATTTTCAGCCATAACCCTCCTTGTATTAGCTACAACCTGACAATTCACTTTTGGAGTGTCACCTTAACAAGCCTGATAAATAATTGGAAATTATACAGACATTGTCAAAAACACATTCTTTACATTTTACTTTGAATTTGCATAAACATGAAACTAAAATAAAGATGTATCAATGACAAAATTACATTTTAAATAATGTTTTTTTATAATAATAAGGAAAAAATATATTGATTAAAAAAAGGGAAAGCATAAAGTACAATCAGTCCAAATAGTTACTGCTCATTATCTAAGTACTTTCTTTTTTTCAGAAAGCTCTTTAGGCTAGGCCTCCTGAAATGACACTGTTCAGTACTTTTATTTGTTAAAATCAGAGACCAATAGCTAAAATAGAGCAAAATAACCACAAAAATATTTGTACTAAGAAAATTGCTTAATTAAGGTAATTTACTTTAGAAATACATTTGTTGTGATTATTGCATTTTTAATTATTACCTAGCTCTATGTGATTTGAGAGTTACAGTTATTTTCTTTTTTTTTTCTTACACTATGAATATAAAGTTATATTTTACTGAGACTAGCCAAGTAGAAATAACTATAAAATTCATGGCATTCAAATATACTTAATAAATTTTTCCAAGCATATTAGAAAATACTGAGATAGCAACATACTTTGTACTTTATTTTAGTGTTCGCTTATATAACCCAGATTAAATAAGACAGAACACAATGAGTTTGTCTGTAGTGTAGGTGCTAGAAGAATTTTTATCTGATGCTGTTGGCACTATCATCAAAAAAGAACTTTTTTCTGTGTCATCTCCTGAAGTTTACATAAAATGACAGGAATTTAGAAATAAGTAAATGCTACTATACACAGAGGAGGATTCTTCCAGCTTAGAATTTTCCTAGTAAGATATGGGTATAACATGTAAATAAAAAGTAAAGGGCAAAACTATATGTATTCATGCATATTCAACTAATTTGATTTTTGAATTATTAAATGTTATACTCTAAATATAAACCAGTATTTATATCAGGAAATTTTGAATGAAGGCAGATACTCAGTAATTAATAGTTTTTATGCATTGGAGAAGGAAATGGCAACCCACTCCTGTGTTCTTGCCTGGAGAATCCCAGGGACAGTGGAGCCTGGTGGGCTACTATCTATGGGGTTGCACAGAATTGGACACGACTGAAGCAAATTAGCAGTAGCAGCAGCAGGTGTGTCTTTTATTTTTACTTATTAGAAGTAAATTATAAATATTAAACAATGTGGTAATTACAAAAACAACAACAATGACACACAAATGACAATTGTATAAATAACAAGAGCAATAGGAATGGATCAGGAAAATAGTCTAAACAATTTTTTATTTTTCTATTTTTTCATCTGTTTGTTCAATGGACTTTGTTTCCAAAAATACAATAAACAAGTAAACAAAGATATCTAAGACATAAGAATGTGAAAGGGAATACTAGCCAGAATTCTTGAGATGTGTTCATCTGAGTTCTGTCAACTACAAATGGGGACCAATCTATCACGAGATGAAAAATATACCGAAACAACAATCACTGACCTAAGAGTGACAAAAATATGTGTCTCACAGAAAGAGGTTGTATGGATCCCAAATCCTATTTTCATCAAACCTAATAATCCAGCTATTTCTTGCTCACAAAAAAGGATGACATCAAGGGCAACCAATTCTTCCCTAGACAAGAATATGAAATTGCTAGTATTTATAACTTTAATTTTACTTTTTTCACCTTCACACACATTCAAATGTAGACTAGAAGAAAAAGTAGGAAAAAGTATACAATGAAGGGATAATATTAAATAACTTGACAAGATTAGGGAGGGTCAGGGATTCCCTGGTGGCTCACAGAGTAAAGAATCTGCCAGCAATGTGGGAAATCTAGCTTCAATCCCAAGATTGGGGAGGTCTCCTGGAGGAGGGCATGTCAACCAACTCCAGTATTCTTGCCTGGACAGAGGATCCTGGTGGGCTGCAGCCCATGGGGTGACAAAGAGTCAGAAATGACTGAGTGACTAAGCACAGCACAGGGTGTTATGATAAAAGAGTCAATTGAGGACAAATAGTTGAACACATTACATGACATGCAAAGGAATTTGCATTTTTGTTCTGAAGAGTAGCACCTCTGGGTTCAGGTCAGGGGTGAGAGTGGTGTTGAAGACATAGAGTCTTAGATAAATGACACAAGAAAAAAAGTAAGTGTAAGCCCCTCAGTTGTGACTGACCCTTTGTGAGCCCATGCACTGTAGCCTACCAGGCTCCTCTGTCCATGAAATTCTCTAGGCAAGAATACGGGAATGCATACCCATTCCGTTCTCCAGGGGAATCTTCAGTTCAGTCGCTCAGTCATGTCCAACTCTTTGCAACCCCATGAATTGCAGCATGCCAGGCCTCCCTGTCCATCACCAACTCTTGGAGTTTACCCAAACTTGTGTGCATCGAGTACGTGATGCCATCCAACCATCTCATCCTCTGTCGTCCCCTTCTCCTCCTGCCCTCAATCCCTCCCAGCATCAGAGTCTTTTCCAATGAGTCAACTCTTCACATGTGGTGGCCAAAGTACTGGAGTTTCAGCCCTAGCATCATCCCTTCCAAGGAACACCCAGGGCTGATCTCCTTTAGAATGGACTGGTTGGATCTCCTTGCAGTCCAAGGGACTCTCAAGAGTCTTCTCCAACACCACAGTTCAAATCATACTGACCTACAAATCAAATCTGTGTCTCCTGTATTGCAGGTGGATTCTTTGCCATTGAGCCAACAGGGAAGCCCAAATGGCATGTAAAAAAGACTACTAAAAAACCTATTAACTAATAAGCGGCCAACATGATCTAATGATAAGCTGAAATTGTGGGTAGGGCTGATGAATAGAGTGGATAAAGGTCACACAAAGAGGAGCAAAATAAAGATTAAAATGATGTTAGGATTACTGATTAATTAAACATGGTAGGTAAGGAAGAGAATGAGTCAAATTATAACCATATATTTTATAGCCTAGGAGACCTGGAGAAACATATTATCATGATGAAAATTAAGAGGAACATGATGAGGTTCTAGTTTAAACCATAATGTGATTAGGTCAGTTTCATCCATATTAAAATCAAGTTAATACCGGATAATAAGCATAAAAATGGTCAAAGGAAAGTTGAAAAATTGGGAAAAGAGCACAGAAAGAACATCTGGGGTAGATGGGGAAAGTCTTAAGAAATATATTCAGAAGATAAATGCTGACAAAATCTTGGAAAACATCCACTTGTGAGAACAAGATCTGAGGAATATAGAAAAGAAATGGAAATACAGAAAAGCAATAAACAAATATAGGTAAAGAGCAGGGTACTTTAATATATCTGCACGTAGAAGGGGAGAGAATTTCAGAAAACTAATCTTTCGCTGCTCTAAGTGCTCCTGACATGAATAGAAAGAGTAAAAAAAACATCAACCCAAAATGTGAATTAAACATAATAATGCAATCTAGAAATAGAGAAAATAAGGAAAGTTATATTTACTTTCATGCTAAAATAGTCATTTTAAAATTAGCACCAATGGCTTTTAAAAACCAAAAGTCTGCAAGCAATAAATGCTGGAGAGGGTGTGGAGAAAAGGGAACGCTCTTACACTGTTGGTGGGAATGCAAATGAGTAGAGCCACTATGGAGAACAGTGTGGAGATTCTTTAAAAAATTGCAAATAGAACTGCCATATGACCCAGCAATCCCACTGCTGGGCATACACACTGAGGAAACCAGAATTGAAAGAGACATATGTACCCCAATGTTCATCGCAGCACTGTTTATAATAGTCAGGACATGGAAACAACCTAGATGTCAATCAGCAGATGAATGGATAAGAAAGCTGTGGTACATATACACAATGGAATACTACTCAGCCATTAAAAAGAATACATTTGAATCAATTCTAATGAGATGGATGAAACTGGAGCCGATTATACAGAGTGAGTAAGCCAGAAAGAAAAATACCAATACAGTATACTAACACATATATATGTAATTTTGAAAGATGGTAATGATAACCCTGTTTGTGAGATAGCAAAAGAGACACAGATGTATAGAATGGACTTTTGGACTCTGAGAGAGAGGGAGAGGGTGGGATGATTTGGGAGAACGGCACTGAAACATGTATACTATCATGTAAGAAACAAATTGCCAGTCTATGTTCGATGCAGGATACACGATGCTTGGAGCTGGTGCACTGGGATAATCCAGAGAGATGAGATGGGGTGGGAGGTGGGAGGGGGGTTCAGGATTGGGAACTCATGTACACCTGTGGTAGATTCATGTCAATGTATGGCAAAATCAATACAGTATTGTAAAGTAAAACAAAGTAAAAATAAAAATAAAAATAAAATAAAAAATAAAAACACCAATTTCATGTGAAATGTGCCATAATATAAAATTAATGATACCCTTGAACAAATCTTTAAAAAAAAAGAAAGAAAATTTGGTTATTTGTTTCTAAAGTGCTTTAGATAAAACATACACATAGAGGTATGTTGATCTGCCTTTAAGTTGCTTTTAATATATCTATTCCTCTTCAAGGTCTTTATCTTACCTTGAAAATTCTTTGTTGAAGAATATTTGTGTGTAGGAAAAATTTAATTCAACAGGCCTGGTTTGTTCAAGTCTTGCACAGTCTCATGACAGGCTTGTCTTTACTACTGACCTTGTCCGACTTCTGAGGGATGAGCTCGAAGCCTTTGAAATATTTTGCCTAATAATGTGTGTGTGTGTGTGTGTGTTTGTCACCTGTGGCCTTTGGGCTCATTTTTTGTTGTTCAGTCACTTCAATCACTCGACTCTTCACTACGCCATGGACTGCGGCACATCAGGGTCATGCCCCCCATCCCACCCTACAGCCATCCTCCACTATCTCTGGGAGGTTTTTCAAATTCATGTCCATTGATCAGTGATGCTCTATAACCATCTCATCCTCTGTTGCCCACTTCTCCTTTTGCCTCTATCTTTCCCAGTGGGTCTTTTCCAATAAGGTGGCTCTTTGAATTAGGTGGAAAAAGTATTGGAGCTTCAGTTTCAGTATCAGTCCTTCCAATGAATATTCAAAGTTGATTTCCTTTAGGATTCATTGATTTGATCTCCTTGCAGTCCAAGGGATTCTCAAGAGCCTTCAGCACCACAATTTGAAGGCATCAATTCTTCCCCACTCAGCTTTTTTTATGGTCCAACTCACTTCCATGCATGACTACTGTAAAAACCATAGCTTTCACTATACACACCTTTGTCAGTAAAGTGATGTCTCTGCTTTGTAACATCCTGTCTAGGTTTGTCATAGCTTTCTTCCAAGGAGCAAGTACGTTTTAATCTCCTGGCTGCAGTCACCATCTGCAATGATTTGGGGGCTGCAAAAAATAAAATCTGTCACTGCTTCTACTTTTTCCTCTTCTATTTGCATGAAGTGATGGGAGCAGATGCCCTGATCTTAGTTTTTAACTAAGTTGAGTTTCAGGTCAGATTTTTCACTTTCCTCTTTCAACCTCATCAAGAGGTTCTATACTAATCTGACCAGAGAGTTTATGGTACAGTATCTATGGCGAATGCCTTTTGTTGTTGTTCTGGGGGCTACAGTATAACAAACTGAGATCAATAATGTACAAATGATTCAGTTCAGTTCAGCTCAGTTGCTCAGTCGTGTCCAACTCTTTGCGAACCCATGAAACACAGCACATCAGGCCTCCCTGTCCATCATCAACTCCCGGAGTTCACTCAGACTCACATCCATCGAGTCAGTGATGCCATCCAGCCATCTCATCCTCTGTCGTCCCCTTCTCTTCCTGCCCCCAATCCCTACCAGCATCAGAGTCTTTTCCAATGAGTCAACTCTTCACATGAGGTGGACAAAGTACTGGAGTTTCAGCTTCAGCATCATTCCCTCCAAAGAAATCCCAGGGCTGATCTCCTTCAGAATGGACTGGTTGGATCTCCTTGCAGTCCAAGGGACTCTCAAGAGTCTTCTCCAACACCACAGTTCAAAAGCATCAATACTTTGGTGCTCAGCCTTCTTCACAGTCCAACTCTCACATCCATACATGACCACTGGAAAAACAATAGCCTTGACTAGATGGACCTTTGTTGGCAAAGTAATGTCTCTGCTTCTCAATAGGTTATCTAGGTTGGTCATAACTTTTCTTCCAAGGAGTAAGCATCTTTTAATTTCATGGCTGCATTCACCATCTGCAGTGATTTTGGATCCCCCCAAAATAAAGTCTGACACTGTTTCCACTGTTTTCCTTTTTTTTAGATTTTTTTTATAATGTTTCTTTATTTTTTATTTTACTTTACAATTCTGTATTGATTGTATTTCCCATGAAGTGATGGGAGCAGATGCCATGATCTTCGTTTTCTGAATGTTGAGCTTTAAGCCAACTTCCTCACTCTCCTCTTTCACTTTCATCAAGAGGCTTTTTAGTTCCTCTTCACTTTCTGCCATAAGGGTGGTGTCATCTGCATATCTGAGGTTATTGATATTTCTCCTGGCAATCTTGATTCCAGCTTGTGTTTCTTCCAGCCCAGCATTTCTCATGATGTACTCTGCATATAAGTTAAATAAGCAGGGTGACAATATACAGCCTAGACATACTCCTTTTCCTATTTGGAACCAGTCTGTCGTTCCATGTCCAGTTCTAACTGTTGCTTCCTGACCTGCACATAGGTTTCACAAGAGGCAGGTCAAAGGCTTTGGCATAGTCAATAAAGCAGAAATAGATGTTTTTCTGGAACTCTCTTGCTTTTTCAATCATCCAGTGATCATTAGCAAAATGTATCAAATTTCATTGTATCAGTGAAATGATACAAATGATTAACTCCCAATAAATATGTTGGATTTACAGACTCAGATCAGATTTCCTGGTTAAGAACACTTTACACATGTTATCACATATCACTTCTGGGAGATATAAACACAATTCCACTTGGGGAGAGCAAGTGGAAAAGTTGTTTTTGGTTTCCCCCAGACTTTATCCCATGTGCATTTTTTCTTTGTTTATTTAAATCTGTATACTTTTACTGTATTAATATTGTATTTACTGTATAACAGCTTCTCTGAATCTTAAGAGTTCTAATGAATCTTTGAGTCTGAGGGTATTCTTGGAAAGTCTTAACAAACTGCATCATTTATGCTTTAACTTTCTAGCCTGTCTAGGGTACAGGGCTAAAAGAGCATATAGGCCCTTACAGGGAATATGCCTCCTTGAGTTGTCTCCAAGGCAAACTCATCACAAATATGTTATTGGTACAATTTCAAGATTCAAGTTTTTGTGAGAATAAGAACGCCCTGGTGGAATTCTGCCTACAAGTTTCTTGGACCACCCCAAATTTGCCTGAATATTCTACTTGCTGTATTGCATTATTTGCCTTTGTTAAATACTTATGTAATTATGCTCTGAGGAACACTGTGGATTATTTCAAATATATGAACCTGGGTAACTTTTTCTCTGTATTACAGAATGAATGATTAACCTCATTTTTAAAGCACTTAAAATGTGAAGCTAAGGATTTATGACCTAGGAGCCATCATGTCCATGAAATGGACATGCAATTCATGAAATGAAATTTGCAGAAATCTGATCAAATATGTAAAATTAATATACAATCAATTATGTTGTTATCAAAATATTTTCATTTTTAAAGAAGAAAAAGTATATTAATAATTACCCATTGTCTGCAATTATTGTCATCAGGAATGGACCAAGATACTTAAGAAATATCATAGCAATTAAACTCATTGGAAGAAATTCAAAATTTCCTTATCATAGTCTTAAATTGTTGTTGTTTAGTTGCTAAGTCTTGTCTAACTCTTTTGTGACCCCTTGCACTGTAGGCCACCAGCCTCCTGTGTCCATGGGATTCTCCAACCAAGAATACTGGAGTGGGTTGCCATTCCCTTCTCCAGAGGATCTCCCCAACCCAGGATCTGAATCTGCATCCCTGGCATTGGCAGGAAAATTCTTTACCACTGAGCCATAAGGGTAGCAGTTTTAAATTACATGTATGCATAAAAATGAAACATCAAAAATCATAAAACTAAAAAAAAGTTTGATACCAAGTATTAAATAATTTCATTATCAGTAGTGTTTTGCTGACTCATATTTTCAGTAGTGATTAAGGAGCACAGGTTTAATCTAGTTATTTTTTCTTAAGTTTCTTAATTAGAATTTGTTTTCTAAGATTACCCAAAGTAGCTCTAAATGAAATAGAAAGTAATTAAGGGATTTCTTACTACTCCTGCCCATAGGAGATGAAAGCATCAAAAATTAATTGAATAATAAATATAACAACAGGGAAACAACGTTATTTGAATATCATCATCCTCCTGGCTGGAGTCCCAGAAGTAAGTGAACTCATGGTTGTCAAAGACTGGAAAGTAAGTGATAGGTTTTCTTTTAATTCTGCATGTAAAAAATATATGTATATAAATCTTAGAGCTGGTATTACAGAGCATAATAAAATTTCTAAGACTTAGCATATTTTGAAGTCCTATAAATAAGGTGAAACAAGGTAAAATGGTATGCATTTATAAAGCATTATTTAGACAAAACTGCTGTAAGAGATTTTTGGGATAATGGCTAAATAGGCCAATGATAACACATTTTGTACATATTTTCATAAAGCCACATTATGACATTTTTTACCATTGATTTGTTAGCCCATCAGTTTTATTATTTCTTTAACTGGCTCACAAAGGTATGAGAATGTTTCATAGATCTTATGAAAGGTATACCGTAGTTCAATATTTTCATCAATAAAATGGATGATATTATAGCATACTGATTTAGTTTGCAGACACCATTTCTTTTTGAAAACAGAGACTTGAAACATCTGCTTGAAGTTGAGGGTTAGAAATCAATTAGAGCCGAACAGGCTAGTACTGAGACCAAGACATCAGAGTTAAGTTAGTAGGAATCAATACTGGGAGCAAAATCACAAGACATAGGGAAGGTACAGCGATCATTCCCTTTAAGTAAGAAGCACCTTTAGGTACTTGAAGAAAAGAGAAACCACCACAGATCCAGCTCTTCAGATTCTATGGGATCTAGGTCCTGTTTATCTCTATAAGCCTGACCTTAGCCACAAGCACCTCAACAAAGCTCATTGTTCAGCCACAAGGGGTGATTCCATTCTTCCAAAGGGCTGTTAATGATAACTTTTTCCTCACTTGTTGTTGTTGTTTAGTCACTAAGTTGTGTCTGACTCTTTTGGGACCCAATGAACTGTATTCTGCCAGGTTCCTCTGTCCATTGAACTTCCTTGGCAAGAATACTGGAGTCAGTTGTCATTTCTTTCTCCAGAGGATCTTCCCCAAACCCAGGAATAGAATCCAGGTCTCCTGCATTGGCAGGTGTATTCTTTACCAGTGAGCCACCTGGGAAGCCCTCTTTCATTGTTGCCATATTGTATTCACTCATCCCTATCACCCTATAAATTATTATCAAACTCACCGACTCCATGCTAACACTGACAAGACCTTTATGTCACAGTTTAGTATTAGTATTTCAAAAATGTGTTCAGTGACCACACTTTCACCTTGTCTCATTTTTTCAGATGTCCTTTTTCAGTGCTTTTGTAAAACACTTTAATGCCTGCAATCATAGCCTGGACCATATGTTTTAATATTTGTTTTGATATGTGTATTTTTATCTTCAGATTGAAAGCTTCTGAGTGAAGTGAGTGTATTAATTTTATGTGCTTTTCTAAAACTAATATCTGATGCAATAGCTGGTATTAAGCAAGTACCCAATGTTTTTATTTTTTATTAAACTATTTAAATATTTTCACTTTGCTTTATTCAGCCCCTTACAGGATACACTTTATTTTCAGAAATTTCTTCCAAAATTGTATAATATATAGTATATATAGTGTTATATATAACATGGACTCAGTTCAGTTCAGTCACTCAGTCGTGTCCAGCTCTTTGCGACCCCATGAATCACAGCACGCCAGGCCTCCCTGTCCATCACCAACTCCCGGAGTTCACTCAGACTCACGTCCATCGAGTCAGTGATACCATCCAGCCATCTCATCCTCTGTCGTCCCCTTCTCCTCCTGCCCCCAATCCCCCCCAGCATCAGAGTCTTTTCCAATGAGTCAACTCTTCACATGAGGTGACCAAAGTACTGGAGTTTCAGCTTCAGCATCATTCCTTCCAAAGAAACCCTGGGGGTGATTTCCTTCAGAATGGACTGGTTGGATTTCCTTGCAGTCCAAGGGACTCTCAAGAGTCTTCCCCAACACCACGGTTCAAAAGCATAAATTCTTTGGTGCTCAGCCTTCTTCACAGTCCAACTCTCACATCCATACATGACTACTGGAAAAACCATAGCCTTGACTAGACGGACCTTAGTCAGCAAAGTAATGTCTCTGCTTTTGAATATGCTGTCTGAGTTGGTCATAATGTTTCTTCCAAGGAGTAAGCATCTTTTAATTTCATGGCTGCAGTCACCATCTGCAGTGATTTTGGAGCCCCAAAAAATAAAATCTGACACTGTTTCCACTGTTTCCCCATCTATTTCTGATGGGAGCAGATGCCATGATCTTTGTTTTCTGAATTTTGAGCTTTAAGCCAACTTTCTCACTCTCCTCTTTTACTTTCATCAAGAAGCTTTTTAGTTCCTCTTCACTTTCTGCCATAAGGGTGGTGTCATCTGCTTATCTGAGGTTACTGACATTTTTCCCAGGAATCTTGATTCCAGCTTGTGTTTCTTCTAGTCCAGTGTTTCTCATGATGTACTCTGCATATAAGTTAAGTAAGCAGGGTGACAATATACAACCTTGACATACTCTTTTTCCTTTTTGGAACCAGCCTGTTGTTCCATGTCCAGTTCTAACTGTTGCTTCCTTACCTGCATACAGATTTCTCAAGAAGCAGTTCAGGTGGTCTGGTATTCCCATCTCTTTCAGAATTTTCCACAGTTTATTGTGATCCACACAGTCAAAGGCTTTGGCATAGTCAATAAAGCAGAAATACATGTTTTTCTGGAACTCTCTTGCTTTTTCCATGATCCAGCAGATGTTGGCAATTTGATCTCTGGTTCCTCTGCCTTTTCCAAAACCAGCTTGAACATCAGGAAGTTCACTGTTCACGTATTGCTGAAGCCTGGCTTGGATAATTTTGAGCAACTAGGAACATACATTTTATAATAGTTTTTCTGCATGCCAGACATAGATTTATAACTTATGAAATATTTATTCTAATTGCCACTTACCTAATATAGCATTAAAGTGCTATTCTTTCACATTTTCAGACAACAAAATTATTGTAAATTCCTCCATTGCAAAACAATACATTGTAGATTAATTATATCTTTTTTACTACCTATGTTCTCCCTTTCCACTTGTTTCATATTTTCCAACAATATTTTATACATGATAAATTATTAAAGAACAATCCATAAAATTTATAAAATTGGAAAAACTTTAACAAAGCCCTATAAATAACAAATAGGGCTTCCTTTCTGATTCAGAAGGTAGGAAATCTGCCTATAATCCAGGAGACCTGGGTTTGGCCCCTGGGGTGGGAAGATCCCCTAAAAGGGAATATCAACCCACTCCAGTACTTCTGCCTGGAGAATTCCATGGACAGAGGAGCCTGGCCAGCTACAATCCATGGAGTCACAAAGAGCCAGATATGGCAACTAACACAAATAAATAAAAAAATAAGTGATTTCATTAATAATGTTTGCTGCTAAGTCACTTCAGTCATGTCTGACTCCGTGTGACCCCATAGACGGCAGCCCACCAGGCTCCCCCGTCCCTGAGATTCTCCAGGCAAGAACACTAGAGTGGGTTGCCTTTTCTTTCTCCAGTGCATGTAAGTAAAAAGAGAAAGTGAAGTCACTCAGTCGTGTCTGACTCTTAGTGACCCCATGGTCTGCAGCCTACCAGGCTCCTCCATCCATGGATTTTCCAGGCAGTGACCTAGAGACACCCAGCTAGCACTTTAAACACAGCATCGTGAAAATAATCTGAAGATACAAAGATCACTTTAGAACTAATCTGAGTCACTTAAATCTGCAGATCATTTTGCCAAAATACTGAACATACAGGAATTCTTTCCATTTTCTCTAAGACCCAACTGAATCAAAAAGAACACTGACTACTGGCATTTCACTGGTGGTTAAGACTCCACATTCCCAAAGTAGGAGGCCAGGGTTCAATCCCTGGACAGAGAACTGGATCCGTATGCTGCACATGGTGACAGAGATCCTGTGTGCCACAACTAAGGTCTGGCACATCCAAATAACTTCAAACAAACAAAGATTACTAGAAGAAAATAATACACACTGGGCAAGAATATTCTCCCCTCAACATCTGTTTGCTTCCTCTTTTAATATTGGATTTCTCACAGGAAGGGTTACGACTATTAATTTAAAATGCAGGCAGCCAATTATTTCTGAAGGATCCTCGAAGAGCTACTACTCAAGTATAGCATTCTCTACATTTTAATTCTAGAAACGTGCTACACTAGGAAGAAGGATTGTGTTCAGCTAACTCTTTTGGCCCAACCAGACCCAACACACTCAGTAGTTAGAAAGTTGCATGGTTCTCGCTGAAGCACATTTCTCAGAGAAATTTTAATTAATTAGCAAATGAAATTACCAACTCCAGGAATTATTCTGTGCAACTGATATTATAACTTGATATCAATGAAGCATCAAATAGTTAATCAATGTAAAACCCTTAAATGAATGCATTCTCTTATATATTTTATAGCTTTGTGACCATAGCTGTCTACTAGTGATACAATATTATGAAAATTGTGGTCATGCAAATTACAGATTCATAAGTGTGTCAGGCAAGGACCATTGTCAAGATTTTTATCAACACTATATACAGTTGTATTTTTTAGGACTGATTTGTAAAAAAGCAATATTCAGCAATAAATGCATGTGCAGACTGCATGACATGGAGTACACAAAGACATCTTTTTGATAAAGTTGAAACATGAAGCTGTAAAAAGCACTATGAAAATTATAGTGTGTGTGCTCAGTCATGCTTGAATTTTGCCACCTCATGGACTGTAGCTGCCAGGCTCCTCTGTCCATAGAATTTTCCAGGCAAGAATATGGAGTGGATTGCTATTTCTTTCTCCAGGGAGTCTTCCTGACCCAGATACTGAACCTGCATATCATGCATCTCCAGCATTGCAGGTGGATTGTTTACCACTGTGCCACTTGTGAAACTCAAAAATCATACTAGAACACATTGGAATGTGAGAACTAGTAATATAATGAACATCTAAATACTGAAAGATTATTATGAAACACAGCACATTTTTTAGCTTAGGATAATCATCAAAGGTTTTTCTTTAATTAACCATCATTCCAATTTATACTAAAAATATTGTGCTCTATGGTTACTTTGGGAAGAAAAGGCAGAGTGAAAAATTTTGAATTTTTATGACAAAAGATCAAATCAAAAGAAGAGTTCACAGTATACTTAAATATGACTGGAACAGTCCAGTGTTTAGGCAAACTAATCATAGAATCCTAGCTTTAAAGGAACATCAGGAGACATTCAGTACAATGTTTACTTAGTGTAATAAGTATTGCCAGTGCTTCATAATTGAAAGCATTTTCTCACAAGATGACCCATCTCAACTGATGATTTTTCTCATTATTACAAAGCTGTTCCCACCTTCAGCAGAAAACCACTTCCACAGCTTCATCACCTTGGTCCTAGCCATGATCTCAGAACAATAACTTCTCCTTTCTCTTGGGGCAATCCTTTAAATATATGAAGATCTCTGTTAGAGGGGGCTTCCCAGGTGGTGCTAGTGGTAAAGAATCCACCTGCCAATGCAGGAGACACAAGTTCGATTTCTGGGTTGGGAAGATTCCGTGAAATGGGAAATGGCAACCCACTCCTGTATTCTTGCTTGGAAAATCCCATAGATCATCCTGGCAGGTTACAGTCCATGGGGCGACAGAGAGTCAGACATGACTGAGAATCTAAGCAGCAGTTTTGTTAGACAAGATCAAGGAGGAGATGTGATTGCCAGTTGACCTAAGGGCTGGACCCTTTCTACTGTCCTTACAACGTACCTCCCATCTTCTGTTCCCAAACTAGCAGCCAGTTCCAAGGCCACAACCTTGAGACAGTTAGGTGTTGTTGAAAACTATCTGAATACAGACCCCAGTTAAAGGTTCAATATAAACTCTTTTAAGATTTTTGTAGTTTGGGGCAGAGATCTACTTCATGGACCCAGATCTGAAAATGCCTTGTGTGTAAATTTTCTTGTTTAGGGAAACAGCTAAGGGCCAATCTGGAGTGGTCTGCCTCTTTCTTTGGTTTCTCCTTGCCCTCCTTAGGGCCAGTTGCAAATTTCACCTGAAAAATACTGAGGTCATGAACCAACAGTCTCATTTAATATTCTAGTTTTCAGATTTGTTTGGTTTTTCTCCCAGTGCTGCAGGTTGTTTCATTCCATCTAACACTAAAATTAGATTTCTAATCTCTTACATATGTTTATCTGACAATGTCCAGTTTTGCAAGTTAGCTTCAAACACACAGTAAAGATGTGATTCCCAGAAGTAGAACTTCAGTAGTTATGGATCCCAGACTTCTACTACCTGGCCTAGACTACCTTTACTTTATGACAGCTGCTATATTTGTGAAATGATACAGATTGCTGTGAAGTAAAACCCTTGGTAGGCAGTCTGGTACAGGTCATTTATTTTTGACTGAAATATGGTACTTAACCTTGATCCATACTAAATTTTAATTGCATTTCTTAGCCCCATAATCTTTGCTACCAAAACTTTTTAAAATCACGGTTCTGATTTTTATTTTATAGAATATCTCTTAGCATACACAACTCCTATGTTTATTCTATCATTAAAACATACACATACACAAAAATGGATGAATTAAGAATTGCCTGTCAAAAAACTCTTAATTCCACTTATACTCAGAGAAAAATCTTTGAAAAGAAAAAAATAATAACAGAAGTCATACATATTTGTGGAACTTTTATTTTTTGTAAGAACTTATATTAAGCAATTTCTGAATTATTAAATTTGTCATGCATTGTTCCCTGATAATATACTCAATACATGTCTTTAATAGTTTAGCTTAATACATTTATTGACTGAAAACTGGTCAAACAACATACTACATGATAGGAAGCTAAAAAACAGCAAACCAACAAACATAAGTCTTTCTAATTTTTCTTCCAATTATGTCCTTGGATGCTTTTTCTATAACAGGTGCTTAAGAAATGTTTTCCAAGTGTTATTTATTTGTTTAGTGTATTTGTTCACTTATAGCTCTTTTAGTTGGTATTTGAAAATGGGCAGTAGTAGGCACGATGCCTACACAATTTAGACTTGGTGAAATTCCAATAATATCCAATGTATAATTAAATGCACTGCATACAATTAAGCTGAAACTAATACATCTGATGGAGTAATTAAAATTTCCCTAACATCATATTAAAATGCAGCATTAAGGAAAATAGTATCTCAGTTGTGCTATTTTTAGAGGATTTTTTTTTTTTTTTAGGTTTGTGGCTTGTATTATTACAGGGAGAATCTGTTACTTTTTGTTTTTAAACCTTGTCTCATATGAAAGACAGAGACACTGTCTCTCTTCGCTTTCAAGAGCATTTGTATTATTGATAAAAAGGAATACATATTTGGAGAAATTCACTCAGGTGGGATTTAGTTTTGAATTAACAAAATAGCAACAATAAGGTCACATTATTACCAAGTGGGATTGGTAGGGGACAGGGTTATTTTTCAGGATAAAAGAACCTCGGTGTTTTGAGCAAAAGAAGGACAGCCACTAGGACATATTCTTTCAATAGCCTTTCCTTTAGTCATACTCTCTTGTAAAATAGATTGTTCTACAAATGAGACCCATGTTGGTTATTTGTCACGTAAACAGAAGGGTCAAGATGAGCTGACATTAATTGGAAAAAGAATACCCAGGCCTTCTTTCCGGAGACAAATTTATATGTTGTCATTTTCCCAGAACAGCAACTTTAATCATCACCTACAGAAAATAGTCTCCTGCTAATTTCAAAAGATATATTCAACCTAAGCAGTGACTTACAGTGTTATTTTAAAAACAGACTGTCATTTTTACACATATTAATAACATTTATTGATTCTAAAGGAGATCAGCCCTGGGATTTCTTTGGAAGGAATGATGCTAAAGCTGAAACTCCAGTACTTTGTCCACCTCATGTGAAGAGTTGCCTCATTGCAAAAGACTCTGATGCTGGGAGGGACTGGGGTCAGAAGGAGAAGGGGATGACAGAGGATGAGATGGTTGGATGGCATCACTGACTCGTTGGATGCGAGTCTGAGTGAACTCCAGGAGTTGGTGATGGACAGGGAGGCCTGGCGTGCTGCAGTTCATGGGGTCACAGAGTTGGACACGACTGAGCGACTGAACTGAATTGAACTGATTGATAATAAGAATTCAAGGTGCACTCAGTTCAGTTGCTCAGTCGTGTCCGACTCTTTGTGAACCCATGAACCGTAGCAAGCCAGGCCTCCCTGTCCATCACCAACTCCTGGAGTTTACCCAATCTCATGTCCACTGAGTCTGTGATGCTATCTAACCATCTCATCCTCTTTTGTACCCTTCTCCTCCTGCCTTCAATCTTTCCAAACATCAGGGTCTTTTCTAATGTGTCAGCTCTTTGCATCAGGTGGCCAAAATACTGGAGTTTCAGTTTTAACATCAGTCCTTCCAATGAACACCCAGGACTGATTTTCCTTAGGATGGACTGGTTGGATCTCCTTGTAGTCCAAGGGACTCTCAAAAGTCTTCTTCAACACCACTGTTCAAAAGCATCAATTCTTCTGCAGTCAGCCGTCTTTATAGTCCTACTCTCACATCCATACATGACCACTGGAAAAACCATAGTCTTGACTAGATGGACCTTTGTTGACAAAGTAATGTCTCTGCTTTTTAATACGCTGTCTGCTGCTGCTGCTGCTAAGTCACTTCAGTAGTGTCTGACTCTGTGTGACCCTATGGACTGCAGACACCCAGGTTCCTCCATCCATGGGATTTTCCAAGCAAGAGTACTGGAGTGGGTTGCCATTGCCTTCTAGATTGGTCATAACTTTCCTTCCAAGGAATAAGTGTATTTTATTTTTATTGCTGCAGTCATCATCTGCAGTGATTTTGGAGCCCCCCCAAAATAAAGTCAGCTACTGTTTCCACTGTTTCCCCATCTATTTCCCATGAAATGATGGGACTGGATGCCATGATCTTAGTTTTCTGAATGTTGAGCTTTAAGCCAACTTTTTCACTCTCCTCTTTCACTTTCATCAAGAGGCTCTTCAGTTCTTCTTCACTTTCTTCCATAAGGGTGCTGTCATCTGCTTATCTGAGGTTATTGATACTTCTCCTGGTAATCTTGATTCCAGTTTGTACTTCTTCCAGCCTGGCATTTCTCATGATGTACTCTGCATATAACTTAAATAAGCAGGGAGACAATATACAGCCTTGGCATGCTCCTTTTCCTATTTGGAACCAGTCTGTTTTTCCATGTCCAGTTCTAACTGTTGCTTCCTGAGCTGCATATAGGTTTCTCAAGAGGCAGGTCAGGTGGTCGCGTATTCCCATATCTTTCAGAATTTTCCACAGTTTTTTGTGATCCACAGAGTCAAAGGCTTTGGTATAGTCAATAAAGCAGGAATAGATGTTTTTCTGGAACTCTCTCTCTCTTTTTTTTTTTTTTTGATGATCCAGTGAATGTTGGCAATTTGATCTCTGGTTCCTCTGCCTTTTCTAAAACCAGCTTGAAATTCTGGAATTTCACGGTTCATGTATTGCTGAAGCCTGGCTTGGAGAATTTTGAGCATTACTTTACTAGCGTGTGAGATGAGTGCAATTGTGCAGTAGTTTGAGAATTCTTTGGTGTTGTCTTGCAGTTTAATGCACACTGTTAAGGAAGGATTAATTAGGATATGGCCTACACAGGCCATTCTCTGTGAACATTAGTCAACAGCAGTGGATCAGGACATGGCCATGACAAAATGAAGCCACACTCGAAGGGGGGAAATAAAAATCACACATTTGGAGTCAGAATCTGCAAAATGGTTTATTAATTGTGCTTACAGAATATCATCAACCTAGTAAACATGAAATGTATTTAGTTTCTCCATACAAGTATCATTGAGTTTACAAATTCAACAGAAAATGTTTTACAACCAAATTTTAAAGTTGGAAACGTTTGGTATATGCTACTTAGACTCAACAACTAATCTATGCATATATATGAATATAATAGTTCTAGCTAATATGTAACTAGACTAGTCCAGCTCTATACAAGATAATCAGAAGAGATGAAAAGTTTAAGCTATCATGTTTATAAGGGGACATGGATAAGGAAAAGGGCAGGCAGAGTGAAGTAAGCCAGAAAGAAAAACACCAATACAGTATACTGACACATATATATGGAATTTAGAAAGATGGCAATGACGACCCTGTATGCAGGACAGCAAAAAAGACACAGATGTGTATAGTGGACTTTGGACTCAGAGGGAAAGGGAGAGGGTGAGATGATTTGGGAGAATGGCATTGAAACATGTATATTATCATATAAGAATAGAATTGCCAGTCTATGTCCTATGCAGGATACGACACGCTTGGGGCTGGTACACGGGGATGACCCAGAGAGATGTTGTAGGGAGGGGGGTGGGAGGGGGGTTCATGTTTGGGAACGCATGTACACCCGTGGTGGATTCATGTCAATGTATGGCAAAACCAATACAGAATTGTAAAGTAAAATAAAATATAAATTAAAAAAAATAAAATTAAAAAATAAATAAAATTAAAAAATAAAATTTCTATAATGGTAAGATTTATATAAAAAGTAATAGTATGCACACTTGTACCTTGACAGCTATTTTTTTTGTTTGTTTGTTTTTGATTCTCTGTATTTTTTTTTAATTTATTTTTTATTTTACTTTACAATTCTGTATTGGTTTTGCCATACATTGACATGAATCCACCATGGGTGTACATGCGTTCCCAAACATTTGGTGACAAGTTAATATAATTGTAATACTTCCATTCTATATTAATAATGCATAGTATTATTTGTTATTATAATGTGCCAAATAAATGCATTTTTGTTTACTTTGAAATTACTGTCTCTAGTACCACTTTCTCTTTGTAGTAAGAACATCATAGGAATATTGAGGCACATGTTTATATATGGCTGAAAGTGAAAGTGTTAGTCATGTCCAACTGTTAAATTGTACATATATTTATCAAATAAGTAAAAATTTTCTTTTTTACTAAATTAATTGTAAAAAAAATTGTTAATCACTCAGTCATGTCCAACTCTTTGCCACCCCTTATACTGTGGCCTTCCAGGCTCCTCTGTCACCCAGGTAATCAAATCCAGGTCATCTGCATTACAGGCAGATTCTTTACCATTTGAGCCATGTAATTTACATAAAAAATCTTCATTCTTTATTCCACTGGCCTAATGCTTTCCATGTTTCTTATATTTTTTATTTGAGTATAGTTGATTTACAATGTTGTGTTAGTTTCAGGTGTATAGTAAGTTGAATAGCTATATATATATATATATATATATATATATATATATATATATATGGAGAAGGCAATGGCACCCCACTCCAGTACTCTTGCCTGGAAAATCCCATGGATGGAGGAGCCTGGTAGGCTGCAGTCCATGCTAAGTGTTGGACATGACTGAGCGACTTCAGTTTCACTTTTCACTTTCATGCATTGGAGAAGGAAATGGCAACCCCACTCCAGTCTTGCCTGGAGAATCCCAGGGACAGGGGAGCCTGATAGGCTGCCATCTATGGGGTCGCACAGAGTCGGATATGACTGAAGTGACTTAGCTGCATACATATATACACGCTCTTTTAGATTATTTTCTCATATAAGTCACTATAGAGCATTGAGTAGAATTCCCTGTGGTATATAGTTGGTCCTTATTTGTTATCTATTTTATATATTTTCACTGTTTCAATTTAAAATTCCCAATTGTAATGCAAATAATTATACAATATTCTGCTCAAAGTACAATACTACATAACATTGAATCCATCATCTAGAAACAGATATACTGAAATATTTTAAATTTTAATTTCTACAATTTATTTTTGTTAAAATATAGTTGACACACATTATATTAGTTTCAGTTTTGCAACACAGTGATTAGATATTGTGTATGTTGCGAAACAATCACCACAGTCTAGTTAATATCAATCACCTTACATAATTACACATTTTTTCTTGTGATAAGAATTTTTTAAATGTACTCTCCTGGAAGCTTTCAAATATGCAATACAGTATTATTATATAGTTGCCATGCTGTACATTATATCCCCATGACATTTATTTTATAGCTGGAAATTTGTAACTTTGTCTCCATTCACCTGTTTCACCCAGTCTCCAAACCCCACCTCTGGCAACCACCAATAAACTTGAACTGTTTTAAATTCTGCATAAACAGTTATTTTTATGAATATTCAGTTTTTATTATCTTGATAATTTGTCTTTCATAAATATATAAAGAAGAGATGCCCAAATCTCATATGATAATACTTTGGGCCCCAAACTATCTTACCATATTGCTTTCTGTGGTATCAAAGAGTGACAAACAGTACTAAAATTTTACTGGGATAATGAAACACTCCACTGCTAAAGTGAAAGTGGCTCAATCGTGTTCAACTCTTTGCCACCCCATGGAGTAGTCCATGGAATTCTCCAGGCCAGAATACTGGACGGGGTAGCCTTTCCCTTCTCCAGGTGATCTTCCAACCCAGGGATCAAACCCAGGTCTCCCACTTTTCAGGCAGATTCTTTACCAGCTGAACCACCAGGGAAGCCCAAGAATACCATAGAGGGTGGCCTATCCTTTCTCCAGGGGATCTTCCTGACCCAGGAATTGAACCAGGATCTCCTGTATTGCAGGTGGATGCTTTACCAGCTGAGCTATAACATAGTATCTATTTCTATTTCCATTTATTTTCTAAAATTTCATTTTCTTTTGTTACTGATAATAGTATTATTACCTATATTTGATTAAGAACAAAATTTATTATGAATTTCAATAAATATCTATATTAGGTATTTTCAAGTTATTTGTCATATCTAGTGATATGACAATATTTTTCAACTCTTCTAACTTGAAATTTGATGTATATGATTTCACTGAACAGGCATATGCTTGTACTTGCAAATATTTCTCTGTATCACAATTTTAATGCTTTAAAAGACAAAATAAATAATCTGGTAGCAAACTTCTGATCAGGAATTTCTGTGCCTTTAAATTTGACATATGGATATGATGGGCTTAATGGTAAAGAATCTGCCTGCCAATGCAGGAAACCAGGGTTCTCCAGATTCCCTGGAGAAGGAAATGGCAACCCACTCCAGTATTCTCATCTGGGAAATTCCATGGACAGAGGAACCTGGGATACTGCAGTCTATGTGGTCGCAAAAGATTGGACACGACTTAGTTCACTAAACAACTACAACAACAAATGTGATGCATGAGTAATGATTACAAATTTGTTATTCTTTTTTTTATAAACATTGCTACACTTTCTTTAGTTATAGTCTATTTTCAATTAATTACTGATCAGGACTATTATAAAAGTGAGTTTGCCATAATTTATATATTAATGTTACCATGCATATACTGCTGCTGCTGCTGCTGCTGCTGCTAAGTCGCTTCAGTCGTGTCCGACTCTGTGCAACCCCATAGACGGCAGCCCACCAGGTTCCCCCATCCCTGGGATTCTCTAGGCAAGAATACTGGAGTGGGTTGCCAGCATATACTATGTACAATATATTTTAAAAATGCATTAATTAACTATAAAAATAGTTTATTATAAAATGATTATTAAAAATAAAATTTTAAAAGACATGTATTGTGTTGACAAAGCAAACCCAATGTCACTTAGCTTGGCATGCTATTAACATGGATATAAACTCACTGGATGTTAAAATGACACAGACCTATATTCTATATTGGTACATATATGTATTTTTCAGATGTTTCCTGTGGAAAATCAGAGTATAGATTTTCTATGTAATACACTATTAGTATGAGGACAAAAAGTTGGAAATTAGAATGTTTTTAGGGTGTGTTCCTTGTTGTTGCTTCATTTGCTATTTACTATAATATCTTGGGAGCAGGCATAAAAGGAAGTAAAGGAGAGAATACATAAATTCAGGAAATGAAGCACTGCAAGAGACAAATACCTCTTAATTCCAAAGGGAGATAAGCCAGAGTAAGATCTTTAACAAGAAAAATTCAGTTCTTCCTTGAGGCAAAGATGAGACTGGAAAAGCTACTGGGAAATCTCAGAATTCTAAGTGTAAAATCAACTGAGTGTTCGACATCTGTGAAGGTTAATCTTATGTGACAACATATCTGGCCCACGAAGTGCCTAGATATTTGATCAAACACGACTCTGAGTATTCTTGTAAGGTTGATTTTGGATAAGATTAATATTTAAAATATAGACTGAGTAAAGAAGATTGCCCTTCTTCATGTGCATGACCCTCATCCAATCAGTTGAATGCCTAAAAGATCAAGAAACTTGACCATTTCTCAAATAAGAGAGAGTTCTTCTTACCTGATTACCTTCCAACCGGGGCATCATTTTTTTTCCAGCCTTTGGATTTGAACTGAATTGTGGGTTCTTCTTGTGTCTCAAGCTGCCCACATTCATATTTGAATTATATAATTGGCTCTCCTGGTTCTGACCTCTGAACCAGTATTGGAACTAAACCACTGGCTGTCCTAGATCCTTAGCTTGTTGACTGCCAACTCACCTGAAGATCTTGACACCTGCCAGGACTTCCAGCTTCCATAATCATATGAACTAATTCCTTATAATAAATCTCTATTTTATTCTCTCTAGATAGATAGATACAGATAGATAGATCCAGACATACTATATAGATATATCACTACATTCAGGAGTTGGTGATGGACAGGGAGGCCTGGCGTGCTGCGATTCATGGAGTCACAAAGAGTCTGACACGACTGAGTGACTGAATTGAACTGAACTGACTATATGTATATATATATATATATATAGAGAGAGAGACAATATATATCATATGATTAATACACCGAATACACTACTTATTTCAGTAGGAAATAATTCTCAAAGAAAATAGACTGAAGCTTTTAATTTCTTCTACTATTTGATAGATTGAAACTGCAAGCAGTTTATGTTGTTCTTCAGTCACCAAGTTATGTCTGACTCTTTGCGATCCCATGGACTGAAGCACACCAAGCAATTTATATGAACAGAGAAGTATGGATACATGAAACAATGGCTCTAGATGGCACTGTTCAGTTCAGTTCAATTCAGTTGCTCAGTCGTCTGACTTTTTGCAACCCCATGAATCGCAGCACGCCAGGCCTCCCTGTCCATCACCAACTCCTGGAGTTCACTCAAACTCACGTCCATCGAGTTGGTGATGCCATCTAGCCTTCTTTCGTCCCCTTCTACTCCTGCCCCCAATCCCTCCCAGCATCATAGTCTTTTCCAATGAGTCAACTCTTCGTGTGAGGTAGCCAAAATACTGGAGTTTCAGCTTTAGCATCATTCCTTCCAAAGAACACCCAGGAATGATCTCCTTTAGAATGGACTGGCTGGATCTCCTTGCAGTCCAAGGGACTCTCAAGAGTATTCTCCACCACAGTTCAAAAGCATCAATTCTTTGGCACTCAGCTTTCTTCACAGTACAACTCTCACATCCATACATGACCACTGGAAAAACCGTAGCCTTCACTAGACGGACCTTTTGTTGCCAAAGTAATGTCTCTGCTTTTCAATATGCTATCTAAGTTGGTCATAACTTTCCTTCCAAGGAGTAAGAGTCTTTTAATTTCATGGCTGAAGTCACCATCTGCAGTGATTTTGGAGCCCAAAAAAATAAAGTCTGACACTGTTTCCCCATCTATTTCCCAAGAAGTGATGGAACCAGATGCCATAATCTTTGTTTTCTGAATGTTGAGCTGTAAGCCAACTTTAAGTAGAAAGAGATAAAAAATGAAATTTCGATTAGAAAAGGGGTCTGTTTCATCTGTTTACATCATCCCACCTAGGTACTGATGGCATTTTGACAGGGGAGAAAAAGTGAAAGGGAAAGAAAAAGTGAGTGTGAAGGGAATGACTACAGTTTTCTGATTATCCAAAAGATTTATAAAAAGCTATAAAGCTTTTGGATAATCGAAAGTTTTTATTTTAACAGCTTGTAGAATGTATTGATAATAAGAGTTTTAAAGATTTCCAGTTTAAAACATGTTTAAAACACAATGCAGGAGTATTTCTGACTTAGCATGACATGATCTATATAAAAGGTGAGAAAACTATATGAAGATGCTGGCAATCATGTCTTCCTCATTAATTATCTATGAGACTGTGAAAAGATATTTATTTTTTTTTGTCTGACTTAGCAGATCTATAAAGTAGGAAATGATATTAATATTCATGCTTTCTGCTTCTGTTTTAAGTATAAATTGTTTATTATTTTTATTGCCAGATAGTATTCTACTTGTCACTATATCATTAATTGTTTATCCATTTATCCATCTCCTGCTCATGAACTTTTAGATGATTTCTAAATTTTTGTTATTATTTTATTTTATATACATATATTTTAAATATAAGATGTGAATAAATTTTATGACATTTACTGCAATAAGAGAGGATTCTGTACTGACAGAGTTATAATATTGTCTCTAAATGGAAAACAAGAAAGGATATTTAAAATTTTCTAGGGCCTCAGCTGGTTGATTTTAAATCTGGTTTTGCAAGGCAGAAAACTGAAAGAGATTATGCAAAATCTGTGACAAAATAGCTTTGGGATAATGGGTAGAAGAGAAAGTCTTGAAGCAAGTCCTGATGGGCAAAGTTGATCAAGAACATCTAGATATGCTGACTATTTAATCCAGTAAAACCATATGTTGATCAAACAAAGTACAGTTTATCACACTGACAATAGTAAAGTTGGATAGCAAATTAACTATCTTACTGGGGTCTCAAAATGGAAAATGAGGGCAACATGTTGTTAAAGATTTGGAACTTGGCCTAGGTTTTTTTTAGATTTTTGAAGTAATGCAAAACAAAGAAATTGTCATAACTGAGTAGAGTTTATAACATTATAACTTTGGGTTTGTGTATGCAATAAGGACAGGAACTTGAAACAAGTCATGACTAGCAAATTGTTATTCTTGATAAGTAAGTTATTTAATAGGTTGATATGTGTTTGCTATATCCCCCCAAAAGGTATATTGGGGGCTTCCCAGGTGGTGCTAGTGGAAAAAATCCTACCTGCCAATGCAGGAGACATAAGAGACTAAGGTTTGATCCCTGGGTCTGGAAGATCCCCTGGAAAAGGAAATAGTAACCCACTCCAGTACTCTTGCCTGGAAAATCCCACAGACAGAGCGGCATGGTGGGCTACAGTCCATGGGGTTGGAAAGAGCTGGACACAACTGAAGCAAATTAGCACTTCAGCATTAAAAGGTATATTAAAGTCCTAACACCCAGTATCTGTTAAAGTGAGTTCGTTTGAAAACAGTCTTTAAAGATGTAATTAGTTCAAATTAAGTCATGTTGGATTAAAGTAGGTCTTAATCTAATTACTGGTACTTTTATAGAAAGAAAGAACAGAGACTCAGACTCCCAGAGAGAATACCATATGACAAATTAAGGCAGAAATTGGCATGACATATCTTCAACCAGCAACACCAAGGATTTCCTTTAGCCACCAGAAAGATGAGTCAAGGAAGGATCCTTCTCTGGAACCTTCAGAAGGATCATAATCCTATTTGATTTTGGACTCTGGCCTCCAACACTTTGAGACAATAGATTTCTAAGGTTTAAAGTTACTCAGTTTGTGGCACTTTTTTATAGCAGCCTCAGGAAGCTAGCACATTAATTCACAGTCTTGTTTTCTAGGATGAGCTATATCTTGAACAAAGTAGGTAATTTTTCTCAGTTCCAGCACTTTTTAATACAGGGGTGGAGAAGTATGTCAACACCCATATTATTTAACACAGAGGAGAGTTAATTATGTTAGTTTCAATTGTCAGTTACTCTACTTTCTCTTCACAATCAAAATGTAATTTACTTTCTGACAAAGTAGTGTGTTCAAAACCAAACACATAAGGACATATTTACAACATATCTATATGTATATATACATATATGCATATGCATAATATTTTATATTGCAGACTAAGTATGTAATAGATTTATTTAGATAAGGTTCATTCAAAAACCCAAAACATTTACTTGAAATAGCCATAATATTAAAAGCAGGTTCAGTTCAGTTCAGTCTCTCAGTCGTGTCTGACTCTTTGTGACCCCATGAATCGCAGCCCGCCAGGCCTCCCTGTCCACCACCAACACCTGGAGTTTACCCAAACTCATGTCCATTGAGTCGATGATGCCATCTAGCCATCTCATCTTCTGTTGTCCTCTTCTTCTCCTGCCCCCAATCCTTCCTAGCATCAGAGTCTTTTCCAGAGTCAACACTTCACATGAGGTGGCCAAAGTATTGGAGTTTCAGCTTCAACATCAGTTCTTCCAATGAACACCCAGGACTGATCTCCTTTCGAATGGATTGGTTGGATCCCCTTATGGTCGAAGGGACTCTCAAGAGTCTTCTCCAACATCACACTTCAAAAGCATCAATTCTTTGACGCTCAACTTTTTAATTTTTTTTTATTTTTTAATTCAAAATAGTCAATATGCCACTGTGGAATATTTTGAAGTGGGCTGCTCTGAACCCCCACCCTTGTAAATAGAGAAGCCTAATAAAAATACAGTTGTAAGCAACTGTCAGATTTTGGGATGTGTGGAGATTTTAGACTGTATGAAAACAGTAAATATAAATCCTTGGACATATAGTGAATTTTAGTGAATCAAATCACGTTTTGTCAAATTTCCAAAGGTTTGATTGACTAATTAGAATTGAAGACTGTTTGGGAACTCATGTACACCTGTGGTGGATTCATGTCAATGCATGGCAAAACCAATACAGTATTGTAAAGTAAAATAAAGTAAAAATAAAAATTTAAAAAAAAAGAACATAGTTATATACTGGAAATAAAGAAATAGATATATTACATTGGGATTTATATTTCATATCTATGTTTTATTGAAGAAAGCACAACAAAGAAACAAATTAAAAAGAAATAGGCAGTTGCATTTTAACTTTGAAGAAGTGATGGATGGGAAAGAGAAACGATGGGATGGCAGATGATGACAGCATGTGAGAGGGTTGATTTTCACTAATTTTGGCAATTGAGAGTAAATGAATCTTGTATTAGTCTTGGCTGGAATAAAGTCTGAATTAAACCTCAAGATTCTTGAGCTTTTAAAATGACCCATTCAATGACTCATAGATCTGTCCTAGCTTTTCTGTCCTCCACAGCCTGGTCCACCTCTTCTCCTCCTTCTGTACCATTCACTGTATTCAAAAGACTGACCTGTATGAACTTTATCAACAGGATTTCTTTTCTCCTGGCTTTGCATTAATTTTGGCCAATGGAGAGCTCTGAACAGTAATCAGAAAACATATGAGTTCATTATGTTTCCCTTCATTTTATTTCTTAGGTTGCCATCAGGAGGTGAATGTATCACCCTGGAAAAGGACCTTTCCACACACTCACTTCTCAAGCTCATTAACCACTCTTTGTTTTGATTTTCCAGACTTAAGTATAGTAATTTTGCTATAACTAGCTTTAGGATACTTGGGGCTTCCCTGGTGGCTCAAACAGTAAAAAATCTGCACGAAATGCAGGAGACCTGGGTTCAATCCCTGGATTGGGAAGATCTCCTGAAGAAGGGAATAGCAACCTACTCCAGTATTCTTGCCTGGAAAATCCCCATGGGCAGAGGGGCTTGGCAGACCACAGTCCATGGGGTCACAAAGAGTTGGACACAACTAGGGACTAACCCCTCCACACACACACACACACACAAGATACTGTACTACTTCATTTCTCCTACATTCTATCCACATAACTGTAAACAGTACCTTTCTTCATTTATTTTCTCAAATTTTTGGTTCCCAAATTACTTGAGTAATAATTGACAAATATATAAGGTTGAAGTAGACAATATGATGGTGTTGTTCAGTTGCTCATTCATGTCCAACTCTTTACAACCTCATGGACTGCAGCATACCAGGCTTCCCTGTCCTTCACTATCTCCCAGAGTTTGCTCAGACTCATGTCCTTTGAGTCAATGATGCCATTCAACTATGTCATCCTCAGTCACCCTCTTCTCCTCCTGCCCTCAATCTTTCCCACCATTAGGGTCTTTTCCAATGGGTCGCCTCTTAACATCAGGTGGACAAAGTTTTCGAACTTCATTTTCAGCATCAGACCTTCCAATGAATATTCATGGTTGATTTCCTTTAGGATTGACTAGCTTTATTTCCTTGTCATCCAAAGTAATCTCAAGAATCTTCTCCAGAACCACAGTTTTAAAGCATCAGTTCTTTGGCACTCAGCCCTCTTTATGGCCCAACTCTCAAAGTCAAGATAGTGAACACATCTTTTATCACATTTAGTTAACTTTTGTGGGTGTGTGTGCATAGTGAAAATGTTTAAGTAACTTCTGAGTATACAATATTGCATTAATAACTAGAGTTCCCATGTTGTACATTAGAGCCTCCAAACTTCGTAATTAGCTGCTTCTTTCTGGATCCTGAGTTAGAATCTTGAGCCATTTAGTTATAATTTCATGAAAATTTTGGTGTTTTTCCTTAAAGGAATAATAAATAAAAGGCAATAGTGTTTTTAAGATTGAGCTGAAAAAATACAAAAAAACTTGAGGCTTCTATGAAACATTTTTATTGTAATTTTTATTTATAAGAAGTACTATTTCAAATGTAAAGATATCACAAGTGCACATTTGTTTAGAAATAGAACATTATCTTCTTTTTCTAAGAATCCTAGATTAGGAGGGTGAAAGTTTATTCATAAATATTTACTTTCCTTCCCAAACTACCTTTCTCTTCCTACCATCTACATTTTTTACCACTGCTTTATGGGCTTAAGAGACACTTCTAGACCCAATCAAGAGGTGCACATATTTTTACATTTTATACATAGATTTTACCTCTGCATACATAGCAAATAAAACAAATATGGTTCCCATTCAGGAAATTAAGATGAGGACACTATATAAACTACATAACATGTTCATTTTATACAAACAAGGGCAAATAAAGTGATTGCAAAATTGAAAAAAAGAAACAAAGATATCTGAGAACTAGGAATCAAACAAGAGTATTAAACATGGGTTCAACCCTCCTGTCTCCTTAGCAGTGGATTTTCAAGGGTTCAATGCGGCCAGTAGTCTGACCTTAGTGGTGTGATAAGAACCAAAATCATCTCAAATGAAATGGGTGACTAGAGTAAGGATCACTGCAAAGCTGTGTGGTTTATTGCTGCTTAACAATAGCATGTTTTGATATCCAAACTATGGAACCAACTGAGAGCTGATAACAGCTGGATCATTTCAGCATAATATATGCACCAAAGGAAATATTAATGAAAGATGCTAGAATTAAACAATTAATGCCAAATTTTCCTTTGTGTTAATTTACCAACATGCTTTGCTTAATAAAGTTAACATACAATTATTTAGATCACATAGTTACAAAATTTCAGAATTAAAAAGGCTACAAACAATTGTTATATTAAACATATTTTCAAGGCCTCATAGACATTCATAGATAAGACACAATTACAAGTGTTTTGCTTCAGTTTTCCCATCTTTTGCTTCGATCATCTTGTGCTTTCTTTAATTTACTCTGTAAGTACAGATACTTACATAAGACTTTTCTCACTTACATAGCATAGCTGTCTTCATTCACCAACACTTTGTGACAGAAAATTTCCCAGATCTGTCCTAAATTTTTGATAAAGTATCACTGAAATAAATATTTTAAAAGTTTAAACAATTAAGGTTTTTTTTTTTTTGAAAATGTGGCAAGTAAAAATGGGTCAGCTTAAAAATAACTCAAAAATTTTTACTTGTCCATTGTTTATTTACTTATCAAAACATGTATAAAGTACTTATTATGCAGCTGACATATATTCAGATGCTGTCAACAAAAATATTGAAGAGAGAAATTCAAAAATAAAATAACTTCAGATAGTGATAAGTGAATTAAAGAAATTAAAATGTTAATGAGCCTCAGCAAAATCAAAGCCAAGGAATCCTAGTTCATCAGATAAAACATCTCTTGTTATATGACAATTGAGTTCTCTATGTGTTCACTTGTGTCTGACAATTTGCAACCCCATGGACTGTAGCCTGCCAGACTCCTCTGCCTATGGGTTTCTCCACTCAAGAATACTAGGGTGGGGCTGCCATTTCCTACTCCAGGGGACATTATCCACCACATGGATCAAAACTGCATCTCTAATGTCTCCTGCATTGGAAGGTGGGTTCTTTATCACTAATGCCACCAATAGAGCAGAGATATACTTGGTGGGATAGTCTAAGCCAAAAGATTAAAATAACAACAATGTCTCTTTACTGATTAAAAAGAAAGGTAAGAACCAGTGCAGGGACAAAAACTTAGTGTAACCTGAGAATAGCAGTACAGACAGTTTGGGTGCAGCAAAATTGAGAATAAAGATTATTTCATGTAGGAAAATGTAGACTATATTAAGGTTATATAGGTAATATTCAAAATGCTAAATTTTTGGAGTTTTTAAAATTTCATTTTATTGCTTTAAAAAAAAATAAGAGTTGAAGAACGCATGATTGGGAGGTTTGAAAGACTGCTCTCTTGCACGCCTTGAAAAAAAAAGACAGTACAAGAGAAAGCAATTATCAGTAACTTAAATGTTTTGATGTATACAAATGGTTGAGAAACTTATGAAAAGTTGAACTGTTGTATTAGTCATCAAGAAGATGCACATTGCGGTGGATATGGCATGACCAGTATTCAGAAACAAGGCATTTGGGAGTGTAAATTAGTACAGTAAGTTTGCAAAATGACTAGTATCCATTTAAAAGTTCATATTTGTATATAACCTGCATGTTTATATCTCCTACATTGGCAGTCAGATTCTTTACCATTAGCGCCACCTGGGAAGACCATATGTATAATCTACACCTTTACCAAATAATACTTCTAGGTAACACTCCACAAGAATAAGCAGAAACATATACCAGTGGATATATTCAAAAATTCTCAAAATAGCCTTATTTATAATATTTACAATAGAATTCACTGGAAACTACTTTAGTGTTTATCAATAGAAAGGCAGATAAGTATACTATGTTTTAATGACATAATGAGAATGAATAAACCTTTAATACATCTGGCAATTTTGCATGGCTCTCACAAACATAAAGTTGAATGAAAGAAGGCACAGAGAATGCCACCACTGTTCCCATTCACGTAAGGTTCAAAAAGAGGCAAAGTGAACTTATGCTGATAGACATGGGGGGATCTTTTGGTAACTGGATACTGACTATTTCTGAGGTCATTTATATTATATTTGTTGATACGGGAGGTTGTTATATGGGAATATACAGTTTAAAAATTCATCAATTTGTGCTCCAATTTTGTGTGTTTTCTTTTCTAATGGCCAAGAAATAATATTAGTAGGATTTCTAGATGGTAATAGACTTTATGTGGAGTCAAAAGAAGACACTGCTGTAATTAGGAATAATAATGGTTGTATACACTAGAAGTGGGAGTGGTGAGATTGTTGCATTCATCATATATTCTGGAGGGGAAACATTTTTGTAACAGGTTAACTATAATTATGTGTAAAACTGAGTTCATGTGTGAAACTGAGTTCAGGTCTTATTTCTAGATATGTATAAAAGATGTCTAGGAATAAAATAAAGGACATAAGGATAGAAACTAAAGTTACAGAATTTTATTTATGATATGTCAACAAAACATATCTGAATTTTCTTTCAAAAAGTCCATCTTTTTAATTATCTATAATATTAGAAATAACAATATTACAGTTCCTAATTTTGTCTATAATTTCATAAAAAGTGGTTTCTTTTACACAGTAACCAACTTAAGAAGATTATCATTTTAATTATCTCTCCCTTCTTTGATATGATATTTTAACTGTTCTTAGCATCTTCTTTATGAAATGTCCTCCAAATGGGCTACTTAATATAGCTCAAAAGTCAAGACATTCCATATTAGGAACAGAGGAGTCAGGAATAATAGTTTAGGTAATAACCTATAGCCCTGCCAAGTGTCATGTTGCAGAAAAGCCCAAAACGTGGTCATGGAATGTTAATAGAAAGAATCGTAGTAGTTTCCTTTCCCTTCATTCATCTCTGTCCTCATGACATAAGCCCTTCAATGTGTCTGAGTCTGTTTCTTTTCCTAAAACAAACCTAATGCCTTCAAAAAACATAAATTCAGGGGAAGATAATATATGTGAAATTACGGCTGATTAGTGCAAAAAGATAGGACAATGAAAGATGAACTCTCCAGGTCGGTAGGTGCCCAATATGCTACAGGAGATCAGTGGAGAAATAACTCCAGAAAGAATGAAGAGATGGAGCCAAAGCACAAAGAACACCCAGTTGTGGATGTGACTGGTGATGGAAGTAAAGTCTGATGCTATAAAGAGCATAGGAATCTGGAATGTTAGGTCCATGAATCAAGACAAATTTGAAGTGGTCAAACAGGAGATGGCAAGAGTGAACATCAACATTTTAGGAAGCAGTGACCTATAATAGACTGGAATGGGTGAATTTAAATCAGAAAACTCCTATATCTACTACCATAGGCAAGAATTCCTTAGAAGAAATGAAGTAGCCATCATAGTCAACAAAAGAGCCTGGAATGCAGGACTTGGATGCAATCTCAAGAATGACAGAATGATCTCTGTTCGTTTCCAAGGCAAATCATTCAATATCAGAGCAATCCACGTCCATGGCCTGACCAGTAATGGTGAAGAAGCTTAAGTTGAACAGTTTTATGAAGACCTACAAGATCTTCTACAACTAACACACCAAAAAGATGTCCTTTTCATTAAAGGAGACTGGAATGCAAAAGTAGGAAGTCAAGAAATTCTTGGAATAACAGGCAAATTTGTCCTTGGAGTACAGAGTGACACAGGGCAAAGGCTAATAGAATTTTGCCAAGGGAATGCACTGGTCATAGCAAACACCCTCTTTCAATAACACAGGAGAAGACTATACGTATGGACATCACCACATGGTCAACACCGAAATCAGATTGATTATGTTATTTGCAGCCAAATATGGAGAAGCTCTATATAGGCAGCAAAAACAAGACTGGGAACTGACTGTTGCTCATATCATGAACTCGTTATTGCCAAATTCAGACTTAAATTGAAGAAAGTAGGGAAAACCATTAGACCCTTCAGGTATGACCTAATTCAAATATCTTATGATTATATAGTGAAAGTGACAAATATTTTCAAGGGATTAGATCTGATAGACAGAGTGCCTGAAGAACTATAGATGGTTTGTGAAATTGTACAGGAGGCAGTGATCAAGACCATTCCCAAGAAAAAGAAATGCAAAAAGGTTAAATGGTTGTCAGAGGAAGCCTTAAAAGTAGCTGAGAAAAGAAGAGAAGCTAAAGACAAATGAGAAAAGGAAAGATATATCCATTTGAACACCAAGTTCCAGAGAATAGCAAGGAGAGATAAGAAAGCCGTCCTCAGTGATCAATGCAAAGAAATAGAAGAAAACTATAGAATGGGGAAGACTAGAGATCCCTTTAAGAAAATTAGAGCTACCAAGGGAACATTTCATGCCAAGATGGGCTCAATAAAGGTCAGAAGTACTATGGGTCTAAGAGAAGCAGAATATATTAGGAAGAGGTGGCAAGAATACACAGAACTGTACAAAGAAGATCTTCACAACCCAGATAATCACGATGGTGTGATCACTCAACTAGAGCCAGAGATCCTGGAATGTGAAGTCAAGTGGACCTTAGGAAGCATCCCTACGAACAAAGCTAGTGGAGGTGATGGAATTCCAGTTAAGCTATTTAAAATCCTAAAACATTATGCTGTGAAAGTGCTGCACTCAATATGCCAGCAAATTTGCAAAGCTCAGCAGTGGCCACAGGACTGGAAAATATCCGTTTTCATTCCAATCTCAAAGGAAGGCAATGCCAGAGAATGCTAAAGCTACTGCACAATTGTACTCATCTCACATGCTAACAAAGTAATGTCAAAATTATCCAAGCCAGGCTTCAACATATGTGTACTATGGACTTCCACATGTTCAAGGTGGATTTAGAAAAAACAGAGGAACCAGGATTCAAATTGTCAACATCTGCTGGATCATTGAAAAAGCAAGAGAGTTCCAGAAAAACATCTATTTCTGCTTTATTGACTATGCCAAAGCCTTTGACTGTATGGATCACAACAAACTGTGGAAAATTCTTCAAGAGGTGGGAATACCAGACCACCTGACCTGCCTCCTGAGAAATCTGTATGCAGGTCAAAGAGCAACAGTTACAATTGGACATGGAATAACAGATGGGTTCCAAATCAGGAAAGGAGTACATCAAGGCTGTATATTGTCACCCTGCTTATTTAACTTATATGCAGAGTACATCTTAAGAAATGCTGGACTGGATGAAGCACAAGCTGGAATAAAGATTTCTGGGAGAAATATCAATAACCTCAGATATGCAGATAACATGACCCTTATGGCAGAAAGTGAAGAATAACTAAACAGCCTCTTGATGAAAGTGAAAGAGGAGAGAGAAAATGTTGGCTGAAAAGTCAGTGTTCAATTAATGAAATTCATGGCATCTGGTCCCATCACTTCATGGCAAATAGATGGGGAAACAATGGAAACAGTGAGAAACTTTATTTTGGGGGACACCAAAATCATTGCAAATGTGACTACAGCCATGAAATTAAAAGATGCTGGCTTCCTGGAAGAAAAGCTGTGACTAACCTAGACAGCATATTAAAAGGCAGAGACATTTCTTTGCCGACAAACGTCTGTCTAGTCAAAGCCTTGGTTTTTCCAGTAGTCATGTATGAATGTGAGAGTTGGACTGTAAAGAAAACTGAGGGCCAAAGAATTTATGCTTTTGATCTGTGGTGTGGGGGAAGACTCTTGAGAGTCCTTTGGACAACAAGGAGATCCAACTAGTCCATCCTAAAGGAGATCAGTCCTGGATGTCCATTGGAAGGACTGATGCCGAAGTTGAAACTCCAAATTTTTAGCCAATTGATGCAATGAACTGACTCATTTGAAAAGACCCTGATGCTGGGAATAATTGAAGGTGGGAGGAGAAGGGGACAACAGAGGATGAGATGGTTGGATGGCATCACCGACTCAATGGAGACGAGTTTGAGTAGGCTCTGGGAGTTGTTGGTGGACAGGGAAGCCTGTTGTGCTGCAGTTCATGGAGTCGCAAAGAGTTGGAAATGACTGAGCAAATGTACTGAACTGAACTTTTGGTGTATATCATCACAACAGTATAAAGCAATTTCCCTCCAATTAAAAAATAAATTAAAAAAAAAAACACAGTTCATTAATTCAAAGCTCCTCTGCACAAGAAGTCTAGGCAGGATGTGGCTGATTCTCTAAAAATCTGCAAAGAAGATGTCACTCAAGGCTCTCTTGGAGAGAAATCTGTTCCATGCTTACATGTGTTTTTGGTACCAATCTGTTTTTTGAGGCTTTGGAAACCAGAGCTTTAGTTTCTTGCTAGCCATAAGCTAGAGGCTACTCTCACTTATTTGTCATGCAGACCTTCTAGCAAGGCTCTTTACTTCTTCAAGACAAGCAAGAGAGTGAGAGGCTCTAACAAAATGGTTACTACAATCTTATGTAAATTAATCACATGATCCTTCCTGACATCTCTTCATTTTGGTATATTCTATTGGTTAGAAGCAAGTCATAGATCCTGCTCATATTCACATTGAGAGGATCACATAGGGGCTGGAACACATGGGGACTATCATGAAGGTCACTCTAGAAAACTATTCATCCCAGTCCATCCTCTGATCTTCAATGATTCACATTTGTACCACACACAGATTACACGTGCCTTCTTCTCTCAAATGCTCACCAATAATTTTAGTCCAATATAGTATCTCCTCAATAATCCAGATCTCATCACTGAGATTGTATATAAGCAGTGTTGTCTGCTTGCTTATTGGCAATTAAAGTTGGGGTATACTTCTAGTTCTTACTGTCTTTTTCCCTTCCGGCTCTGTCAGTTTTTCTGTTGAAATAATTTTCTCAAAAACTCTGTGTATCCCCCATGGAATCAATTGAGATTCATTCTTTTCACAAAATCCATATTAAGGGGTCATTCTGAGGTAAGCTCTTTCTTATCTTGACCTGGCTGAGCTGGCTAAGTGACATTACTCTTGCTTCCTAGAGATACTATGGTTTGACTGAGAGATTTTATGAGACACATCCTTAATCTCTTAAAAGGAAATTTTACATGACTAAATCTTTTCACATTTAAACTTTCTGACTATTTAGGAACAGTTTAAACCATCATGCTCTTGTTATTTCTCTAGGCATGTTTTCATGACAGTGCTCAAAAGCCATTTATAAGTTTTAATATTATTTTCCTATTGGGAGAGGCCAAGATTGTCCCAAATTGTTACACTCTAGTTTTTCTTATTTAACAGATCTTTATGAAATTAATCTTATTCTTCTTGAATTTTACTAGAAGCATGAAAAAAGTGGGGTCACAAAGAGTTGGACACAAGTTAGCAACTGAGCTACAATGAAAAAGAATCCATTCTGCTTGGACATAACCTTAGATAGGTCACATAATTAATTAGACTCACTTTTTTACTTTCCACATTGTTACAGACAATAGTGTTCTGCTAAGGTTGCTAAGGTTCTACAAGTGTTTAATAACGTTCATCATTTTTTGTTGTTGTTGTTCCAACACCATATTTTGCTTCCTCTGTAAGATGGTCCGAGTTCAGATTTGTATAATCAGTGAGCCTTCACAATCTGCATCTTTAAAGTACAGATTTCTAATAATCTACCTAATATGTTTAGGTTTTGTCTATCAGTCTTCAAAATACTTCTAGCTTCCATCCATTGCCAATTTTCAGAGTTATTCCTAAAATTTGTAGGTATCTGTTATGGCACTACTCCACTTCCATGTATCAAAATCTATATTAGATTCATTTTACTCAGTACAAATTACTACATATTGAGGCCCTTAAAACAACACATTTACTTATAGTTTTTGAAGGACATATGTCCAGATATGGCCTCTCTGCAAAGAGGCAATAAACATATTGGTTAGGGATAAGTTCTCAACTGAAAGCTCAAATGGGGAGGAATCTGCTTAGAAACCTGCATTGTTGTTAAGAGTATTACTTTTTGGCTTCTTCTGCAGGCCATCCTTTGTACCTAGAGGCCACCTTAAGTTCCTTACCATGTGGGTCTCCATTATGCCTATTTTCTTCTTAAAAGGCTGGAAGAAAATGAAGCATTCCACCAAGATGAATGTTACACTTACATAATGTAACTATATAGTCAAATATGCATAATCACTTGTGTCCTGTCAACTTTGTCATATTCTATTGGTTATAAGCAAGTAATAGCTCTAAAAACACTCAGGAAGTGGAGATCAAGAATATAAGAAACTACCAAGAGGTGGTAATCATGGAGTCCATCCTAAGAATAAATCTACCAAAAGGTTCACCTTAAAAACTCCTTTGAACCCAGATCTTGATATTTTCTTAGGGACAAGAATTTTATGTGTATTATTTACTTTAGTTCTTACAGCAATGTCTAATCACATGTCATATTTTTCTTCTTTCACATGTGAGAAAAATTTTTTTGTTCAGTTGCTAAATTGTATTTGACTCTTTGAGACCCTGTGGACTGCAGCACACCACGTCCCTCTGTCTTTCACTATCTCCCAGAGTTTGCTCAAACTGAGGTTCATTGAATCAGTGATACCATCCAGTCATCTCATCCTCTGCCATGCTTTTGTCTTCCTGCCTTCGATCTTTCCTAGTATCAGGGTCTTTTCCAATGACTTGGCCCTTGGCATCATGTGGCCAAAGTACTGGAGCTTCAGCTTCCACATCAGTCCTTCCAGTAAATATTCAGGATGGATTTCCTTTAGGATTGACTGATTTGATCTCTTTGTTGTCTAAGGGAGTCTCATGAGTCTTCTACAGCACCACATGTGCCAATGGTAATACAAAGAGTATGTGATCATATCCAATTTTGCATTTAATAAATGTTTTTGTAAGAATTTAAATTATAAAAATGAAGAAAGATGTAGCTAGGCTTATTCAGAGAGCTCAATATACATTGCTTGCATTGTTATTACTGTTGTTCAGTTGTTAAATCTTGTCCAACTCTATGAACGCATGGACTGCAGCATGCCAGGCTTCTTTGTCCTTCACTACCTCCCAGACTGTGGTTATACTATTCATGGAACATAAATGCTACATTATCTAATTCAGTTGATATTTGAGGTCTGAGATGAGATGTTCTTCATTGTTTTGTTCAGGTCTGATGCATTTGTATTTTATGTGTATGGTGAAAGGTCAAAACATAAGCTGGAAATGCTACACTTTTAAACAATAAAGTATCCCCCTCAGCACTCTTTATTGTCACACCTTTACAATTTCCAAATAACTTCCTTCTCTTTCCAACTAAGATAATATAGTCTTCAATACATTCTGATTCTTAGAACTATGGCAAGAATCAGATCTTGAATATAAGAATGCAGAGCCCATAGCCTTCCCACTTCTTTTATCTCCCAGAGAGCAGCATTTCATTGATAAAATAGGAAAAATTCAGAAACAGCAGGAAAGCCTGATTTCTTTCAAGAGAAATAAAGCCTAACCAGAATGACAGATCACAAAGTTCATGTCTTTGGCAGGTCCTCTCTATATTCTTTCATTGATGGCAACTACATATGATTTTAGAAGAGTTCAGTACTATAAATAACTACTATAAATATTAATAGTAGTCTACCACTATAAATAGTATGGTCACTTGCCAAGTATAATAAATTATTGAGTTCTTACTGATATCAATGTCACGTATATTCTTTAATTTTTTTTTACCAAAGATAAGAAACTCATCAAAAATCTCATTCCTCTTCATTTATGTAAAGATGATCTCTTATGTTTGTGTGCACTAAGTTGCTTCAGTGGTATCCAACTCTTTGTGACACTATGGACCATAGCCCCCGCAGCTCCCCTGTCAATAGGATTCTCTAGGCAAGAATGCTGTACTGGGTTGCCATGCTCCCCTTAAGTGATCTTCCCAACCCAGAGATTGAACTGGGCATATCTTTATCTCCTGCATTAGCAGGCAGATTCTTTATCACTCCTCTGTCCATGAAACAGAGGAGGCAGGAGGGCTACAGTCCATGGAGTCTCCAAGAGTTGGACAGGACTGAGCAACTTTCACTTCACTTCACTTCTTTACCACTAGTGGCACCTGGGAAGCCCCAAGATGGCCTATTATTATCTACCAGATATAGAGGATGCATATCATATAAAATGTTGCAATATACTTTTATAATTTGCTTACCAATAAATAAGGGCACCTTATATTTAAATGATTTAAATATTGGGTTGGCCAAAAAGGTCATTTGGGTTTTTCTGAAAGATCTCACAGAAAGTGCTAAATGAACATTCTGGCTAACCCAATATATAGATACAGTTTTTTTTCACTGAATAAATATTACTTGTGTTTCTCATATATATATAATTACTTTACGCACAAAGTTTGGCAATCATCACGAGAAATTAAGTTTGAAAAGTGAAAGTACTCAGGCGTATTCGACTCTTTGCGACCCCATGGACTGTAGCCTATCAGGCTCCTCCCTCTGTGGGATTTTCCAGGCAAGAGTACTGGAGTGTTGCCATTTCCTTCTCCAGGGGATCTTCCTGACCCAGGGATCGAACCCAAGTCTCCCACATTCCAGACAGACATTTTAACCTAAATGGAGCAATAAATGTCTGATCTTTTATCATTAGCCTCTTTCAATTAAGATAATCTTGTCAAACCCTGGTGACTCAGATGGCAAAGAATCTGTTTTCAATGTGGGAGACCTGTCTTTGATATTCCAGTTGGAAAGACTCCCTGCAGAAGGAAATGGCAACAGATGCCAGTATCCTTGCCTGGAGAATTTCACAGACAGAGGCTATAGTCCATGGGGTAGCAAAGAGTCAGACCCGACTGAGTGACTAACATTTTCACTGATCAAAACTTACTCATATTTTATCATATGTCAGTAATTCATTCCTCTTAATTGTTGAATAATATTCCACTATAAGAATAAACAGCATTTTGCTTACTCAGGTATCAGTTGATGGGAATTTGTGTTATTTCTACTTATTTAACTTATATGCAGAGTACATCATGAGAAATGCTGGGCTGCATGAAGCATAAACTGGAATCAAGATTGCTGGGTGAAATATCAATAACCTCAGATATGCAGATGACACCAACCTTATGGCAGAAAGTGAAGAGGAACTAAAGAACCTCTTGATGAGATTGAAAGAGGAGAGTGAAAAAGTTTACTTAAAACTCAACATTGAGGAAACCAAGATCATGGCATCCAGTCCCATCGCATCATGACAAATAGATAGGGGAACAATGGAAACAGTGGCTGACTTTATTTCTGGGGGCTCCAAAATCACTGCAGATGGTGATTGCTGCCATGAAATTAAAAGATGCTTACTCCTTGGAAGGAAAGTTATGACCAACCTAGACAACATATTCAAAAGCAGAGACATTACTTTGCTAACAAAGGTCCCTTTAGTCAAGACTATGGTTTTTCCAGTGGTCATGTATGGATGTGAGAGTTGGACTATAAAGAAAGCTGACCACCGAAGAACCTATGCTTTTGAACTATGGTGTTGGAGAAGACTCTTGAGAATCCCTTGGACAGCAGGAGATCCAACCAGCCCATCCTAAAGATCAGTCTTGAGTGTTCATTGGAAGGACTGATGTTGAAGCTGAAACTCCAATACTTTAGCCATCTGATGCAAAGAGCTGACTCATCTGAAAAGACACTGATACTGGGAAAGATCGAGGGGCAGGAGTAAAAGGAGATGCCAGAGGATGAGATGGCTGGATGGCATCACTGACTCCATGGACATGAGTCTGGGTAAACTCCGGGAGTTGGTGATGGACAGAGAGGCCTAGCGTGCTGCAGTTCATGGGGTCGCAAAGAGTTGGGCATGACTGAGTGACTGAACTGAACTCTAATAGTCAAAGAATTCTGCTGTGAACTTCTATATAGAAAATTTTGTGTTAGCATATGTTTCCACTTCTCTTGGACATATACTACTATAAACTGAATGTTTATATTCTGCCAAATTTATATGATAAATTCTAATAATGCCCAGTGTAATGGTATTGGGGAGACAGAGCTTTTGTGAAGTGATTAGATCATGAAAGTGGATTCCTAATGAATAGGATTAATGACCTTATATAAGAGTTCCCAGAGAACTCCGTTATACTTTCTGCTATGTTAGGATTCAGTAAGAAAATGTCCATCTGCAAACCAAAATCTGCCTGTGCTTTGATCTTGGACAGTCCCACCTCCAGAATTGTGAATAATAAATATCTGTTTTTCATAATATATTCAGTTTTCACATTTTATAACAGTAGCCCAGCTAAACTAATAAAGCAACTGGCACCAGGATTGGAATGATAAGCTACCCCTAGTGTCAGGTTGATTACACTGAACTATGTCTATCATTGAAAGAGGTATTTTGTTTTTACTGAAATGGATACATGCTCTGGATATGGATTTGCCATCCTTGCACTCAATGCTTCATTCAAAGCTATCATTTTTAAATTTATAAAATATTTAGTCCACTTTCATGGTATTCCATACAGCATTGTTTCAAATAAAGGTACTCACTTTACAGCAACAACAAAAAAAGAATGGAAATGAGCCCACTATCATGGAATTTACTGGTCTTTCCATGTTCTTTCAAATCACAATGAGCTTCTAGAGACAGGAATACAAAGAGATATGCCTAGAGAGAAGATGTGAATAAAAGATGCCAATCTACAAGTCAAGAGAGAACATTATACAGAAAAGATAAAATTTATCCATATATAAAAATGAATATGTAGCTGAAATACTTTGAAAAATATCATAATGGTATGTAAACCAAAAAAAGCATTGAGATTAATGAGTTAGAAAATTGAGAGACTACTTTCAGATATTAAATAAATTATAACTACATTTCATATATAACTTTCAAATGTGTTTTTATTTCCATTTTCTGAATGCTGACATCTTTTCATTTCATAAATCCTAAAGATGTATCTGCAAAGAAGTTAGAAGTTGTCTATATTGAAAAACATGTGAAGGCATCTATGAGTAGATTCTGAGATTCACATGTAGATTATTCATGATTACTTCACCTAGATTGCCATTAGTATGTTTTTTAAGTTGTTTTGTACTCTCTGAACAAACATCATGAACAAAAAAAAGTTTGAAAATCACAGGGGTGAGAAAATACACATATGTTTAATACACTGTTTAAGAATATGTTTAGAAATATTATGTTTATATGCTGGCATATATTATTAAATCTTAAATAATAGGATAGCTATGCAATCATTTCCTTTTTTTGTTTTTTACAGTAGTGGAAATGAATAAAAACAGATTTAGTCTGTATTATATCACCATTATTGCCCATTAGTGCTGCCTATGTACACTTTTCTAATGCATGAAATATCTTGAAAGAATTCCCACAAATACCTTAAATAAGATTCAAAACTGACTCATTTTGCCTTATTTTTATAATGATTGTAAATGGAACAGATGGCAGCTTATTTGTGCTGCATTATGTTAGAAATAACACATGGAACCATTTAATTTGTGGTTGGATATCAAATTTAAGATAGAAAATGTTAAATTATTGATATAATTTACTTATTTCTGTCTGACATAATAATTATTATAAATCCACTATTTGAAATATAAATATGACATTAGAAAAGTTAGTTGTAATCAAATGATGTCTAAGATATTTTATGTGTAAGTTCTACACTCATGACCATCATTTTAGTTAGAAAAAACTATAAGGACTCAGGCCATTAGACTTTGCCAGCCAAATCTATATAAACTATATAAAGAATGAATCCTATAAGCAAATTTGTTTCCGGTTGCAATTCAAATAATGAAATGAAAAGCTAAATATTTTAAATACTGTGCTCCTTTATGACCATGAATCAACCAAGTATGGTTCATGTTTTTTATTGACAGAGTTGAACTTTCTTTAGAGATTGACAAAGGTAAACTTTGAACTGATGACTTGAGAAATTGTAATTTATCAAAATTTTTGATAAATTGTGTGATTTAAAAAGGATCCAGGTAGGGAATTGTCTAGCTTCAAAATTGGCATGGTTAAGATATTTATCCAATAGTGAGCAGAAGAAATTGTTAAGGATCCTTCACATACCATCCTCCATGACAATTTCATCAAGGCTACATAGTTAAAATTTTTCTAAGGTGTCCCAATATTAAGTAAAATGGTGTCTCCTTCATGTAGACAAGACAAAGAATTTTGACATAGGGTGCTTTTTTTTCTTCCTTAACTCTGAGATTTTGGAAATCTCTTATGGAGGTAATTTATAAGTCTAACTCTATTTGAATACAGCATACAATAAAAAATACAGGTCCTTGGATATTTGAAATTGTGTTTCCTTCTTGCTCTAATATAGATTTCTAGTGAACAATCTTTCTCATTTTTTCACATGTAAATTCCCCTAATACTGCAATTCCAAAATGTTCTTGATTAAGAACATCAGTTACAAAGATAAATACATTCATTAAAATCACTATGAAGACATGAAAGACACATGTAAATGACCCACAGAGCATGCAGACTTAGAGAAGGTCCCGTGAGAATGGCAAAAGTCACTAAGAATGAGGTTTGTGCAATCATGTATCACTGAAACTTGACCAGATGCTAACTGCCACTGACTGTGATTTTCTCAAATTCACAGCTTTGAGATGAAGGAACTATCAACTGCAGTTCTTAGAGACAAAACATTAGGAGACAGAGTGCCTGTAAGAAATTGGAAAAAAAAAAATCTTAAACAAAATATTCCTAATTTTGACCCAAGTATGTTGCTCTAAATTGATGCTTTTGAACTGTAATATTGGAGAAGACTCGTAAGAGTCCCTTGGACTGCAAGGAGATTCAACCAGTCCATCCTAAAGATCAGTCCTGGGTGTTCATGGGAAAGACTGATGTTGAAGCTGAAACTCCAATACTTTGGGCCACCTGATGCGGAGAGCTGACTCATTTGAAAAGACCCTGATGCTGGGAAAGATTGAGAGCCGGAGAAGAAGGGGATGACAGAGGATGAGATGGTTGGATGGCATCACCGACACAATGGACATGGGTTTGGATGGACTCCAGGAGTTGGTGATAGACAGGGAGGCCTGGCGTGCTGTGGTTCATGGGGTCGCAAAGAGTCAGACACGACTGAGCCACTGGACTGAATGTTGCTCTAAAGTACGTTAAATTCATCAGCCATTGTTGTTGTCCTGTAGTAGCTAAGTCTTTTCTGACTTTTTTGGAAACCCCATTGACTAGCGCCCACCAAGCTCCTCTGTCCATGGGAATTCCCAAGCAAGTATACTACAGTGAGTTGCCATTTCCTTCTCCAAGGGATCTTTCTGATCCAGAGATCAAAATCCTCCTGTATTTCACATGGATTCTTAACCACTGAGTTGCCAAGGAAGCCCCATGAACCATTAAGTCAAACGCAGAAATGAAATCACTGAGCCAATGCTCATTTCTTTCTTATAGTCTTCCTTCTGAAGAAGGAGATATTTTTAATGACATTTAACACATCGGCATCCACGATGCTAACAGATGATAGAAAATTCAAATTAGAAAGCTAAAAGTCATATTTTATCAAGGAACAATACAACCATCAGAATAGTTCTAGGATCTAAATATAAACCTAGCACTGATAACTCTATGGAATAATCTGAATTCAGATTCAGAAGGAAAAAAAAAAAAAAAACTACCCATTTCCTGGTCAGCTAGTTAATTTATAGGGCTCAAGGTAAAATAAAAGGCAGTGACCCTTTGTTGAAAAATCAAGAAAAAATGTGTCCTGTAAGGTATTAAATTATATCAGATTCTCTCAAGGCTTCTTATGGTGCCTATTTACTTGTTACTTAATATCATTTTAATTAAATAAAAATTAAACTTTACTAGCATGAATTTCACTTTTCCTCTTTATACTGTGCAAAGCCAGTTTTAGATACTAATATAACATCATTTATCTTGCATATAAAATTATCCAAATCACACAATTCATATTTATAGCTAGTGGATGCATATGTTCTTGACACAATAGTGGAGATGTTGCATTAAATTCAACCATATGTTCTTTATTTCACATCTTGATATATGCACACTACCAACAATTTCTACCTTTAGCTTACCATCAAATTAGGTAATACTAACAGGAAAAGGAACTCAGTGTTCCCTTATATTTCCCCTTTCTTCTACATCATGTTTTTTTGCATAAATGGCTGAAAAAAAAAAAAAAAACGGAAGTTAACATCTTAAAGAAAGCTTAGAGTTCCTTACAGAGAGTTCCTTACTTGTTCATGATTCTCAGAGTGTTGCTGTCTCCATTCTGTGTCCAGAGAGTTCTGTTTCAAGAGAAAAATGTGACCCCTTTGAATTATCAAAACCTCCACTTAGTCTTAGAGGCAACAGATGAAAAAGGCAATTTTTCTACTCAATTCGAGTACTGTTTTTCATAAAAGGTTTACTTTAGAAAATTTGTGATTGTTATTTCTTACTCTGGCCTTTTAAGATGTGAGTTTTAAAGGCTTTGTCAACTTATTTTTTTTTTTCCTTTTGAACTTTTTTATTTTGTATTGGGGTATAGGAGATTAGCAATGCTGTGATAGTTTCAAGTGAACAGTGAAGGGATTCATCCATACAAAAAGCTTTATGACACTGAACTTGGCAATGATTTCATAAAGAATTTCTTGGATACAACATGAAAAGCACAAAAAACAAAATTTAAAAATAAATAAGGATACCTTTTCACTATTCTTTACTAGAAGTGGACCAGTTTTAGGAGACAGTTTTGATCCCTGGGTCAGAAAGATTCCTGGAGAAGGAAATGGCAACCCACTCCATTATTTCTTTTCTTTTTTTTTTTTTTAATTTATTTTTTATTTATTTTTTTGTAGGTAAGGAGATTTTTTTTTTTAATTTTTTTATATAATTTATTTTTTTTTTACTTTACATTTCTGTATTGGTTTTGGCATACATTGACATGAATCCACCACGGGTATACATGCGTTCCCAAACATGACCCCCCTCCCACCCCCCTCCCGACAACATCTCTCTGGGTCATCCCCACGTATCAGCCCCAAGCGTGCCATATCCTGCATCGGACATAGACTGGCAATTCGATTCTTCCATGATATTATACATATTTCAATGTCATTCTCCCAAATCATCTCATCCTCTCCCTCTCCCACTGAGTCCAAAAGTCCGCTATACCCATCTGTGTCTTTTTTGCTGTCCTGCATACAGGGTCATCATTGCCATCTTTCTAAATTCCATATATATGTGTTAGTATGCTGTATTGGTGTTTTTCTTTCTGGCTTACTTCACTCTGTATAATCGGCTCCAGTTTCATCCATCTCATCAGAACTGATTCAAATGTATTCTTTTTAACGGCTGAGTAATACTCCATTGTGTATATGTACCACAGCTTTCTTATCCATTCATCTGATGATGGACATCTAGGTTGTTTCCATGTCCTGGCTATTATAAACAGTGCTGCGATAAACATTGGGGTACATGTGTCTCTTTATTTCTTGCCTAAAAATCCCAGGGACAGAGGAGCCTGTTGGGCTACAGTCCATTGGGTCACGAAGAGTTGGACCCAAGTGAGAGACTAAGCACACACAACAGTTTTAAGTCTTATAATTGTCTTTAATTCATTTTGAGACTACTTTTGTGTGTGGTGGAAGATGGAGTATAATTTCACTCCTTTATATATGAATAATCAGTTTCCCCAACATCATTTGTTGAAGAGATTCTCCTTTCCTCATTGTATGTTACCCTTCAAAGATAAGTTGACTATATATATATATATATATATATATATATATATAGTCAATTTATTTGGAGGCTCTCTGTTTTGTTTCATTGGTCTATATGCCTGTCCTGTACCAGTACCATACTGTTTTAATTAACTGAAGCTTTGCTGTAAAAGTAGAAATCAAGAAGTGTAATACCTCCATCTAACTTTTTTCCAATATCGCTTTGGCTATTTTGGGACTTTCATGTATCTCCATGAATATTAGGATTGTGTTTTTCTATTTCTATTAAAAAAAAAAAAAGCTGGAATTTTGGAAGGGATAGCAAAGAATTGGTAGATTGTTTTGGTTTGGGTAGTGTGGACATTTTAACAATATTGAGTCTTCCAATCCATAAATATAGGATGTCTTTCCAGTAGTCATGTATGGATGTGAGAGTTGGGCTGTGAAGAAGGCTGAGATCCGAAGAATTGATGCTTTTGAACTATGGTGTTGGAGAAGACTCTTGAGAGTTCCTTGGATTGCAAGGAGATCCAACCAGTCCATTCTGAAGATCAGCCCTGGGATTTCTTTAGAAGGAATGATGCTAAAGCTGAAGCTCCAGTACTTTGGCCACCTCATGCGAAGCGTTGACTCATTGGAAAAGACTTTGATGCTGGGAGGGATTGGGGGCAGGATGAGAAGGGGATGACAGAGGGTGAGATGGCTGGATGGCATCACTGACTCGATGGGTGGGAGTCTGAGTGAACTCCGGGTGTTGGTGATGGACAGGGAGGCCTGGCGTGCTGCGATTCACGGGGTCACAAAGAGTCAGACACGACTGAGAGACTGAACTGAACTGAACTAGTATCAATTCGCATCTGCTTAAACTTTTTTCCCACAAGTGTTTCCCATTTTTATTTTTAATATACATCCCTTCTTTCACTTTCTTGCAAATACTTTGTTTTTTAGATGTTGTGTTAACATTGTTTTCTTAATTTTATGATTGGATAGTTTGTTACTAGTATAAAGAAATGCAACTTATTTTGTATATTGATTTTGTCTCCTGTAAATTTACTGAATTCATTTACTAGTTCTAACAGTTTGTGTGTGTGTGTGTGTGTGTGTGTGTGTGTGAAGTCCTTACTATTTTCTATATATACAGTCATGTCACCTTCAGAGATAATGTTTTCTCTACCTTTCTGATTTTGATGCCTTTTATATACTTTCTCTCCATAGGTGCCGAGGTCAGGGCTTGAAATACTGTATTGAATAGTAATGGTGAGAAGAGGTATCCTCATCTTGTTCCTGGTCTTATAAAAATGGTTTCAAACATTCTTCTTCAAGTTCAATGTTCACTGTAGAATTTACATACATGGAGTTTTTGAAATTGAGGTAAGTATTCTCTACAGATGTGGGGAGTTTTTAATCACAAAAGAGTGTGACATTTTCTTAAATGATTTTTCTGCATCTATTTAAGTGATCATGTGGTTTATATCCTTTATTTCATTAACATTATATTAATTAATTTGAATGTGTTGAACCATTCTTATATCACAGGGATAGATTCTACTTGGTTTGGGAGGAAGATCCTTTCATTGTGTAGTTGAATTCACTCCACTAGTATTTTGTTGAGAATTTTTGCATATATGTTCCTTCAGTTCAGTCGCTCATCAAATTTCTTGACATTGTCATTTTTTCTTATTACAAAGAGCCAATTCTTTCCTATTCTTTGCATTCTGAAAACAATAGATACTATCCATGTTTTTCAGACTTCAAGTATCTTGACATGCTCTATTGTCTGTTCTTTCAGTTTGCAAATAAACCAATTCTTATTGTCTGAGCTCTTTCTACTTTAAAGACAGTCAGTAATAATCAATCCATATTTCCAACATTCTGCTTTCCAACCCTAAACTCAAACCTGCAACCTTGATAAAAACTTCAGTCCAGTTCAGTTGCTCAGTCATGTCTGACTCTTTGAGACCCCATGAATTGCAGCACGCCAGGCCTCCCTGTCCATCACCAACACCCGGAGTTCACTCAGACTCACGCCCATCGAGTCAGTGATGCCATCCAGCCATCTCATCCTCTGTCGTCCCCTTCCCATCCTGCCCCAAATCCCTCCCAGCATCAAAGTCTTTTCCAATGAGTCAATGCTTCGCATGAGGTGGCTAAAGTGCTGGAGTTTCAGCTTTAGCATCATTCCCTCCAAAGAAATCCCAGGGCTGATCTCCTTCAGAATGGACTGGTTGGATCTCCTTGCAGTCCAAGGGACTCTCAAGAATATTCTCCAACACCACAGTTCAAAAGCATCAATTCTTTGGCGCTCAGCCTTCTTCACAGTCCAACTCTCACATCCATACATGACCACAGGAAAAACCATAGCCTTGACTAGATGGACCTTTGTTGGCAAAGTAATGTCTCTGCTTTTGAATATGCTATCTAGGTTGTTCATAACTTTTCTTCCAAGGAGTAAGCGTCTTTTTCTTTCTTTCTTTTTTTTTTTTTTGTGTGTGTCTTTTAATTTCATGGCTGCAGTCACCATCTTCAGTGATTTTGGAGGCCCCAAAATCGTCTGACACTGTTTCCACTGTTTCCCCATCTATTTGCCATGAAGTGATGGGACCAGATGCCATGATCTCCGTTTTCTGAATGTTGCAATTTAAGCCAACTTTTTCACTCTCCACTTTCACTTTCATCAACAGGCTTTTTAGTTACTCTTCACTTTCTGCCATAAGGGTGGTGTCATCTGCTTATCTGAGGTTATTGATATTTCTCCTGGCAATCTTGATTCCAGCTTGTGTTTGAGGAATTTTTGCATATATGTTCCTTAGGGATATGGAATAGAGCTATCATTTCTGATAGTATCTTTATATGCCTTTGATATCAATGTAATGCTATACCCATAAAATATGTTTGGAAGTGCTTTCTCACTGTCTTTTTCTTTTTTCTTCCTTTTTTCTTTTATTTATGTGTTCGTTTGGAAGCCCAGAAGAAAGGGGAAAGTTTTGTAGGTATGCTCAGGGAAATCTGAGTGCACTGCTAGAAATAGTAGTAGGTCAGAGATTGCATTTGCATGAACTTTTAATAGGAATCTTTGGTTTAAAAAAAAAAAAAAACTACAACTATGTGATTAAACATTCCCATAAAATAAAAATTAAAAAGTTATTTCCTGCAACATTTGACTAGTAGCTGAAATACATGTAGAACATACTATAGGATAATGATTATGGTCAGGTTCATTCAAATTTAAAAAATTTTTAAAGAATTTCCTAGCAATAGATTATGAGGATTAATTTGGTATCATAATCTATTATTTAACACATGAGAGTATTGGCAATCTATAGGATAAACTTATCATAAATATCCTTCTTAAGGTAAATTAACAGAAAGTAGTATAAACACATGCATTACACAGTTGATATCTAGAATTCATCATTAAGGATTATTTCTAGGTTCCTACTGAGCAACTGAACTGAACTGAACTGCAACCTAAGCAACCAGTCATTAATGTTTCACTAATTTTTTGAGTGAAATTCAAATTCTTTAATCATTCTTATTCAAGTTAAAAAATTATGATTTTGATACAAAGTTATTTCCCCCATACCAGTTATACTCAGAATATGTGAACAGAAGATATAGCACATTTTATTAATTATTGAAAGGGAGATCAAATAATGATAGCAGAAATAATAATCATAATAACAGGTTCAGAATTATATTAATCACTATAATAAATAATTACATAGAATTAAGAATCTAATCTTAAATTTGTTTTAAAAAAGAAAAAGACTTACTAAAACAAAACAAAACAAAACAAATACCATTTGCCTTTAGTACATAAAAGGTCTGAAAGAGAAAATGTTTGTGACAGTAAGTGAATTTTACCAACATCCTATTGATGTGATAAAATATTCACTAATATTATTTTGAAAAAGAGAAAAGTATTATTACAAAGCTGCTTTATACACATGTCGTATGATTTTTTGACATGTGAAATAATGGCAAATTCAGTGTATTCAACCAAGCTAATTGGTGATACACATTCTAACATGATTATTAATGTGTTTTCAAAATTAAAATTCTGGTGCTTTGTATACACCAGAAGAATGCTTTGATTTTCATTGTGAAAAAAAATTACCCATGTTCAAAAGTATCATAGTCTCAAAATTCTGTTAATTGTATATATTCTTTATAGGCTTACTTTGCATATTTTCCACCTGAAATATGTACAAGTGTCATTCTGAGGCTTTATTTACTTCAAAGAAGTAGCTCAAGTTCCAGTACAATTTCCATGGTTTAAGTGATGCCCATCCTGGAAACTGAAGTTTAACATACTGACAAACCACACAATTTTAATTTTAGCATGTATCTCAAGAATCTTATATGTCTCAATCATGCACATAATTTGGAGAAGGCAATGGCACCCCACTCCAGTACTCTTGCCTGGAAAATCCCATGGATGGAGGAGCCTGATAGGCTGCAGTCCATGAGGTCGCTAAGTCGGACATGACTGAGCAACTTCATTTGCACCTTTTGCTTTCATGCATTGAAGAAGGAAATGGCAACCCACTCCAGTGTTCTTGCTTGGAGAATCCGAGGGATGGGGGAGCCTGGTGGGCTGCCGTCTATGGGGTCGCACAGAGTCGGACATAACTGAAGTGACTTAGCAATGCTTAACATGCACATAATTTAGGTATAACAAAAATTATTTGGTGATCTTGAGACCAGATAAGATCAGTTGAGAAAAGATAGCTTCAGCTTGAGTGTTGGTTTACGAAAGAGGGAGCAAGTTCAGTAATTAATTGACATAGAAACTAAAGCATTTGATGATTGATTGCTATGAGTAGAAATGAAGAATACTATGATAGTTTAAAATTTTCTGATTTGAACAACTTGCGGAAAGGCAATTCCATACACTAAGACAGACAGCACAATAAAGAAGATCTGAATCTGGGAAAAATACTAAAAATGTGTTCAAGAAACAGACATAGAAAATGAATTATACATCAATTTATACGAAAATATAAATTTAATGATACTATGATTCACATACTGTCTGGGGATATAGTAGGGAATAAAGGAGATAAAACCTCTTATTTTATGGAACTTACAATTTAGGAGAACAATGAAACTTTCATTCCATTAAAAAAAAAAAAACAGATACGAAGTGGTGTCTAATGCTATTTATCTAGAATAGTTAAGGACAAAGGGTGGTTGTAAAAAGGTGGGATGGAGGGATGTTTTCAATAGTACAAATGCAACTGACCAATCAAGTAAATATTGTTCTTACAAAACCACGAATATTGAACGTTTTTAAAAAACAGAAACAGACTTCAGTTCAGTTCAGTTCAGTTGCTCAGTCGTGTCCAACTTTTTGCGACCCCATGAATTGCAGCACACCAGGCCTCCTTGTCCATCACCAACTCCTGGAGTTCACCCAGACTCACGTCCATTGAGTCAGTGGTGCCATCCAGCCATCTCATCCTCTGTCCTCCCCTTCTCCTCCTGCCCCCAATCCCTCCCAGCATCAGAGTCTTTTCCAATGAGTCAACTCTTCGCATGAGGTGGCCAAAGTACTGGAGCTTCAGCTTTAGCATCATTCCTTCCAAAGAAATCCCACGACTGATCTCCTTTAGCATGGACTGGTTGGATCTCCTTGCAGTCCAAGGGAATCTTAAGAATATTCTCCAACACCACAGTTCAAAAGCATCAATTCTTCTGCTCTCAGCTTTCTTCACAGTCCAACTCTCACATCCATACATGACCACAGGAAAAACCATAGCCTTGACTAGACGGACCTTTGTTGGCAAAGTAGTGTCTCTGCTTTTGAATATACTATCAAGGTTGGTCATAACTTTCCTTCCAAGATTAAGTGTCTTTTAATTTCATGGCTGCAATCACCATCTGCAGTGATTTTGGAGCCCAGAAAAATAAAGTCTGACACTGTTCCACTGTTTTCCCATCTATTTCCCATGAAGTGATGGGACCAGATGCCATGATCTTCATTTTCTGAATGTTGAGCTTTAAGCCAACTTTTTCACTCTCCTCTTTCATTTTCATCAAGAGGCTTTTTAGTTCCTCTTCACTTTCTGCCATAAAGGTGGTGTCATCAGCATATCTGAGATTCTTGATATTTTTCCTGGTAATCTTGATTCCAGCTTGTGCTTCTTCCAGCCCAGAGATTCTCATGATGTCCTCTGCATATAAGTTAAATACGACAATATACAGCCTGGACGTACTCCTTTTCCTGTTTGGAACCAGTCTGTTTTTCCATGTCCAGTTCTAACTGTTGCTTCCTGACCTGCATATAGGTTTCTTAAGAGGCAGGTCTGGTGGTCTGGTATGCCCATCTCTTTCAGAATTTTCCACAGTTTATTGTGATCCACACAGTCAAAGCCTTTGGCATAGTCAATAAAACAGAAATAGATGTTTTTCTAGAATTCTCTTGCTTTTTTGATGATCCAGCAGATGTTGGCAACTTGATCTCTGATTCCTCTGCCTTTTCTAAAACCAGCTTGAACATCTGGAAGTTCATGGTTCATGTATTGCTGAAGCCTGGCTTGGAGAATTTTGAGCATTACTTTACTAGCGTGTGAGACGAGTGAAATTGTGCAGTAGTTTGAGCATTCTTTGGCATTGCCAGACATTAAAATCAAATTTATTTACCAAAGGGGAAACTTGAAGGATAGAGGGAAAGTATAAGCCAAGAACTTGGGATAAACATACATGCTATTACACAAGATAGATAACCAAGCAGGGCCTACTGTATAGCACAGGGAGCTCTACTCAAAATTCTATGATAACCTATATATGAGAAGAAAATCTAAAAAATAATGAATATATGTATAAGTATAACTGAAGTTCTTACCAGGTGGCACTAGTGGTAAAGAACCGCCTACCACTGCAGGAGACATAAGAGACATGGGTTTGATCCCTGGGTTGGGAATATCCCCTGGAGAAGGAAGTGGCAACCCTCTCCAGTATCCTTGCCTGGAGAATCCCCATGAACAGAGACAGCCTGGCAGACTACAATCCATAGGGTCAAAAAAAGTCGAACTCAACTGAAGTGACTTATCACACAATAACCAAATCACTTAGACTATAACTGAAACTAACACAACACTGTAAATCAATTAAATTAAAAGCTTCTGCACAACAAAGGAAAATAAAAGCAAGGTGAAAAAACAGCCTTCTGAATGGGAGAAAATAATAGCAAATGAAGCTACTGACAAACAACTAATCTCAAAAATATACAAGCAACTTATGTAGCTCAATTCCAGAAAATTAAATGACCCAATCAAAAAATGGGCCAAAGAACTAAATAAACATTTCTCCAAAGAAGACATACGGATGGCTAACAAACACATGAAAAGATGCTCAACGTCACTTATTATCAGAGAAATGCAAATCAAGACCACAATGAGGTACCACTTCACACCAGTCAGAATGGCTGCGATCCAAAAGTCTACAAGCAATAAATGCTGGAGAGGGTGTGGAGAAAAGGGAACCCTCTTACACTGTTGGTGGGAATGCAAACTAGTACAATCACTATGGAGAACAGTGTGGAGATTCCTTAAAAAATTGCAAATAGAACTGCCTTATGACCCAGCAATCCCACTGCTGGGCATACACACCAAGGAAACCAGGATAGAAAGAGACACATGTACCGCAATGTTCATCACATCACTGTTTATAATAGCCAGGACATGGAAACAACCTAGATGTCCATCATCAGATGAATGGATAAGAAAGCTGTGATACATATACACAATAGAGTATTACTCAGCCATTAAAAAGAATATATTTGAATCAGTTCTAATGAGATGGATGAAACTGGAGCCAATTATACAGAGTGAAGTAAGCCAGAAAGAAAAACACCAATACAGTATACTAACACATTTATATGGAATTTAGAAAGATGGTAATGATGACCATGTATGCGAGACAGCAAAAGAGACACAGATGTGTAGAGCAGACTTTTGGACTCTGAGGGAGAGGGAGATAATGGGATAATTTGGGAGAATGGCATTGAAACATGTATACTATCATGTAAGAAACGAATTGCCAGTCTATATTAGATGCAGGATGCAGGATGCTTGAGGCTGCTGCATGGGGATGATCCAGAGGGATGATGTGGGGTGGGAGGTGGGAGGGGGGTTCATGTTTGGGAGCTCATGTACACCCAGGGTGGATTCATGTCAATGTATGCCAAGCCAATACAGTATTGTAAAGTAAAATAAAGTAAAAATTAAAAAATAAATAAAATGCTTAGAAAAATAGAAAAATAAAACATAACAAACATGAATACATTCAGAAATCATTAGGGATCTCTGAAGGGGTAAAAAATAAATAAATAAATAAATAAGTTTAAGAATTAAAGAGAAGATCTGGTGATTCCAGTCTGGGTGTGGTAGAAGAAATTCTTTCATGAAGTGAAAAAATTAATATATTGTAAAGTACTATCTTTAAGATCTGTGCAACCCCATAGAGGGCAGCCCACCAGGCTCCCCCATCCCTGGGATTCTCCAGGCAAGAATACTGGAGTGGGTTGCCATTTCCTTCTCCAATGCATGAAAGTGAAAAGTGAAAGTGAAGTCACTCAGTCGTGTCCAACTCTTAGTGGCCCCATGGACTGTAGCTTACCAGGCTCCTCCGTCCATGGGATTCTCCAGGCAAGAGTACTGGAATGGGGTGCCATTGCCTTCTCCAATCTTTAGGATCAATGCAGACCATATCTCGGTGGAGCTTCAGAGAAACTGGACATAAAATGACCACTGAGTAGTAGTGAAGTCTCTCAGTAGAGTCCGACTCTGCGACTGCATGGACTATAGCCTATCAGGCTCCTCTGTCCATGGGATTTTCCAGGAAAGAGTAGTGGAGTGCATTGCCATTTCCTTTTCCAGGGGATCTTCCCAACCCAGGGATCAAACCCAGGTCTCCCGCATCGCAGGCAGATGCTTTCATATCTAAGCCACCAGGGAAGTAAAAAGACAACCTAAATAAGAACAAAAGCAAGCTATTCATTCATAAGTTGCTGAAACAAGGAAATCAGCCAACATTCTATCTGTTTGTCAGAGACTTCAAGGCAGGCAAAGTAGATAGATAATTCCCAGGTGGCACTAGTGATAAAGAACCTTCCTGCAGATGCAAAATAACTGAGATGCAGATTCAATTCTTGGGTAAGAAAGATCCCCTGTAGGGGGAAACGTCAACCCACTTCAGTATTCTTGCCTGGAAAATCCCATGGACAGAGGACTCTGGTGGCTACAATCCATGGAGTTGCAAAGAGTCAGAAATGACTGAAGCAACTTAGCACAAAGGAATAGAGAGAAAGAGGGAATGTCCGAGAGTCCGAGACAGGCTCTGATTGGAATTTTTGGCAGGTGTGGAAAAAAGATCATTCAGATGAGAACAAAGAGAGCCTATATGTTCAGAAATTGCTCTCACAAGGAGTCATCCACCACCAATTTTCTTGTTAGAATCTCAAAGTCAGGCAAGGGTGTGAAGAAGATTCATGGTAAAAAGAAAGGGAAGGCTTCATATATGTTCTCTTTGGAGTTAGTTAGCATTAGGGACCTGGAGGTGGGTTAATTACAAATGGGCATTTCATATGGCTTAAGGAGCTTATATGGCTTTCTCTTGTTGGTCAAAAGTTGTAAGTGAAGATAAAACAAAACAAACAAACAAAAACCAGAAGCTGACAGTCATTAACCAAGTCCTGACTTCCAGGCCAATAGCTGCAGAGGTCTTGACTTGGCTTCCTGGGCTGGTGGCTGCAGAGATTGTAGACAGAGTTCTGTGGTCTTGCCATTCTTCCTTTATACATTTACTCTCTCACTTGTGCTGTGTGACAATGCCCAGAACCCCTTTGAACTGAAAGAATTATTCTTAAGTCTCTGTATTTGTCCATTATCATGCTCACATCCACATCTTCCATAGAAGCACCCTACATCTAATTACTGTTTGACATGCAGTTATGAAGGCCCAGACCACTTTCTCCAACTCAGGAGATGCTGAGGTTACATCTCACTTTCAAGCACCCCAGTAGTTTTGCAAATGTTATGTTATGACTGAATCACACCTCCAATTTTCTCTTAACTCAGCACTGCTTCTTTCATTCTACCAGTTGTTGATCACCAGACCGTTCTGGATAAACTTGCTTCAGGCTTAAATATTCCCAGGAAATTTGACCTCTCACATGTAATAATATCTTTACCTGTTAAGGATGATGGTTACCACAATTCTCAGCTAGAGATAAAATGGTCTTTTTGACCACACCTGCTTAAAAATCTGAAATTACCATTAACAGGGTTATTTTGAAACACAAGTGTTTGTAATTTCAAGTGTTTAAAATTATTAAAATATGATGTATCTATGCTTACATTTAAATTCAGAAAAAATAAATGACTTTGTGGGTTGGAAGACTTTGCATTCTCTTAAGCAAGTGTCTCAATTTCTCTCCCATACAATATTCTAAAATTCTATGACTTTTTTCTTAAACAAATACTTTTTTCTCTTCTCTATCATGTTGTTTATTTCAAACTTTAATACACAAGTTTTGTTAATTTAATAGTTTCTAACTCACTTCATATCTCTCAATTATAATGTAGTGATACCTCCTTATATGTTTGTTTTGTTTTTCCTTTATGAAGTACAAAGTATTTGGCCAGGATACAATGAAAGTTCTACATTATGCTGTCTCTCCTATTCTAGTAATTTAATGTTTATTATGACCATCAGTTCTCATGCACTAAAAGAAGTAGTAAATATTTATTTAATTATAAAAAGTATTTATATAAGCCTAAAATCTGTTGGCAAATGTTCTCCTAAAATATTCATAGAATTAATGTTTACATCTCAACAAATGTCCATCAACAAGAATGGAATTACCAGACCCATGGAAATACAAAATTTTCTTGAATTTGTAGAACTCATTGGACACACTCAAGATTAAAAGTGATAATAGAATATATAAATAATTACTAAAGAATTCCCAATCGATTCGTTCATTTTTTTTTTCACACAATGACTATTTGATTGTGATGGAATAAGCAAAGAAAAAGAAAACAGCTTAAAATGGATTTGCTCTTCATTTAATAAATTTTTTTTTCTTAGCATTTATAGGTATAGCATACCATTTGCCAAACATTTTACAAACAATACCTTGTTTATATCAACTACCTCTAATGGTAAGCAAATAGTAATACATACTTTTGCAAATGCAGTAACTGAGAAACAGAGGTTTGCCTAGTTACCATGCAGTGTGCGTGCACGCGTGTGTGTGTATTTGTTGCTCAATCCTGTCCAACTCTTTGCAACTCCACAGACTGTAACCCACCAGATTCCTCTGTCCATGGATTTCTACAGGCAAGAATACTGGAATGGATAGCCATTCCCTTCTCTGGGGTATCTTCCCAACCCAGGGACTGAACTGGGGTCTCCTGCATTGCAGGCAGATTCTTTATATCTGAGCCACTAGGGAAGCCCATCATGTGTATACCTGGTGATTAAAACCAGGTCTCTCTAATGACAAATCTATGCTTTTATTATTTCCACCACTTTGCTTGGGGATTTCCCTGGCGGCTCAAATAGTAATGAATCTGCCTGCAATGTGGGAAACTCCAGGTTCAATCCCAGGGTCTGGAAGATCCCCTAGAGGAGGAAACAGTAACCCACTGTAGTATTCTTGCCTGAAGAATTCCATGGACAGAGGAGACAGGTGGGCTACAGTCCATGGCGTCACAAAGACTCAGACATGACAGAATGATTAACACTTTCACTTGCATGTTGCTTCTTTTTTTTTTCCAAGTTTTATTTTTTATTTTATTTTATTTTATTTTATGTAAACTCAGTGTTTCATTTTTATTTATTTATTTAAATTTTATCTTCACTCTATTTTACTCCACAACACTGCATTGGCTTTGCCACACATTGACATGAATCCACCACGGGTGCACACAAGCTCCCAATTTTGAATCCCCCTCCCACCTCCCACCCCATATCATCTCTCTGGATCATCCCCATGCACCAGCCCCAAGCACCCTGCATCCTGTATCGAACATAGACTGGCACTTCGTTTCTTACATGATAGTATACATGTTTCAATGCCATTCTCCCAAATCATCCCACCCTCTCCCTCAGAGTCCAAAAGTCCATTCTATACATTTGTGTCTCTTTTGCTGTCTTGCATAAAGGGCCATCATTACCATCTTTCTAAATTCTGTATATATGTGTCAGTATACTGTATTGGTGATTTTTTCCCCCCCCCGGCTTACTTCAGTCTGTATAATCAGCTCCAGTTTCATCCATCTCATTAGAACTGATTCAAATGTATTCTTTTTAATGGCTGAGTAATACTCTATTGTGTATATGTACCACAGCTTTCTTATCCATTCATCTGATGATGGACATCTAGGTTGTTTCCATGTCCTGACTATTATAAACAGTGCTGCGATGAACATTGGGGTACATGTGTCTCTTTCTATTCTGGTTTCCTTGGTGTGTATGCCCAGCAGTGGGATTGCTGGGTCATAAGGCAGCTCTATTTGCAATTTTTTAAGGAATCTCCACACTGTTCTCCATAGTGGCTGTACTAGTTTGCATTCCCACCAACAGTGTAAGAGGGTTCCCTTTTCTCCACACCCTCTCCAGCATTTATTGCTTGTAGACTTTTGGATCGCAGCCATTCTGACTGGTGTGAAATGGTACCTCATTGTGGTCTTGATTTACATTTCTCTGATAATGAATGATGTTGAGTATATGTGTTTGTTAGCCATCCGTATGTCTTCTTTGGAGAAATGTTTATTTAGTTCTTTGGCCCATTTTTTGATTGGGTCGTTTATTTTTCTGGAGTTGAGCTGCATAAGTTGCTTGTATATTTTTGAGATTAATTGTTTGTCAGTAGCTTCATTTGCTATTATTTTCTCCCATTCAGAAGGCTGTTTTTCACCTTACTTATAGTTTCCTTTGTTGTGCAGAAGCTTTTAATTTTAATTAGATCCCATTTGTTTATTTTTGCTTTTATTTCCAGTATTCTGGGAGGTGGATCATAGAGGATCCTGCTGTGATTTATGTTGGAGAGTGTTTTGCCTATGTTCTCCTTTAGGAGTTTTATAGTTTCTGGTCTTATGTTTAGATCTTTAATCCATTTTGAGCTTATTTTTGTGTGTGGTGTTAGAAAGTGATCTAATTTCATCCTTTTACAAGTGGTTGACCAGTTTTCCCAGCACCACTTATTAAAGAGATTGTCTTTACTCCATTGTATCTTCTTGCCTCCTTTGTCGAAGATAAGGTGTCCATACGTGTGTGGATTTATCTCTGGGCTTTCTATTTTGTTCCATTGATCTATATTTCTGTCTTTGTGCCAGTACCATACTGTCTTAATGACTGTGGCTTTGTAGTAGAGCCTGAAGTCAGGCACGTTGATTCCTCCAGTTCCATTCTTCTTTCTCAAGATTGCTTTGGCTATTTGAGGTTTTTTGTATTTCCATGCAAATCTTGAAATTATTTGTTCTAGTTCTGTGAAAAATACCACTGGTAGCTTGATAAGGATTGCATTGAATCTGTAGATTGCTTTGCATAATATACTCATTTTGACTATATTGATTCTTCCAATCCATGAACATGGTATATTTTCCCATCTATTAGTATCTTTTTTGATTTCTTTCATCAGTGTTTTATAGTTTTCTATATATAGGTCTTTAGTTTCTTTAGGTAGGTATATTCCTAAGTATTTTATTCTTTTCATTGCAATGGTGAATGGCATTGTTTCCTTAATTTCTTTTTCTACTTTCTCATTATTAGTGTATAGGAATGCAAGGGATTTCTGTGTGTTGATTTTATATCCTGCAACTTTACTATATTCATTGATTAGCTCTAGTAATTTTCTGGTGGAGTCTTTAGGATTTTCTATGTGTAGGATCATGTCATTTGCAAACAGTGAGAGTTTTACTTCTTCTTTTCCAATTTTGATTCCTTTTATTTCTTTTTCTGCTCTGATTGCTGTGGTCAAAACTTCCAGAACTATGTTGAATAGTAGTGGTGAAAGTGGGCACCCTTGTCTTGTTCCTGACTTTAGGGGAAACACTTTCAATTTTTCACCATACCAAAACCTGACAAAGACGCCACAAAAAAAGAAAACTACAGGCCAATATCACTGATGAACATAGATGCAGAAATCCTCAACAAAATTCTAGCAATCAGAATCCAACAACACATTAAAAAGATCATACACCATGACCAAGTGGGCTTTATCCCAGGGATGCAAGGATTCTTCAATATCTGCAAATCAATCAATGTAATTCACCACATTAACAAATTGAAAAATAAAAGTCATATGATTATCTCAATAGATGCAGAGAAGACCGTTGACAAAATTCAACATCCATTTATGATAAAAACTCTTCAAAAAACAGGAATAGAAGGAAGATACCTCAACATAATAAAAGCTATATATGACAAACCCACAGCAAACATTATCCTCAATGGTGAAAAATTGAATGCATGTTGCTTCTTAATGTATTTTCAGGCATTTTAAAATATTAGTTACATTTTGGCCCTTTTATTCTCATAATTCTTAAATAAAAATCTTGAAATGAATAATATTTGTAAGAATACATTATTTTTAACCATACCAAAGAGTGAATCTCTACAATAATTCACAATCATTTCTTATGCATATCACTGATGCCAAGCAATGAAGTTCACTAGAGTTCCCTTGAATTGGTTTCAAAATGTAGTAGCTTGTAATTAATCTTTTCTTTGCCAGTATTTCTCTACTTTATAATACCCATTAACGTTAAATAATGCGCCCCAGGCCATCAGCTTTTATGCCTTTGTTTTGTTTAAGCGTTTGAATAAATTTAATTGCAGAATTCTTTCTCAGTATCTACAGCTTTGGTAGATACTTCCTTTCTTTCATTATTTTTTATTCACAGATCGTACTGGAGACTACAATTTTGAGGATATTGGCCATTTATTTATGTTCCTCTTCATGGGATATGTAAAAACAGATGCCAATCTTCTCAACTCCTAGAGATTTTGCATACATGAAAATATTAAAATACCAAGTATTCACAGTAACAGTTTTATTCATTTTGTTTATCAATAAGTGTATTCATATCCATATGTTCTAATCTTTCACCAAAAATGATGAAAGCTTTATTATTTTTTCTTTAACACATAAATATTTTTCATCATATTTCTTAAGTATATAAAATAAAATAAGACAGCCAGATAAAGGACACAAGGAGATCAGTAGATGTGACTATTATTCACCAAAGTAATTCACATTGTTTACAAAGCCCCGAATCTTAGCTGAACTGACCACATTTCAAAAGAAGTTACTACAAGAAAAGCTTAATTTGCAAACTTTCACAAAACTTTGCCATTCTGAAAATTCATGCCTTTGAAATAGAAATTAAACACAAGCAAAAGAAAAGTTGACTCGCATTCTGATCACCTAGAACCATCTCTTGGACCAAGGAAAAGGAGAAAAAAATGTCCCTAAGGAATGGACACTCTCATGAGGACACATAGTGGGTTTCTTTTAGTTCCCTGTCGTTGATGATTTGTTTTGCCAGCTTCAAAGATAGATGCCTTTTTAAAATAGCAGGGCAACAAAATAGAGGGAAATGGATTTTGTCATACAATGGCATTACCATTTCATTCTAGCACCGCTGAATACCAGATTGCCATGAAATAGAGATACAAGTTTCTAACTTATTTACTTTATCAATATATGTTGATTATTTGGTGCTGTGGCTGAGTATGTGTGTACGTATGTATTTAATTGGGTGTTCAGTAATGCCTGACTCTTTGCGACCTTCTGGACTGTAGGGATCAATAGATCCCTTTGCAACCAGGGATTGACACCAGTCTTTTCTGTCCATGGAATTTCCCAGGCAAGAGTACTGGAGCAGGTTGCCATTACTTTTTCCAGGGGATCTTCCCTACCCAGGGATCGAACGTCTGTCTCTGGCATTGGCAGGCAGATTCTTTATCACAGCATCACCTGGGAATCCCTGAGCCTGTCTCCTATAATGCAAAATTTTATCTTTACAGGTAAAGCCTTTGGGTCATCCAGAAAAAGCAAACAGAAGTGATTCCCTCAGGAAAACAGACAAACTAAAAGCAACTGAAGATAACCTTCCAATAAAAATTATAAAAAGGAGGAAATGTACAGCAGAGAAGTCATGTTCCCAGCAGCTTAGGGAATTAGTTTGTTCTTTTTTGAGAGACCATTTTAAAATTTGTTCACAGTGGCTACGCTCAGTGAGTGCAACATCTTTCTGGCAGTCTCAAGGTAAAATAAGCATAGTATTTGAATGCATAAAAAAAGAGGACTAGGTGAACTTTGATGATAACTAGTTTGACATGTAATCATATGACACAATTTTGATTTTTAGAGACTGAAAATCAGCATTATCTTTTTTTCAAGAAGATGGATGATCTATATTCAGAGAAATGATATGAATTTTTATACCATGTAAGGTGAATATGTATATAAAAAACAAATCTTAAAAACAGCATCAAGTGCAAGTGGAGGTTAATAGGTTAAGTAGAATACTAAAAATTCAATGTATACATTTTGATTGCTTTCTTCCCTCTGGGAAACGAGGAAAGTTCCATCAGAACTAGTTGTTTTTGTACACATATTGATTATGAGACTGCCATTTTACCCTCCAAGGTCATAGTGAAATCTCTGCCAGGTGCCTTATCAGCAATTCTGAAACAAGCGAAACTCCACTAATGGTAGCCTTGTTGTCTAATCTTGTTAAAATGAGTCACAAATTTATTACTTACTAAAAGGTGAGCTCTAAGGAACAGAAGAAAGATTCTTTAGAGATCAAAAAGACTAACTTTATAAAGGATCTAGAAATTAAAAGTAGTAGAACAGAAAAAAGAGAAGAAAGAAAATAAGAATGGAAAAAAAAATCCATCAGCCACAACAGTTCATTTCCTTAAAATGTTAGTTTAAGGTGCCAACATTCATTTTAAAAATTTTAGCTAGTTTGAATCACAGCTTACTGAGTTTTCTAATTACTCTTCTCCACTTGTACTTCTTGAAAGGCTAGAGAGCTCCCAGTACTGCCTCAGGTTTAATTAATTATGTGTTACCAATTAATGACCCTGTTTATCTGTGTGCAAACTTCAAGCTCCAGCAAAACACTTCTCATTGAAACAGTGAGTTTTGAAATTTTTAATAAGTTTAAAAAATTTGGTGCACTTTCTAGAGTCCCTTACATCCTGTCTCCCTTATTTATGTGTAATAATAATGTGAATTTCCTACAGAGCAGGAGCTATCAATTGCTTAAAACAAAGTCAGGATCAAGCGAAAAATGTAATAAATGAATATGTTTCCTAAATTTTAAATGATTGTTCCTGATCTGAACATTATCTCATCTAAACTTCAAATGAAGAATTGTTTTGCCTCATAAGGAGGCTCAGATGCAGTCTAATTTACTCTATCTGATGGTTTTTAAGAACCCTGCTAATTAGGCTTACTGAGGAAGAATGGTTCTCTGCAGAGACTGATAAAGCGAGAGAAATGAGGGAGACTGCCAGGAGCATGGTGATGCAGGAAAATGAGTTCCTGAAACTGTGCCCTGGTCGAAATTTTGATACTGTAATAGAATCCAAAGTGGCAGAAAAGAGAGGGCAGTTGGCAAGAAACAAATGTGCTATATAAGAATGCTGGTAAATTTCAGAGTTACCCCCTTTTAATGGGCTCAATGTGTTCACCCAAAACTCATGTTAAAGCCCTAACCTACAGTGCCTAAGAATGTGACCATATTTGGAGATAGGATCTTTTTTTCAAACAGATATTTTTTGGAGTATAGTTGCTTTACAATGCTGTGTTAATTTCTTCTGTACAGTAAACTTAATCAGCTATAGGTTTACATATATCCCCTTTGTTTTGGATTTCCATCATCAAAAACTCTACAAATGATAAATGCTACAGAGGTTGGGAAGAAAACACACGCTGTTAATGGGAATATAAATTGATACAGCGACTATGGAGAATAGTAAGGTGGCTCCTTAAAAAGCAAAAAATAGAACTACCATATGATCCTGCAGTCCCACTCCTGGGCATATACCCAGAGAAAATTCAAAAAGATTCATGCACCCTAATGCTCATTGTAGCACTATTTACAGTAGCTAGGACATGGAGATAACATTTCTAAAGTGGTAATTAATATAAACTGGAGTCATTAGGGTGGGACATAGTTGAATTAGCTGTAATTTAAATTTCTGTTGTTTAAACTACCCAACCTGTGGTATTTTGTTGTAGCAGCACTACCTAAGTCACAGACACCCAGACTTCCACAGAGGGTATAGTAATTTATAAATCAGTGTACCTAAAACAGGTAAATAGTAGAAGTTGGGCAAAATAAATAGACTGATCAAGTCTTCCAAACTGAACAAATAATAATTTAAAACTAACATTGTACTTCCTTCCTTCTACATTATGACATACTTCCCGTGGGACTGGTCTTGTTTTCATTCTGTTCAAGTGATTCCTAAATTGCTTTGTATACCACCTAGCAATTCCCAACTGATGTTAGTTTTTACTACAAAGAAAATAATAACATAAGAAATTTCAGGAGACACAAGAGGCATGGGTTCGACTCTGGGTCAGGAAGATGCCTGTGGAGAAGGGCATAGCAATCCATTCCAGTATTCTTGCTTGGAGAATCCCATGGCTAGAGAAGCCTGGAGGCTATAGTCCATGTTTGAAAACATGAGTTAAAGCGACTTAGCACACATAGCATTGGTTGTGATACTGTTGTTGTTGTTCCTGCTCCTTAGGAAGGCCTTACAAATTGCTGAGAAAAAAAAAAAAAAAAAAAGATGTGAAAGGCAAAGGAGAAAAGGAAAGATATACCCATTTGAATGCCGAGCTCCAAAGAATAGCAAGGGGAGATAAAAAGTGTTCCTCAGTGATCAATGCAAAGAAATAGAGGAAAACAACAAAATGGGAAAGACTAGAGATCTCTTCAAGAAAATTACAGATACCAAAGGAACATTTCATGCAATGATGGGCACAATATAGGACAGAAATGGTATGGACATAACAGAAGCAGAATATATTAAGAGGTGACAAGAATACACAGAACTATTAAAAAAAGATCTTCATGACACAGATAACCATGATGATGTGATCATTCACCTACAGGCAGACATCCTGGAATATGAAGTCAAGTGGGCCTTAGGAAGCATCACTACAAACAAAGCTAGTGGAGGTGATAGAATTCCAGTTGAGCTGTTTCAAATCCTAAAAGATGATGCTGTGAAATGCTGCCCTCAATATACCAGGAAATTTGGAAAAACCAGCAGTGGGCACAGGACAGGAAATGGTCAGTGTTCATTCCAATACCAAAGAAAGGCAATACCAAAGAATGCTCAAACTACAGCAAAATTACACTCATTTCACATGCTAGCAAAGTAATGGTCAAAATTCTCCAAGCCAGACTGCAACAGTTTGTGAACCATGAACTTCCAGATTTCAAGCTGGATTTAGAAAAGGCAGAGGAACCAGAGATCAAATTGCCAACATCCACTGGATCATCAAAAAAGTCAGAGAGTTCTGGGAAAACATCTACTCCTGCTTTATTGACTATGCCAAAGCCTTTAACTGTGTGGATAACAATAAACTGTGGGAAATTCTGAAAGAGATGGGAATACCAGACCACTTGACCTGCCTCCTGAGAAGCCTGTATGCAGGTCAAGAAGCAACAGTTAGAACTGTACATGGAATAACAGACTGGTCCCAAATCAGGAAAGGAGTATGTCAAGGCTGTATATTGTCACCCTGATTATTTAACTTAAATCTAGAGTACATCCTGAGAAATGCTGGGCTGGATGAAGCACAAGCTGGAATCAAGATTACCAGGAGAAATATCAATAATCTCAGATATGCAGATGACACCACTCTTATGGCAGAAAGTGAAGAGGAACTAAAAGCCTCTTGATGAAAGTGAAAGAGGAGAGTGAAATAGTTGGCTTAAAACTTAACATTCAAAAAACTAAGATCAATCATGGCATCTGGTCCCATCACTTCATGGAAAATAGATGGGGAAATGATGGACTGACAGACTTTAATAATTAAAATAATTAATTATTTAACTGACAGACTTTATTTTGGGGGGCTCCAAAATCACTGCGGATGTTGACTGAAGCCATGAAATTAAAGGACACTTGTTCCTTGGAAGAAAAGTTATGACCAATTTCAGTTCAGTTCAGTCGCTCAGTCATGTCCAACTCTTTGTGACCCCATGAATCGTAGCACGCCAGGCCTCCCTGTTCATCACCATCTCCTGGAGTTCACTCAGACTCACGTCCATCAAGTCCATGATGCCATCCAGCCATCTCATCCTCTGTCGTCCCCTTCTCCTCCTGCCCCCAATCCCTCCTAGCATCATAATCTTTTCCAATGAGTCAACTCTTTGCACGAGGTGGCCAAAGTACTGGAGTTTTAGCTTTAACATCATTCCTTCCAAAGAAATTCCAGGGTTGATCTCCTTCAGAATGGACTAGTTGGATCTCCTTGCAGTCCAAGGGACTCTCAAGAGTCTTCTCTAACACCACAGTTCAAAAGCATCAATTCTTCAGTGCTCAGCCTTCTTCACAGTCCAACTCTCAAAGGACCACAGGAGAAACCATAGCGTTGACTAGATGGACCTTAGTCAGCAAAGCAATGTCTCTGCTTTTGAATATACTACCTAGGTTGGTCATAACTTTTCTTCCAAGGAGTAAGCGTCTTTTAATTTTATGGCTGCAATCACCATCTGCAGTGATTTTGGAGCCCCCAAAAATAGTCTGACACTGTTTCCACTGTTTCCCCATCTATCTCCCATGAAGTGATGGGACCAGATGCCATGATCTTCATTTTCTGAATGTTGAGCTTTAAGCCAACTTTTTCACTCTCCTCTTTCACTTTCATCAAGAGGCTTTTTTAGCTCCTCTTCACTTTCTGCCATAAGGGTGGTGTCATCTGCATATCTGAGTTTATTGATATTTCTCCAGGAAATCTTGATTCCAGCTTGTGTTTCTTCCAGTCTAGCATTTCTCATGATGTACTCTGTATAGAAGTTAAATAAGCAGGGTAAGAGTATACAGCCTTGATGCACTCCTTTTCCTATTTGGAACCAGTCTGTTGTTCCATGTCCAGTTCTAACTGTTGCTTCCTGACCTGCATACAGATTTCTCAAGAGGCAGGTTAGGTGGTCTGGTATCCCCATCTCTCTCAGAATTTTTACAGTTTATTGTGATCCACACAGTCAAAGGCTTTGGCATAGTCAATAAAGCAGAAATAGATGTTTCTCTGGAATTCTCTTGCTTTTTCCATGATCCAGAGGATGTTGGCAATTTGATCTCTGGTTCCTCTGCCTTTTCTAAAACCAGCTTGAACATCAGGAATTTCACTGTTCACGTACTGCTGAAGCCTGGCTTGGAAAATTTTGAGCATTACTTTACTATCATGTGAGATGAGTGCAATTGTGTGGTGGTTTGAGCATTTTTGGCATTACCTGTTTTTGGGATTGGAATGAAAACTGACCCTTTCCAGTCCTGTGACCACTGCTGAGTTTTCCAAACTTGCTGGCATATTGAGTGCAGCACTTTCACAGCATCATCTTTCAGGATTTGAAATAGTTCAACTGGAATTCCGTCACCTCCACTAGCTTTGTTCATAGTGATGCTTTCTAAGGCCCACTTGACTTCACATTTGAAGATGTCTGTCTCTAGATTAGTGATCACATCATCATGATTATCTGGGTCATGAAGATCTTTTTTGTACAGTTCTTCCATGTATTCTTGCCACCTCTTCTTAATATCTTCTGCTTCTGTTAGGTCCATACCATTTCTGTCCTTTTTCGAGCCCATCTTTTCATGAAATGTTCCCTTGGTATCTCTAATTTTCTTGAAGAGATCTCTAGTCTTACCCATTCTGTTGTTTTCCTCTATTTCTTTGCATTGATTGCTGAAGAACGCTTTCTTATCTCTTCTTGTTATTCTTTGGAACTCTGCATTCAGATGCTTATATCTTTCCTTTTCACCTTTGCTTTTCGCTTCTCTTTTCACAGCTATTTGTAAGGCCTCCCCAGACAGCCATTTTGCTTTTTTGCATTTCTTTTCCATGGGGATGGTCTTGATCCCTGTCTCCTGTACAATGTCACGAACCTCATTCCATAGTTCATCAGGCACTATATCTTTCAGATCTAGGCCCTTAAATCTATTTCTCACTTTCACTGTTTAATCATAAGGGATTTGATTTAGGTAATACCTAAATGGTCTAGCGGTTTTTCCTACTTTCTTCAATTTAAGTCTGAATTTGGCAATAAGGAGTTCATGATCTGAGCCACAGTCAGCTCCTGATCTTGTTTTTGTTGACTGTATAGAGCTGTTCCATCTTTGGCTGCAAAGAATATAATCAATCTGATTTTGGTGTTGACCATCTGGTGATGTCCATGTGTAGAGTGTTCTCTTGTGTTGTTCGAAGAGGGTGTTTGCCAAGACCAGTGCATTTCCTTGGCAAAACTCTATTAGTCTTTGCCCTGCTTCATTCCGCATTCCAAGGCCAAATTTGCCTGTTACTCCAGGTGTTTCTTGACTTCCTACTTTTACATTCCAGTCCCCTATAATGAAAAGGACATCTTTTTTGGTGTTATTTCTAAAAGATCTTTTAGGTCTTCATAGAACCGTTCAACTTCTGCTTCTTCAGTGTTACCGGTTGGTGCTTAGACTTGGATAACTGTGATATTGAATGGTTTGCCTTGAAGACGAACAGAGATCATTCTGTCATTTTTGAGATTGCGTCCAAGTACTGCATTTCAGACTCTTTTGTTGACCATGATGGCTACTCCATTTCATCTGAGGGATTCCCGCCCGCAGTAGTAGATATAATGGTCATCTGAGTTAAATGCACCCATTCCAGTCCATTTTAGTTCGCTGATTCCTAGAGTGTCGACGTTCACCCTTGCCATCTCTTGTTTGACCACTTCCAATTTGCCTTGATTCATGGACCTGACATTCCAGGTTCCTATGCAATATTGCCCTTACAGCATTGTATCTTACTTCTATCACCAGTACATCCACAACTGGGTATTGTTTTTGCTTTGGCTCCATCCCCTCATTCTTTCTAGAGTTATTTCTCCACTGATCTCCAGTAGCATATTGGGCACCTAATGACCTGGGGAGTTCCTCTTTTGGTATCCTATCATTTTGCCTTTTCATACTCTTCATTGGTTTCTCAAGGCAAGAATACTGAAGTGGCTTGCCATTCCAATTTAGCATATTAAAAAGCAGAGACATTACTTTGCCAACAATGTTCCGTCTAGTCAAAGCTTTGTTTTTTTCAATAGTCATGTATGGATGTGAGAGTTGGACTGTTCAGAAGACACAGTTTAATCCCTGTGACAGGAAAGTCCCCTGGTGGAAGAAATGGCAACAGACTCTAGTATTCTTGCTTGAGAAATCCCATGGCCAGAGGAGCCTAGTGGGTTACTGCTACTGATACTTTTATCCAAGAAATGAGTGGCTTATATCTTATAGCCATCACTTGTGAGAAAAGTAAAAGCATGAGAGGACAAACCCAGAAATCTTATTTAAGCTCTTTATAGCTAAGTGATCATTGCAGTCATGGTGGTAGATTTTCCTGAACCTAAATTGTGAGACATATTTTGAGTCTAATTCTGATAAGGGAAGATGATTTAAAATATCAAAACTTGAAGCTTATTGCTGAAGAACATGATACATGTGAGAATTTAACATGGTAAAGTCATATTTTCATACTGATTTAGTAATTTACCACATAAACTTGGAAAACTTTGCACTGTATTATGTACATGGTATTTAGCATACATGGAATGAATGTGTGTGCATACTCAGTCATGTCCGGCTCTCTGTTCTACCCCATGGACTGTAGCCCAGCAGGCGCCTCTGTCCATGGAATTGTCCAGGCAAGAAGACTGGAGTGGACTTCCATTTCCTACTCCATATGGAATGAAAAAGATGAATTATTAATAAATTAACTACTAACTAAATGCTAGATAAGGAAAATTAATCAGGATAATAACATATTGCCATCAGTTCTAAAAGTACATACATTGATTACTAAATTTTAAACAAATTACTTCTTAAATTATGAAACAAGTCTTTTACTAAATTTATTAGCATTTGATTTTTTGGAGAGATTAGCAATTGATATCTAATGGGAATAAATGTAGGTGAACAAGGAATCTGGAAATGAAAAATGTCAGTAACCTTTCTCCAAATAAATAAATAAAAGCTTCCTGGGAACTTATTATATAGTGAACATTGTGTTAGTTACTAAGAGACTAAAAAATTAACTAAAAAGTAAACATTCCATTCTCCTGGAACTTAAAACAGAGAACTAAGTATTTCAGGACACTCTTGCATTTTGAAAGGGGCACCACCACACATGTGTGTGTGCTCAGTCACTTAAGTCATGTTGGACTCTCTGGATGCTATAGACTCTAGCCCATCAGGCCTCTCTGTCAATGGGATTCTCCAGGCAAGAATTCTGGAATGGGTTGCCATGCCCTGCTCCAGGGAATCTTCTCCACCTATGAATCAAATTCATGTATCTTATTCTCCTGCATTGAAATGGTCATACTGTAGCAATAATAATAACAATAATAATGAACAGGTTTTTTAATAGAATTTTGAAAATTGATCTAGATTGATTGAAAAATCATAATTTATACTTAAGACCCAAGTTTGACTAGCAAAGAAAAAGAAAAATGAAAAAGAAAGATAAAGAGCACTTATTGACCAGAATCACATAAAAACATTTTAAAATGTAAGCATAGTTTTTAGTTTCCATTTTGTTGATAGGTAATTTACATAGAATCAATCTATCAGGACAATTTGAAAAAAAAAATTAATGAAGTAGTTTATTTTTCTATCATATTAATTTAGAAAAATGGGTTTCTAGCTTTGTTTCTAATATCTTGGTTAAACATACTCCTTATTTAGGCATAAAATGTATGAGATAAGAAAGTAGTATGCAACAAAATATTCCCAATATTTACATTCAAAGAATCAAAACAGTTCAAAGCTACACATATTTCAAACAGTATACTTACAGCTGAATAATTGTTTATTATCTTCTCTAGAGGAGTTTTATTGTAAATCACACATTTCTGCTTAAGAAAGTCATGTATTCATTGAAAAATGTTTCAAATTCTAATTCTGAATCAGTTGGTATAATGTGCAGCAGGTCAATAATAACTAGAAAACCCATATAAAAGTATAAAACCAGTTGTTTTTTTAAAAAAATAAGATGGGTAACTAGGTAACCAGGACTGACACCCAAGCTACAGAAGTAAAGTATTTTCAGAGTAGTGAGCTGGTATTCTTTCTGTTGACTCCATTTTCCCTTGGGTAATTTTCAAACTGAGTGGGCAAAACATTGAAAATTTACAAAACAAACAAACAAGCATTAAAAAAAAATAAAACAAATCAGATACAAAACATAAGCACAGATTTTAACAACATTGCAGAGCTAGGAAGATAAAGTTGAATATCAGAATAGATTAAACAACTAGAACTGAAACAGCCCTGATAGTGGGAAGAAGCAAACTGAGAATTTACAAGAGAATAGAACACTATAAGCAAGAAGGATGAGAAGGTTAGCTTATTTGATGACAATGGAAATCAGAATTGAAACTGAGAAAAGTCAGTACATATCTGGAATAATAATTTTAAATAAAAAAAGATAGCTACTGGGAAGTTGTTGTATAAAACAGTGAGGTCAGCCTGGTGCTCTGTGACTACCTAGAGGGGTGCAATGAGGTAGAATAGAAGGGAGACTCAAGAGGGAGGGGATATGTGTGTACTTGTGGCTGATTCACATTGTTGTACCAGCACAACATTGTGGAGCAATTATTCTCCAATTACAAATAAACTAAACTAAAGATATCCATTTCATCATATAAAATTAATATAGAAGTATAAACACTGCTTTGCCCAATTTTGATTAACTATGTCAGTAATTACATTTGAATTTTCAGTCAATTCAGTTGCTCATTTGTGTCCAATTCTTTGTGACCCCATGAACTGCAGCATGCCAGGCCTTTCTGTCCACCACCAATTCCCAGAGCTTGCTCAAACTCATGTCCATTGAGTCGGTAATGCCATCCAACCATCTCATCCTCTGTCACACCCTTCTCCTCCTGCCTTCAATCTTTCCTGGCATCAGGATCTTTTCAAGTGAGTCAGCTCTTCACAGCAGGTGGCCAAAGTAGTGGAGTTTCAGCTTCAGCATCAGTCTTTCCAAAGAACACCCAGGACTGATCTCCTTTTGGATGGACTGGTTGGATCTCCCTGCAGTTCAAGGGACTCTCAAGGGTCTTCTCTAACACCACAGTTCAAAAGCATCAATTCTTCGGTGCTCAACTTCCATACATGGCCACTGGAAAAACCATAGCTTGACTAGATGTACCTTTGTTGGCAAAGTAATGCCTCTGCTTTTTAAATATGCTGTCTAGGTTGATCATAGCTCTTCTTCCAAGGAGCAAGAGTCTTTTAATTTCATGGCTGCAGTCACCATCTGTAGTATTTTTAGAGCCCAAGAAAGTAAAGTCTGTCACTGTTTCCATTGTTTCCCCATCTATTTGCCATGAAGTGATGGGACTGGATGCCATGATCTTAGTTTTCTGAATGTTGAGTTTTAAGCCAACTTTCTCACTCTCCTCATTCACTTTCATCAAAAGGCTCTTTAGTTCCTCTTCACTTTCTGCCATAAGGGTGGTGTCATCTGTGTATCTGAGGTTATTGACATTTTTCCCAGCACTATTGATTCAAGCTTGTGCTTCATCCAGCCCAGGATTTTTCATGTTGTATTTGGTATATAAGTTAAATAAGCAGGGTGACAATATATAGCATTGATATACTCCTTTCCCAATTTTAAATCAGTCTGTTATTCCATGTCCAGTTCTAAATGTTGCTTCTTGACCTGTGTACAGGTAAGGTGGTATGGTATTCCCATCTCTTGAATAAGTTTCCAGTTTGTTGTGATCCACACAATGGCTTTGGCATAATCTATAAAGCAGAAATAGATGTTTCTCTTGAATTTTAAAATCCTACATATAAAATCAGCAACAAGAAACAGTCATGCTTAGTTCTGAGCTAGACACAATGTGTGTATGTGTGTGTTTTAATATGCAACTATATGCTTTTAGATTTTTTCAAGTTGAAAATATTTTGCAAGAATACTATTATAATTTGCTTATTATATAAATAATTATGAGTTTTCTCTTGCTTCATCGTCAGTTGCTCAGTCATGTCCAACTCTTTGCAGTCTCATGGATTGTAGCTGGCCAGGCTGCATTGTCTAATGGGGTTTCCTAGGCAAGAATATAAGCAAATATGTATTGTACTTTAGACATTGATGAGTGTTTGCTTTCTAGTTCCTGGTTTAGAATTTGAATCGGGAAAAAATACAAATTGAAATGTATTACCACATAAAGTGAAAAAATACATGCAAAACCCCTTATATATGGAGTGAACATAAAGTTTATCATCCAAAATGGAGTGAGAATGAAAAGGGGCTATTTATCACCATGACAAGAAGTCAGGCATCTACTGGACTGTCACAGAAAACCCAGAGTTATGATAACCCAATGCATAAACCTCTGTGACTTAACAGAGCACAGAGTTCATAATTTATTGTTCTACAAATATTGACTACAGCTGATTCTAAAAGGAACAAACAAACTGAAGGGGAATTAAGAGTTTCAGCTTGAAATTGAAGAAAAATCAGAATCTTTATGGATCTTTAGGAATACTGTGTCCATACATTGCCTCTTATGGTGAAATTATAACTAAAATTACTTTAATGTAACAATTAGAATTAGATGGTTTGAAGAAATAGGCATGAATCATGTCTGTCTTCTCAGTCATGTCCAACTCTTTGCAACCCCGTGGACTGCAACCTGCTAGGCTCCTCTGTCCATGGTATTTCCCAGGCAAGAAGACTGGAATGGGGTCTTCCCCATTCCATGGTCTTGCCATTTCCTTCTCCAGGGGATCTTCCCAACCCAGGGATGAAACCTTCATCTCCTGCATTGGAAGGTGTATTCTTTACCACTGAGTTACCTGGGAAACCCCAAATCTTATTTTAGAGTGAAGATGCTTATAATTTCTCTTTATCATTCACTTTATCTTCCAGATCTTAATTAGTAACATATCACAAAACTGTTAGTGAATTTTAAACACAAATTCTTTCCTCTTGTTTTATCACAACTGACATGTGAACCAGAATATTTTTTATAGTAAGTACCCAGATTATAATTGATAGCTCGAAGTATGGTCATTATGAATATTAGACAGATGTAATCATCAGTACTTTATAAATATTTCAAAGTGACCTTGGGAAAATTTTTTAAAAAGAGCCAAAATTCTAAAAGCCCCTTTGAGTAAATCGTGGTCAATGAAAATATGAGTCCATTTTGCATGTCTGAGAAGACTGAAGTACAAGAGGTCAGGCAAAACTTGTTAGTTTCTACCTGCCTCAAACTCTGCCCTGCCTGCTGCTGCTGCTGCTGCTAAATCGCTTCAGTCATGTCCGACTCTGTGCGACCCCATAGACGGCAGCCACCAGGCTCCCTTGCCTACCCAAGGCTATAAAAAGTCTGACAAGTCTGAGGTCTGTAGACTTAGCTGTCAGTCTTTCTACTGAGTCAGTGGATGTCCCACTTGGCAAGGTTGGCAGCAACACCATCAGAAGGTAGGCTATCATTTCATTCTGGTTTGTCTGGCAGAATTGTAAAATAAAGTTCTATGATAGATATGAAATTTCACAGTTTGTATCAACCCCTCACGTGTGGACTGGCAATGTGAGAGAACTTGAAAGAAAGTCTAAAAAAATCAATTTAAAATTAAGCTGTATGTACTATATCTGATCAGTTACAAATTTCTTAATACTCCCATTTTGGCTGAAAAACACGACATAATATTACTATACAAAATACATCAAAAACTGCATCTTGTGTGATAATGATCAGTATTTATTTCTGTTAAAAATCATAATTATTTTAACCAAGTGTGCTGTGAGTAGGGTTTTTGCATTCCATCCAAGCATCACAGCTCCTTTTACAGTTTGGGATATGTATACATTTTAATCAAATAATATTATAGACTTATTGATGTGAGTTCTAATTACTCCTTAATCTATTAAATTTGCATAAATAATTTCATCAACTTCCCAATTGCTGAAATAAAGATTGAGAATTAAAAAGGAACTGATGAATTCCAGCATCTATTTCAAGAAATTTCCTCTTTGGTTTGTACTCAGGAATGTGTTTTTAAATATTTAATAATTAGTTCTCTGGGAGATGAGGGGAAACCCTGACTTTTAGGATTCGTTGATTCCTAGGATGCAAATACAACCATGATAGCTGATTATAAGCTATCTGATAATTTAACTGTCAGTTCCCATGAGCCAACATGAGCTGATTCTAGCACAGTACTGCTTGTACTCTTCCTTTAGAGGAAAGAGATTACATTAATTAATGTTAATTAGTTTGTAGATCCTTCAAACCCCTATGAAAGCAAAAGTGAAAGTGAAGTCGCTTAGTCCTGTCCACCCCTTTGCGACCCCCTGGACTGTAGCCTACCAGGCTTCTCCATCCGTGGCATTTTCCAGGCAAGAGTACTAGAGTGGGTTGCCATTTCCTTCTCCAGGGGATCTTCCTGACCCCGGGATCGAGCCTAAGTCTCCTGCATTGCAGGCAGACATTTTTCCCTCTGAGCCACCAGGGAAGCTTTCTAACTCCTATAAATAATTTTTAAAATGTTCAATTTTCTTTTTCTGTTGCTCATTCCCTAAAATGTTCTGATTGTAAATGCTGTTTCCTATGTACTTCTTTTCTTATGCAATAAAGGGTGTTCCTTGAAGAAAATGACTATTTGCTTGAATTATTTTTTTTTTTGCACTTTCCCAGAATCACTAGTAGACATACAGAAATTTGCAACATACAAATAAATACTGTTGATGATGATGATTCTATAAGGATAAAGTTCTGCTTATTCAAGGCTGAAACTCTACAAACTGAACTCCCATCAAATGAGTCACCCTGCAAGGATTCATAGAAATTGACCACAACAGCCAATTCCAGCTTACAACCTGGATTAGGCATCAATGCATTGATAATTCTAGGAGTGGAGGTGATGCTTTCCAAACCACAGACATCAACCTAGAAAAAGAAGGTTATTGTATAGCTTTGACAACATCATAGTGGTGTTATAACCCAGACACTAATCTCAGCAGAAGAAACTACTGCTTTGTTAAGAATTCAGCTGAAATATCTCACAGATTTATGGTCAAAATCATTCTCCCTGATTCAGAGGTCCTGCCTTGCCATATCACTGTATAGTATCATCTAATTATAAGGGACTGGAAAGCAAAAGTAGGAAGTCAAGAAACACCTGGAATAAAACGTAAACTTGGCCTTGGAATGCAGAATGAAGCAGGGCAAAGACTAATAGAGTTTTGCCAAAAAAATGCACTGGTCATAGCAAACATCCTCTTCCAACAACACAAGAGAAGACTCTACACATGGACATCACCAGATGGTCAATAGTGAAATCAGATTGATTATATTCTTTGCAGCCAAAGATGGAGAAGCTCTATACAGTCAACAAAAACAAGACCAGGAGCTGACTGTGGCTCAGATCATTAACTCCTTATTACCAAATTCAGACTTAAATTGAATAAAGTAGGGAAAACCGCTAGACCATTCATGTATGACCTAAATCAAATCCCTTATGATTATACAGTAGAAGTGAGAAATAGATTTAAAGGCCTAGATCTGATACATAGAGTGCCTGATGAACTATGAAATGAGGTTTGTGACATTGTACAGGAGACAGGGATCAAGACCATCCCCATGGAAAGGAAATGCAAAAAAGCAAAATGGCTGTCCGGGGAGGACTTACAAATAGCTGTGGAAAGAAGAGAAGCAAAAAGCAAAGGAGAAAAGGAAAGATATAAGCATCTAAATGCAGAGTTCCAAAGAATTGCAAGAAGAGATAAGAAAGCCTTCTTCAGCGATCAATGCAAAGAAATAGAGGAAAACAACAGAATGGGAAAGACTAGAGATCTCTTCAAGAAAATTAGAAATATCAAGGGAACATTTCATGCAAAGATGGGCTCGATAAAGGACAGAAATAGTCTGGACCTAACGGAAGCAGAAGATATTAAGAAGAGGTGGCAAGAATACACAGAACTGTACAAAAAGATATTCACAACCCGGATAATCATGATGGTGTGATCACTCATCTAGAGCCACACATCCTGGAATGTGAAGTCAAGTGGGCCTTAGAAAGCATCACTACGAACAAAGCTAGAGGAGGTGATGGAATTCCAGTTGAGCTGTTTCAAATCCTGAAAGATGATGCTGTGAAAGTGCTGCACTCAATATGCCAGCAAATTTGGAAAACTCAGCAGTGGCCACAGGACTGGAAAAGGTCAGTTTTCTTTCCAATCCCAAAGAAAGGCAATGCCAAAGAATGCTCAAACTATCACACAATTGCACTCATCTCTCACGCTAGTAAAGTAATGCTCAAAACTCTCCAAGCCAGGCTTCAGCAATATGTGAAACATGAACTTCCTGATGTTCAAGCTGGTTTTAGAAAAGGCAGAGGAACCAGAGATCAAATTGCCAACATCCGCTGGATCATCAAAAAAGCAAGAGAGTTCCAGAGAAACATCTATTTCTGCTTTATTGACTATGCCAAAGCCTTTGACTGTGTGGATCACAATAAACTGTAAAAATTCTGAGAGAGATGGGAATACCAGACCACCTGACCTGCCTCTTGAGAAACCTATATGCAGGTCAGGAAGCAACAGTTAGAACTGAACATGGAACAGTAGACTGGTTCCAAATAGGAAAAGGAATACGTCAAGGCTGTATATTGTCATCTGCTTATTTAACTTATATGCAGAGTACATCATGAGAAACGCTGGACTGGAAGAAACACAAGCTGGAGTCAAGATTGCCAGGAAAAACATCAATAACCTCAGATATGCAAATGACACCACCCTTATGGCAGAAAGTGAAGAGGAGCTAAAAAGCCTCTTGATGAAAGTGAAAGAGGAGAGTGAAAAAGTTGGCTTAAAGTTCAACATTCAGAAAACGAAGATTGTGGCATTGGTCCCATAACTTCATGGGACATAGATGGGGAAACAGTGCAAACTGTGTCAGACTTTATTTTTTGGGGCTCCAAAATCACTGCAGATGGTGACTGCAGCCATGAAATCAAAAGACACTTATTCCTTGGAAGAAAAGTTATGACCAACCTAGATAGTATATTCAAAAGCAGAGACATTATTTTGCTGATTAAGGTCCGTCTAGTCAAGGCTATGGTTTTTCCTGTGGTCATGTATGGATGTGAGAGTTGGACTGTGAAGAAGGCTGAGTGCTGAAGAATTGATGCTTTTCAACTGTGGTGTTGGAGAAGACTCGAGAGTCCCTTGGACTGCAAGGAGATCCACCCAGTCCATTCTGAAGATCAGCCCTGGGATTTCTTTGGAAGGAATGATGCTAAAGTTGAAACTCCAGTACTTTGGCCACCTCATGCAAAGAGTTGACTCATTGGAAAAGACTCTGATGCTGGGAGGGATTGGGGGCAGGAGGAGAAGGGGATGACCGAGGATGAGATGGCTGGATGGCATCACTGACTCGATGGATGTGAGTCTGAGTGAACTCTGTGAGTTGGTGATGGACAAGGAGGCCGGGCGTGCTGCGATTAATGGGGTCGCAAAGAGTCGGACACGACTGAGAGACTGAACTGAATGTGATGGATCAAAAGGGATCCCGACAACATGCTGTTCTTTCTAAATTAGCTTTCCCAATAAGTAAGAATATTTGGCTTTTGCATTTTGTGGGCATTTGCAAGACCCTATATTATTCTATGGGGAATATTATCTATCACTTTGTTCATGGGAGAAATAGGAATGTTGGTTATATCAAGGCTCTAATTTGAAAAATATATATATATATATATATATATAACATAAGATTTTATTAAAACACTAAATAGAAATATTTCTAGGGAATCCACTTAGAATATATGGTTTGTTTAAATTATAAATTCTAAAAAAATCAAATGTTTTCTAGTAATTGACCATACCCTTAGGAATTAGAACCAAAGACTTTTAGAAAGCAAAAGATTTAATTGTCCATTTAGCCTACCACCTTAACATTAACATTACAGAAGTAACTTACTAATTGCCAGCTAGTATAGTGTAATGCTCCAGAAAATGAGATGCTTTTCTACTTTACTACATTGTTTCTGAAATTTATTCTCATCAAGGATACTTGAAGAGTTCATTTCTGTTTCTCAAAGAAATTTAAGAAATAGGCAACAATTGCCTAAGTTTTTATTTGTTCATTATATATATATATAATGAAACATTATGTAATTTTTCCACTTTAGATAATCAGTTGCACCTAACTTGGCTTTAGGTTACCCTTGACTTTGAAATATGGTTAAAGCATTGTTTTTAAATGAGCACATTATCCTTGATTTTGTTCTGAGAGCAAATCAGTCCTTTGAAATGTGTACTGCTATTTAACCTAAAGTCATATTTTCTTAATTGTATCATTTCTATTATACCTATTTATGTTTCTTTGGTCCACAGGAATGTTTACATGTCCTGAATTACTGTAATTACTCAGTGGCTACTCAGCTTATCTTTTTGCATGCACACACTACACCTGGATAGTTTATTTGCACATTAGGGCATCTTTCCCTCCCCTGCTGTTATAAACTGGGACAAATGCAACGTTTTCACGTGGGAGAAGAATTACCTGGCAAATCCAATACAATATTGTAAAGTAATTAACCTACAATTAAAATAAATATATTTATATAATAAAAAAAATTAACAACAACAACAACAAAAACTACTGAAAAAAGAAAAAAAAAAAAGAAGAAGAAGAAGAATCATCCTTCCTTTATCTGATTAAATCCTGGTCTGTTAAACTCTTCAGCAGACCCCTTATCTCTACTGAAATGATATTTTTTCGCACAATAATCTAAAGAAAAGTTATTCTGTAATTGGCACCATAATTTGCTTGTGGCTTTTGTTCAGCTAAACAAGAGAGAGAGAGGAAAAAAGGGAGAAGAAATATTTTTAACCCTGAGGCATATGTATGATATCCATTGCAAATATTGTCCTTAATATGAGGATGAGATCTAAAGAAGATTTATTTTGATAGACTGAATCTTGGTTTGGGGGGAGAGAAATGTAGTTTAAATGTATTATTTGAATACTGTTCAGCTGAGACTTTGTCTCTAAAAATAATTTGTAAACATTTCAATTTACTTTTGTTTCCTTATTGAAAAAATTGAAGAGATACAATTTAATTGAGCAAAATTCATGACATTTTTATTATCTCAAGTAAACATTGACTCCTTTTCTTTTGAGAAGAAATTTATTTTAAAAATATTTTTTCGTTGTTACAGATGAATGAGGTAAACAAAATAAGCTGGTTTGTATTGTTTGCTTGCTTTTAGAATTCTTTCTACATTCTTAACTAAACAAATCATGTTCAGACTTGAAAAATTCTGACCTAATCATACTTTCTGATAAAAGTGTGTCATCTTCACAGGTTACTTTAATCTTTCCTTCAGTTAATGTCCTATAACATAAATGGCCTCTGGTGTCTTAACACTTCTTATGGCTCTCCTTTTACATGCTTGTCTATAAAGGAATCAGTATTCTTGAGCTTCCCTGGTAGTTCAGCTGATAAAGAATCTGCTTGCAATGTGGGAGACTCTGGTTCGATCCCTGGGCTGGGAAGATCCCCTGAAGAAGGGATAGGCTACCCACTCCAGTATTCCTGAGGTTCCCTTGTGGCTCTGCTGGTAAAGAATCAGATCCCTGGGTTGGGATGATCCCGTGAAGACAGGAACAGCTACCTACTCCAGTATTCTGGCCTGGAGAATTCCATGGACTGGATAGTCCATGGGGTTGCAAAGGGTTGGACACAACTTTCACTATGGAACAATAACGGAGGACTTTGGAGACAGAAGACTTTGATTTTAAGGCCGAAATTTGAACTCTGCTTTTGACATTCACTAGCTATGTAACCTTAGAGAAGGAAATGGCAACCCACTCCAGCATTCTTGCCTGGAGAGTCCCAGGGACAGGGGAGCCTGGTGGGCTGTCATCTATGGGGTTGCACAGAGTTGGACATGACTAAAGTGACTTAGCAGCAGCAGCAGCAGCTATATAACCTGAATTGCAATTACATTATATCTCTGCATTTGAACTTCCTCATTTAATGATACTAACTAACACAAAACAAATTTGTTGGGTACCGAATAACACTGCAGACATAGAGGTAAGACATAGGCTCCACTTCCAGAGGGGGGAAAAAATTGCATGTCATAGACCCAAGGTCTTTAGACCCAGGCAAGATAAGCTTGAATCTAGGCAAGACTGCTGACTCTTCTCCAGCAATACCCAACGTGCATGGCTAGGAGACCACAAGGGCAGTGAGGTGTGCCCTTTCAGCATCTGTCTTCTAAACCTTTCTCTGTGTACCCACTATTCCAGCACTTTCTCTCCAACATACTGGCAGTCACATGCAGGGCACTCATAACCCTTTACTGTGTCAATTCTTCTAAAAGCAAATGTACTAATGTTGTGTACCCACAAGCCTGAGAAATGACAAGATGTCACTATTTAAATTTTTTACTTTTTAATAACATTTTAAATTTTATATTGGAATATAACTGATTAACTATGGTGTAATAGTTTCAGGTGGACAACACTGAACTCAGCCATACATATACAGGTATTCATTCTCCCTCAAAATTCCCTCCTATCCAGGCTGCTACATAACATTGAGCAGAGTTCCCTGAGCTATACAGTAGGATGATGTTGGTTATTCATTTTAAATATAGCAGTGTGTACATATCCATCCAAAACTCCTCTATTCTCTCACCCCATCTCTGCCCCCTGGCAACCATAAGTTTGTTCGCAAGTCTATGAGTCTGTTTATGTTTTGTAAATAAGATTATTTGTATCATTTCTTCATATATAAAGGATGTCATTTATTTCTCCTTCTCTGTCTGATTTACTTTACCCAGTATGAAAATCTCTAGGTCCACACTACTATTTGTAAAGGACATAGATAAAGTTGAACTTATTGGCTGGCTGCTCAACTACATATATGAAATCTGCATGCATACTCTGTTGCTCAGTCATGTCCAGCTCTTTGCAACCTCATGAACTATATCCCGTCAGGCTTCTCTGTCTATGAAACTCTCCAGGCAAGAATACTGGAGCATGTTGCCACTTCCTCCTCCAGGGGATTCTTCCTGACCTAGGAATCCAAATGGCATCTACTACAATGGCAGGCGGATTCTTTACGACTGCACCACGTGGGAAGCCTGTATGTGCTTTTGTCCAATATTAAGCTCTAAATTCCAACTGAACTCTGGCAAATACTAAATAAGAGTCTGATTAAAAATAATATCTAATTCAACTTAACCTGAAGTGGTCAGGGAAGTCGCTTTCTTTTGGGTAGAAAAAATGCTTAATCTTAATTGTGATGCATAAATGTAAAGTACATAGTCAAAGTGTAGAGGCTAGATCAGTCTAAAAAATACAACGTTAATACAATGCTTCTTGAGAGTCAGGTTAACATGGGGAACAATTTAACAAAATCATATTATAAGTTTTAAAGAGAAATTTGCATTTTTATTTGATGGATAAAAGTTGTTTTTAAAATCTTATCTGCTATGGTATTTATCCAGCTTCCCTGGTCACTCAGATGGTAAAGAATCTGCCTGCATTGTAAGAGATCCAGGTTCAGTCCCTAGGTTGGGAAGAGCCTCTGAGAAGGGAATGGCTGCCCACTCTTATGTTCTTCCTTAGAGAATTCCACGGACAGAGGAACTTCATGGTACGTACACTCCATGGGGTCGCAAAGAGTGTCAAACTACTGAGTGACTGACACCTTCCCTTTTCATGGTGTTTATTTCCTTTTTTATTTTGGCTTCATGGCTTTCTGTTTTGCCCTTCAAAGAAGAGAAGGAAAACCAGCAGTGTTGCAAACATATACTGCTGAATTTTAATCACTATATAATTCTTTCTGGAAAGATTATCTAAAGCTTACATATCCTTTCAAGTAACACTTTTAAAGGTCTATCAAATCATGAGGCCAAAGGGCTATACAAACAAATACTTTATTAATTCAATTTTTCAACATGGTTGAAATGTGATCTCACAGTTTCTGTGCAAGCAGATTAAAGTCATAAATCTGAGTTTATCACACCACCTTGGAATTAAACAAGAGAGCAAGAACTCCCCTCTCAATATGAGGACAAGGAATGGGAAAGTTAATCATGTCAGATACCAAACAGAGATTTCAAAGAACAAATTTCAATCCCTGAATCTATGCAATAGTGAGGGAAGCAGAAATGGAATCTGGCTATTCTTCTCTGACTTGAGAGGTCATGTCAAAGATGAGTGCTTACCAGACAGTGCTTTACTGAGCACATAATGAAACCCATTGAATTACACAATCTGAGTAGAGGTCACATAAAGATGTGAAATAGAGAGTACATTTTTACTACTACACGTTTAACGTAAACAATATTTGAGCATGTGTAGAGTGTAAACTTTGAGCTCTAGTCTCCTATTTACTTTTCTCAGATAACTGTCCATTTTCATTTCCAGACTCATGAATAGTTGTAATTTTGAGTGGACTACTGCTTAAAATATTAGATTAACTCTACTCTTAGCACTTTGTTTAAAATTTAGCACAAAACATTTAAAATCAAGGAAACAAGAAAAATAAATGTTCCCACTCAACCCTTAATAACAGAGAGTGCAAAACAACAAAACCTGTAGTCTTTGGCTTGGTTTTTACCTTGCTGATGAGGAATTTTCTTTGAAACTCCAATTAGAATTCTGAACTTTAAATATTTTTTGCAATGAGTTTCAGAACTGTGTTGTTTCCTTTAGCATTTTATTTCACTATATTAATTTTAGTTACATTTATTTAAGCTCTTATTTTAAAGTCACCCTATACTTAATTCTAAGTCTACAATATACAAAGTCTGGCACAAACATAAAAAATGGAAGCAAGGAAATGTTCACCAGAAAAATTCGGACAGTGTTTAACTTTACAGAGCAGGGAACTGTGATTAGAAAGAAGCATATGGCAGCCCTTCAGGATTCTGGCAATATTACTTTGCCTTTAGTTACATGACTGTAACATATTTGCTTTATAATGACTACATGATGTGTACATTTGTTTTATACATTTTTATTGATATATACTTCATTTCATTATAAAAAGGATAAAATCTATTTTGTCTACTAAATTATGGTGCTTCTGCAATAGGATTATATTGACTGTTTAATATAGATTGTATATAGATATGTTAAACTACTTTGTAAATCCAGGTAAAATTTGACAATGATGTATTTTCCCTTCCATGGAGTTCCTGAGGTTGTTTATTCTGTTCAGGTTAACAGTAAATCAGCTAAAGTTTAAAATAAGAGCTTCTATACAAGATCTGAGGAATCATTCAGAAATCATTTAGTCTCAGAATACAAAAAGACCATATCTAAGTACCATTTGAAAACATATTTTGATCATGAAAATGGAACACCATATATTAACAGAAAAAAACCTATATTAAAATATAAAATTTTATAAGAATAAAATATTCTATAAACATTTCATTATTACATATAGGTCATTATATATAGTATTTCTACATTATATATAGTATAGTGCATGTACTCAGGCTCTTAGTCAGGCCCAAATCTTTACAGCCACAGGGACTGTTGACTGCCAGGCTCTTCTGTTCACACAATTTTCTGGCAAGATTACTAGAGCAACAGGTTGCCATTTCTTACTTTTTCTACTGCATTGGCAGGTGGTTTCTTTACCACTAGCACCACCAGGGAAGCCCTATGTTATAATATCACATATATAAGTGAAGTTGCTCAGTCGTGTTGGATTCTTTGTGACCCCATGGACTGTATAGCCTGCCAGCCTCCTCAGTTCACAGGATTTTCCAGGCAAGAATACCGAGTAGGTAGCCATTTCCTTTTCCAGAGGATCTTCCTGACCCAGGGATAGAACCCAGGTCTCCTGCACTGCAGGCAGACTTTTTACCATCTGAGCCACAAGGGATATATAAGCCTATATTATAGTATAAAGTGACAATGAAACTATTAGTAGATTCAGACTCTTTGTGACCCCATGGACTATAGCTCACCAGTCTCCTCTGTCCATGGAATTCTCTAGGGAAGAATACTGGAGTGGGTAGCCATTCCCTTCTCTAGGGGATCTTCCAGACCTAGGGAAAGGTCTCCTACTTTGCAGGCAGATTCTTTACTGTCTGAGTCATGCAATGTCTTGTTGCTACAAGATGGCAAAGTAGAAGGACCTGTGTTCATCTTTTTTCTGTGAGAACTCCAAAATTGCAACTCGCTGCTGAAAAACTATCCAAAGGAGAATGTTGGATCCCACAAAAAAAGATACCCCATTTCCAAGGGCAAAGGAGAAGCCCCAGTAAGATGGTAGCAGGGGCAAAATTCTGTTTAGGATCAAACCCCATACTCGCCAAAAATCCTCGGAGGGCTCAAACAAACCTTATGCTCATCAGGACTCAGAAACCCCACAGAGATTGAGCCAGAACTGTATCTTAGTGTCTCCTGTGGAGGTCCCAGTCAGCAGTGGCCTGCCTCAGGAGTATGGGCTCTGGGTGCAGCAGATCTGGGTATGGCATAAGCTCTCTTGGAAGAGGTCACCATTAATCCCACCATCAGTTCACTCGCCTAGTCATGTCCAACTCTTTGTGACCCATGAATCACAGCATGCCAAGCCTTCCTGTCCATCAACAACTCCCAGAGTTTACCCAAATTCGTGTCCATCAAGTCAGTGATGCCATCTAGCCACCCCATCCTCTGTCGTCCCCTTCTTCCCCTGACTGCAATCCCTCCCAGCATCAGGGTCTCTTCCAATGAGTCAACTCTTTGAATGAGGTGGCCAAAATATTGGAGTTTCAGCCTCAGCATCAGTCCCTCCAATGAACACCCAGGACTGATCTCCTTTAGGATGGACTGGTTGGATCTCCTTGCAGTCCAAGGAACTTTCAAGAGTCTTCTCCAACACCACAATTCAAAAGCATCAATTCTTCAGCACTCAGCTTTCTTCACAGTCCAACTCTCACATCCATACATGACCACTGGAAAAATCATAACCTTTACTAGATGGACCTTTGTTGGCAAAGTAATGTCTCTGCTTTTGAAGATGCTAACTAGGTTGGTCGTAACTTTCCTTCCAAGCAGTAAGCATCTTTTAATTTCATGGCTGCAATCACCATCGGCAGTGATTTTGGAACCCCCAAAATAAAGCCTGCCATTGTCTCCACTGTTTCCCCATCTATTTGACATGAAGTGATGGGACCAGATGCTATGACCTTAATTTTCTCAATGTTGAGCTTTAAACCAACTTTTTCATTTTCCTCTTTCACTTTCATCAAGAGGCTTTTCTGTTCCTCTAGGAAATGGCAACACACTCCAGTATTCTTGCCTAGAGAATCCCATGGACGGAGGAGCCTGGTGGGCTACAGTCCATAGAGTCCCAAAGAGTCGGACATGACTGAGAGACTTCACTTCACTTTCTGCCATAAGGGTGGTGCATCTGCATATCTGAGGTTATTGATATTTCTCCCAGCAATCTTGAGTCCAGCTTGTGCTTCTTCTAGGCCAGCGTTTCTCATGATGTACTCTGCATATAAGTTAAATAAGCAGGGTGACAATATACAGCCTTGACATACTCTTTTCCTATTGGAGTCACCAAAACTTACACAGGACTGGGGACACAAGTTCTTCAAGGGCACAATAAAACGTTCTGTGCACCAGGACCCAGAAGAAAGGAGAAGTGACCCCACAAGAGACTGACACAGACTGCCCATGAGTATCCAGGAGTCTCTGGTGGAGGCATGGGTTGGCGGCGGCCTGCTGCAGGGTCAGGGGCACTGAGTACAGCAGAGCATGCATGGGACCTTTTGAAGAAGGTAGCCATTATCTTCATTACCTCCACCAAATTTTGGCCTCAGGTCAAATAACAGAGAGGGAACACAGCTCCACCCTTCCACAGAAAATTGGATTAAGGATTTACTGACCAGGGCTCCACCCATTAGAACAAGACCCAGTTTCTACCTCAGTCAGTCTCTACCATCAGGAAGCTTCCCTGAGTCTCTTATTCTTGTCAATCAGAGATCAGACAGAATGAAAACCTCAGTGATAGAAAACTAACCAATCTGATCACATGGACCACAGCCTTGTCTAACTCACTGAAACTATGAACCATGCCATGCAGGGCCACTCAAGATGGACGGGTCATGGTGAAGAGTTCTGACAAAACGTGATTCACAGAAGAAGTTCGGTTCAGATCAGTTCAGTTCAGTCGCTCAGTCGTGTCCGACTCTTTGCGACCCCATGAATGGCAGCACGCCAGGCCTCCCTGTCCATCACCAACTCCCACAGTTCACTCAGACTCATGTCCATCAAGTCCGTAATGCCATCCAGTCATCTCATCCTCGGTTATCCCTTTCTCCTCCTGCCCCCAATCCCTCCGAGCATCAGAATCTTTTCCAATGAGTCAACTCTTCGCATGAGGTGGCCAAAGTACTGGAGTTTCAGCTTTAGCATCATTCCTTCCAAAGAAATCCCAGGGCTGATCTCCTTCAGAATAGACTGGTTGGATCTCCTTACAGTCCAAGGGACCCTCAAGAGTCTTCTCCAACACCACAGTTCAAAAGCATCAATTCTTCAGCGCTCAGCCTCCTTCATAGTCCAACTCTCACATCCATACATGACCACTGAAAAAACCATAGCCTTGACTAGATGGACCTTAGTTGGCAAAACAATGTCTCTGCTTTTGAATATACTATCTAGGTTGATCATAACATTTCTTTCAAGGAGTAAGCATCTTTTGATTTCTTGGCTGCAATCACCATCTGCAGTGATTTTGGAGCCCAAAAAATAAAGTCTGACACTGTTTCTACTGATTCCCCATCTATTTCCCATGAAGTGATGGGACCAGATGCCATGATCTTCGTTTTCTGAATGCTGAGCTTTAAGCCAATTTTTTCACTCTCCTCTTTCACTTTCATCAAGAGGCTTCTTAGCTCCTCTTCACTTTCTGCCATAAGGGTGGTGTCATCTGCATATCTGAGGTTATTGATATTTCTCCTGGAAATCTTGATACCAGCTTGTGGTTCTTGCAGTCCAGCATTTCTCATGATGCATAGAAGTTAAATAAGTGACAATATACAGCCTTGACATACTCCTTTTCCTATTTGGAACCAGTCTGTTTTCCCATGTCCAGTTCTAACTGTTGCTTCCTGACCTGCATACAGATTTCTCAAGAGGCAGGTCAGGTGGTCTGATATTCCCATCTCTCTCAGAATTTTCCACAGTTTATTGTGATCCACACAGTCAAAGGCTTTGGCATAGCCAATAAAGCAGAAGTAGATGTTTTTCTGGAACTCTTTTGCTTTTTCCATGATCCAGCGGATGTTGACAATTTGATCTCTAGCTCCTCTGCCTTTTCTAAAACCAGCTTGAACATCAGGAAGTTCATGATTCATGTACTGCTAAAGCCTGGCTTGGAGAATTTTGAGCATTACTTTACTAGTGTGTGAGATGAGTGCAATTGTATCGTAGTTTGAGCATTCTTTGGCATTGCCTTTCTTGGCAATGGAATGAAAATGGATTGGAATGAAAACTGACCTTTTCCAATCCTATGGCCACTGCTGAGTTTTCCAAATTTGCTGGCATATTGAGTTCAGCACTTTCACATCATCATCTTTCAGGATTTGAAACAGCTCAACTGGAATTCTATCACCTCCACTAGCTTTGTTCGTAGTGATGCTTTCTAAGGCCCACTTGACTTCACATTCCATGATGTCTGGCTCTAGAAGAGTGATCACACCATTGTGATTATCCAGGTCGTGAAGATCTTTTTTGTATAGTTCTTCTGTGTATTCTTGCCACCTCTTCTTAATATCTTCTGCTTCTGTTAAGTCCATACCATTTCTGTCCTTTAATGAGCCCATCTTTGCATGAAATGTTCCCTTGATATCTCTAATTTTCTTGAAGAGATCTCTAGTCTTTCCCATTCTGTTCTTTTCCTCTATTTCTTTACACTGATCCCTGAAAGAGGCTTTCTTATCTCTTCTTGTTATTCTTTGGAACTCTGCATTTAGATGCTTATATCTTTCCTTTTCTCCTTTGTTTTTTACTTCTCTTCTTTTCACAGCTATTTGTAAGTCCTCCACAGACAGCCATTTTGCTTTTTTGCATTTCCTTTCCATGGAGATGGTCTTGATCCCTGTCTCCTGTACAATGCCACAAACCTCATTCCATAGTTCATCAGGAACTCTATCTGTCAGATCTAGGCCCTTAAATCTATTTAGGAATTAGTAAACTGAAATGGACTGGAATGGGTGAATTTAACTCAGATGACAATTATATCTACTACTGTGGGCAGGAATCCATTAGAACACATGGAGTAGACATCATAATCAACAAGAGTGGAAAATGCAGTATTAGGACACAGTCTCAAAAACAACAGAATGACCTCTGTTTGTTTCTAAAGCAAACCATTCAATATTACAGTAATTCAATCTATGCCCTGATGAGCAAGTCTGAAGAAGCTGAAGTTGAATAGTTCTATGAAGACCTACAAGACCTTCTAGAACTAACACCCAAAAAAGATGTGTTTTTCTTTTTAAGGGACTGGAATGCAAAAGTAGGAAGTCAAGAAACACCTGGAGTAACAGGCAAATTTGGCCTTGGAATTCAGAATGAAGCAGGGCAAAGACTAATAGAGTTTTGCCAAGAAAATGCACTGGTCATAGCAAACACTCTCTTTCAACAACACAAAAGAAGACTCTACACATGGACATCACCAGATGATCAGCACCGAAATCAGATTGATTATATTCTTTGCCGCCAAAGATGGAGAAGCTGTATACAGTCAGCAAAAACACACCAAGAGCTGACTGTGGCTCAGATCATGAACTCCTTATTGCCAAACTCAGACTTAAATTGAAAAAAGTAGGGGAAAACCACTAGATCATTCAGGTATGACCTAAATCAAGTCCTACAGGATAATACAGTGAAAGAAAAAAATACATTCAAGGTATTAGTTCTGATAGACAGAGAGCTTGAAGAACAATGGACAGAAATCCATGACATTGTACAGGAGACAGGGATCAAGAATATCTCCAAGAAAAAGAAAAGCAAAAAGGCAAAATGACTCTCTGAGGAGGCCTTACAAATAGCTGAGAAAAAGAAGAGAAGGGAAAGGCAAAGGCAAAAGTGAAAGATATACCCATTTGAATGCATAGTTCCAAAGAATAGCATGGAAAGATAAGTAAGCCTTCTTCAATGATCAATGCAGAGAAATAGAGGACACAATAAAATGGGAACTATCAGAGATCTCTTCAAGAAAATTAGAGATACCAAGGGAACATTTGATGCAAAGATGCTCACAATAAAGGACAGATATGGTATGTACCTAGCAGAAGCAGAAGATATTAAGAAGAGTTGGCAAGAATATTCAGAAGCACTATACAAAAAAAGATCTTCATGACACAGATAATCACAATTTTGTGATCACTCACCTAGAGCCAGACATCCTGGAATGAGAAGTCAAGTGGGCCTTAGGAAGCATCACTGCAAATGCAAACAAGCTAGTGGAGATAATGGAATTCCAGTTGAACTATTTCATATCCTTAAAGATGATCTTGTTAAAGTGCTGCACTCAATATGCCAGCAAATTTGGAAAACTCAGCAGTGGCCACAGGACTGGAAAAGTCAGTTTTCATTCCAATTCCAAAGAAAGGCAATGCCAAAGAATGTTCAAACTACTGCACAATTGCACCCATCTCACACACTAATAAAGTAATGCTTAAAAATCCTCCAAGCCAGGCTTCAACAGTACGTGAACCATGAACTTCCATATGTTCAAGCTGTATTTAGAAAAGGCAGAGGAACCAGAGATCAAACTGCCAGCATCTGCTGGATCATGGAAAAAGCAAGGGAGTTCCAGAAAAACATCTACTTCTGGTTTGTTGAGTATGTCAAAGCCTTTGACTGTGTGGATCACAATAAGCTGTGGAAAAATACTCAAGAATTGGGAATACCAGACCACCTGACCTGCCTCTTGAGAAATCTGTATGCAGGTCAGGAAGCAATAGTTAGAACTGGACTTGGAACAACAGACTGACTCCAATTGGGAAAGGAGTATGTCAAGGCTATATATTGTCACCCTGCTTGTTTAACTTTTATGCAGAGTACATCATGGGAAATGCCAGGAGGGATGAAGCCCAAGCTGGAATCAAGATTGTGGTATTCTACACCTCACTTAGTTCCTGGACATTTTGCAAGTATTCATCTCATTCATCAATCAATTCTGCTTATGTTTAAGTTATATAGATTGGCTTTCTTTTTGGTTTCAGCCAAAGACTAACTTGTAAAGAAAGAAAGCATTCTTCAGCATTGTATTTTACTGTACCATGACATATTTTAATCCCATTTATTGTATGTGATCATTTATACCTGAGGTTTTTTTTTTTTTTTTTACTATATAGGTACTTCTTCCTTTGTGTTTAATCACTTCCTTTTGCATTGCTACTCTTTTTCAGAGTGGTTATGGTTTTCTTAAGGGTGTTCATATTTCAAGAAAGAATTGCATTTACTAAGTAAATGACATGCAATTTATTTAACCTTATATAATTTTAGTAATCAAAATTGAGGAAAGCTCTTGAGTCAAGAAGACATGAGAAAGACCTTACAAGAGTTTCTTTGTGATGCCTGCAAGTAGAGAAACCTAAAAAGTGCAGTTTTCACTGGTCTTCCATCCACAAAGATGAAAGACATACCATCTGTCTCCTCTTTTGCATGAAAAATAATAATCACGCTTTTTGTAGAACAGAGCTAATGCAGAACAAATTAGAATGGAATTGTGTAATAACCAAATAATTACCAGAAAACCTGAAAATAATGTAATATAGCAATTGGAAATATTTCTTGTAGAAACAGATTTTGCCAGATATTTTCTGATGTAGACAGCATTTTCTACAGTTTTCTTTCTTAAGATCTATGATTATATGGATATAAATTAAATTGTAAAACATTTACTATATTCATTTTCTCAGAGAATTATTAAAAGTATATCTCAGGTCTGAATGAAGACTTTCTGTGAATCCACACTAATTCTGAGACTGATTAACCATGTTCCTGATGGTGTTCATGGCAAGGTCCATGTATAATGCAAGCTCTTTAATTCAGAGTATAATTATAGATAAAAACAAACAGAGAGGGATAAAGTAATTCTCTTTTTGAACACAGTGAATCTAAAACGTCTGTATTATTATAGCTCTTTTATAGAACTCTTAATAATAGATTGAGCAAACTCTAAGAGCTTTTATACATTCAGTGGGGAAGGTGAACTTTGGCTAATAAATGTGTTTTAAACTTTGTCCGTGGGAAATTTAGTGCTGTAACAATGCTATTATCTAGATGAAAAATTTTAAAGTTAATTTTAAAATGACTGCAAAGTAATAGGTCTAATAAATAAGATGTAGTTTTGTGCCATTCACATGAAAAAGAATCGGATAACATCTTCAATCAGTCTAATTAGTGTTAGCTGATGCCATGTAAGTACACTAGCCATGTAAGTACACCTATTAAAATATAGAGGAAAAATCAAAGATGAGGAAATAAAATAATTATATTTTAGATGTTTCATTCTCAGCTTATTTCTATCAGAATACAATTTTCTCAAATGAAATTGAGTATGATTGGTTAGGCATAATTATGATTGAATTTAATTTTTATGGTTAAAAAATGAACTTATTTCTGACATTGTTAACCATATATCTAATTTCAGTAAGAATGCAATCAGGATTTACAGTTGCTTTAACATATTAAAATTGCCATTATCAATTATCTCACTAATTATGATTCATATATAGATTCCATGATTCTGTTATTTCATATGTATAGGAAACTCTTCATGAGATTGACTTATTATGAAATGTTTTATTTCTATCACTATATTCTGTGGGATATACTTCTGGTTAAAAAAGTGTTTATTCATATGACAAAAAGTGGATCCAGACTTTGCAACAGTTCTATGAAATATTTGGTATGTTTTAAGCATACACACTAAAGAACTTTAAATCATTAATGGTATTGAATTTTAGTTCATACATTCTTATTGATCTGCAATGAATTAAATATGTAGCTTGTAGTTCCTTGGATACATGAATATCTTGCTTTCTAAGGAAATATATAGAACTTTAAATGTTATATATGAATTGCCACAAAACATGGCATAGGGGCATGTGGAAGATTTTAAATTGTTCACCCATGCAATTTTTAAAAATTGTTATAATCAGTTTTACAATTTAAAAATATTAAATTTACAAAAGTGTATGACCCACAATTGTCCCAGTCTTCCAATAAGGGTTCCCTCATAGCTTGACTTCTAAAGAATCCACCTGCAATGCAGGAGAACCCGATTGGATTCTTAGGTCCGGAAGATCTGCTGGAGAAGAGATAGGCTAACCACTGCAGTATTCCTGGGCTTCCCTGGTGGCTTAGCTGGTAAAGAATCCACCTGCAATCAGGAGATTTGGGCTCAGTCCTTGGGTTGGGAAGATACCCTGGAGAAGAGAAAAGCTACTGATAGCTTATGGTGAATGATTCTTGATCTCCAAAGATTTAGCTTTGGGACCAGGGACCAGGTTTGATTACTCAAGAGCTTTTGTGTAGCAGAGTTTTAGTAAAGTGAAAAAGGGACAGAGAAAGCTTCTGACACAGATATCAGAAGAGGGGTGGAGAGTATCCCAGTCTCTAGTCTAAGCAAGGGAGTTATATACTATTTTCTATTGGTTATTACAATATATCAAAAGACTGTCTCAAGGTTGTAAAGATCTTACTAGACCCATTCCCACAATTTACACTTTAAGATAACAAGATTAGAACTAACAATAGATAGATTTTACTAGACCCACTCCCATAATATACATTTTAAGAAAACAGGATTAATCAGAAGGTGTTCAGGAAAGAGAAACTGTCCTCAAGCAGGATACATTGTATTGACTAAGACAAAGCAATATAGAAAAAGAGTTTGTCTTCTCCTTTTCCTTGAGAATTCAAGAACCCTATCTCCTCCCTAAGAGCCCCAGACTTTTTATCAACCTGCCTAGGAACTGACTCTCTCACTACTCACTCCAATATTCCGGCCTGGAGAATTTCATGGACTGCATAGTCCATAGGGTTGCAAAAAGTTGGACACAGCTGAGTGACTTTCACTTTCACCTAAATTGTTAAATTTCATGCCCTAGGACTTAGGCTATGGTTGTGAAGTTTGTAACTTTTCAAAAGGAAAAAGGAATTTTAGATAATGTTGTTATAATGTTGTTATGCTTTTATTTCTGTCACAATATTTTCCATTAATTACATGCCTAACCAATAATGTGAAGAGATGACTCATTGGTAAAGACTCTGATGCTGGGAGGGAAGGGGACAACAGAGGATGTTATGGCTGGATGGCATCACTTACTCGATTGAGGCGAGTCTGAATGAACTCCAGAAGTTGGTGATGAACAGGGAGCCTGGTGTGCTGCAATTCACGGGGTCGCAAAGAGTCGGACACAACCGAGTGACTGAACTGAACTGAACCAATAAAGCATTAAAAAACTTATATCATAATGTAACAAATTTAAAATACTATATGACATAGACAATTATATATATTTATGATATTTCCTGATATTTATACATATTTCCAGATATTTCCTGGGAAATATTTTCTTTACACATTGTTTACACCACTTCTACATTGAACTTTTAAAATTTTTATTGTTTATAAAATATTTATATTTGTGTATTATTTATTAATATACTTATAACTATACACTAACTAAAGTTAAGAAATGTATTCAGTTTTCAATTAATACTTTTTTTTTTTTTTAATATTCAGGAGTTTACCTAGAATGATATATTACATTTAGTAGACAGGTCCTAGACTCTCTTCTATTTGGCTCTGACAGTTTCATACACTTTTCTTGCTTTTGATGATCTTGATGGTTTTAAGTCCGATTGGTCATAAGTTTTGTACAATATTGCTCAAAAGAAACTTCAGTTCAGTTCAGTTCAGTTCAGTTCAGTCGCTCAGTCGTGTCCGACTCTTTATGACCCCATGAATCGCAGCACGCCAGGCCTCCCTGTTCATCACCATCTCCCGGAGTTCTCTCAGACTCATGTGATGCCATCCAGCCATCTCATCCTCGGTTGTCCCCTTCTCCTCCTGCCCCCAATCCCTCCCAGCATCAGAGTCTTTTCCAATGAGGCAACTCTTCGCATGAGGTGGCCAAAATACTGGAGTTTCAGCTTTAGCATCATTCCTTCCAAAGAAATCCCAGGGCTGATCTCCTTCAGAATGGACTGGGTGGATCTCCTTGCCGTCCAAGGCACTCGCAAGAGTCTTCTCCAACACCACAGTTCAAAAGCATCAATTCTTTGGTGCTCAGCCTTCTTCACAGTCCAACTCTCACCCATACATGACCACAGGAAAAACCATAGCCTTGACTAGATGGACCTTAGTCAGCAAAGTAATGTCTCTGCTTTTGAATATACTATCTAGGTTGGTCATAACTTTTCTTCCAAGTGTCTTTTAATTTCATGGCTACAGTCACCATTTGCAGTGATTTTGAAGCCCCCCAAAAATAAAGTCTGACACTGTTCCAATAATTGATATTTTTTTTTCACAGTTAGACTCTGCTTACACATTTTGGGGAGGAGTAGCTCAGAAGGAAAGTGTCATTTTAATTATATCATGAGGCTTTATACTGTCAACATGACTTACCACTGAAGATAGTAATCTTGATAACCTCCATGAGGTAGCATTTGCCAGGTTTCATACATTCAACTTACTCTTTTTCTTCTATTGAATACTGTATTATTTGGCAGGTAGTCACTATGCATGCTTCCTTTTAGATAAATAGAAAGATAAAGACACACATCTATCAATATCTGTAAATGTGTACATTTGTTGCTATGTATACACATATATCTATTATCTTATTATGTATATTGATTTGCATCTATATTAAGCTAAACATGAGCTCATAATAATGTCTCCAAATCTATTCCATTATCATGTGAGTCGTTTGTCTCCTTTGTTTATCTGTGACCTTCTAATTCAGCAGTGAGATATCTAGGTCCTTCCATTTACCTTCCATCTAGTTAATATTTAATCCAACTATATATCTATACTATCATCAAAATTGATATTCTGTACCACCATGGGAATTTTATCAATTAGAGTACTGTGCTATGTAGAGCTCTTTATTTTTGACTTTACAATACTGTATTGGTTTTGCCATACATCAACATGAATCCACCATGGGTGTACACGTGTTCCCAATCCTGAACCCTCCTCCCACCTCCCTCCCCATACCATCTCTGTGGGTTATCCCAGTGCACCAGCCCCAAGCATCCTGTATCCTGCATCAAACCTGGACTGGTGATTCGTTTCTTATATGATATTATACATGTTTCAATGCCATTCTCCCAAATCATCTCATCCTCTCCCTCTCCCAGAGTCCAACAGACTGTTTTATACATCTGTGTCTCTTTTGCTGTCTTGCATACAGGGTTATCATTACCATCTTTCTAAATTCCACATATATGTGTTAGTATATTGTATTGGTGTTTTTCTTTCTGGCTCACTTCACTTTGTATAATAGGCTCCAGTTTCATCCACCCCATTAGAACTGATTCAAATGTATTCTTTTTAATGGCTGAGTAATACTCCATTGTGTATATGAACCACAGCTTTCTTATCCATTCATCTGCTGATGGACATCTAGGTTGCTTCCATTTCCTGGCTATTATAAACAGTGCTGCGATGAATATTGGGCTACACGTGTCTCTTTCAATTCTGATTTCCTTGGTGTGTATGCACAGCAGTGGGGTTGCTGGGTCATAAGGCAGCTCTATTTCCAGTTTTTTTTAAGGAATCTCCACACTGTTCTCCATAGTGGCTGTATTAGTTTGCATTCCCACCAACAGTGTAAGAGGATTCCCTTTTCTCCACACCCTCTCCAGCATTTATTGCTTGTAGACTTTTGGATCGCAGCCATTCTGACTGGTATGAAATGGTACCTCATTGTGGTCTTGATTTGCATTTCTCTGATAATGAGTGATGTTAAGCATCTTTTCATGTGTTTGTTAGCCATCCGTATGTCTTCTTTGGAGAAATGTCTATTTAGTTCCTTGGCCCATTTTTTGATTGGGTCATTTATTTTTCTGGAGTTGAGTTGCATAAGTTGCTTGTATATTTTTGAAATTAGTTGTTTGTCAGTTGCTTCATTTGCTATTATTTTCTCCCATTCAAAAGGCAGTCTTTTCACCTTGTTTATAGTTTCCTTTATTGTGCAGAAGCTTTTAATTTTAATTAGGTCCCATTTGTTTATTTTTGCTTTTACTTCCAGTATTCTGGGAGGTGGATCATAGAGGATCCTGCTGTGATTTATGTTGGAGAGTGTTTTGCCTATGTTCTCCTCTAGGAGTTTTATATTTTCTGGTCTTACGTTTAGATCTTTAATCCATTTTGAATTTATTTTTGTGTATGTTGTTAGAAAGTGTTCTAGTTTCACTCTTTTACAAGTGGTTGACCAGTTTTCCAAGCACCACTTGTTAAAGAGATTGTCTTTAATCTATTGTATATTCTTGTCTCCTTTGTAGAAGATAAAGTGTCCATAGGTGTGTGGATTCATTTCTGGGCTTTCGATTTTGTTCCATTGATGTATATTTCTGTCTTTGTGCCACTACCATACTGTCTTGATGATTGTGGCTTTGTAGTAGAGCCTGAAGTCAGGCAGGTTGATTCCTCCAGTTCCATTCTTCTTTCTCAAGATTGCTTCGGCTATTCGAGGTTTTTTGTATTTCCATACAAATTGTGAAATTATTTGATCTAGCTCTGTGAAAAATACCACTGGTAGCTTGATAGGGATTGCATTAAATCTATAGATTGCTTTGGGCAGTATACTCATTTTCACTATATTGATTCTTCTGATCCATGAACATGGTATATTTCTCCATCTATTAGTGTCCTCTTTGATTTCTTTCACCAGTGTTTTATAGTTTTCTACATATAGGTCTTTAGTTTCTTTAGGTAGATATATTCCTAAGTATTTTATTATTTTCGTTGCAATGGTGAATGGATTTGTTTCCTTAATTTCTTTTCCTACTTTCTCATTATTAGTGTATAGGAATGCAAGGGATTTCTGTGTGTTGATTTTATATCCTGCAACTTTACTATATTCATTGATTAGCTCTAGTAATTTTCTGGTGGAATCTTTAGGGTTTTCTATGTAGAGGATCATGTCATCTACAAACAGTGAGAGTTTTACTTCTTTTCCAATTTGGATTCCTTTTATTTCTTTTTGTGCTCTGATTGCTGTGGCCAAAACTTCCAAAACTATGTTGAATAGTAGCAATTAAAATGGGCACCCTTGTCGTGTTCCTGACTTTAGGGGAAATGTTTTCAATTTTTCACCATTGAGGATAATGTTTGCTGTAGGTTTGTCATATATAGCTTTTATTATGTTGAGGTATGTTCCTTCTATTCCTGCTTTCTGGAGAGTTTTTATCATAAAGATGTTGAATTTTTTCAAAGGCTTTCTCTGCATCTATTAAGATAATCATATGTCTTTTATTTTTCAATTTGTTAATGTGGTGAATTACATTGATTGATTTGCAGATATTGAAGAATCCTTGCATCCCTGGGATAAAGCCCACTTGGTCATGGTGTATGATCTTTTTAATGTGTTGTTGTATTCTGATTGCTAGAATTTTGTTAAGGATTTTTGCATCTATGTTCATCAGTGATATTGGCCTGTAATTTTCCTTTTTTGTGGCAGCTTTGTCAGGTTTTGGTATTAGGGTGATGGTGGCCTCATAGAATGAGTTTGGAAGTTTACCTTCCTCTGCAATTTTCTGGAAGAGTTTGAGTAGGATAGGTATTAACTCTTCTCTAAATTTTTGGTAGAATTCAGCTGTGAAGCTGTCTGGACCTGGGCTTTTGTATGCTGGAAGATTTCTGATGACAGTTTCAATTTCTGTGCTTGTGATGGGTCTGTTAAGATTTTCTCTTTCTTCCTGGTTCAATTTTGGAAAGTTGTACTTTTCTAAGAATTTGTCCATTTCTTCCACGTTGTCCATTTTATTGGCATATAATTGCTGATAGTAGTCTCTTATGATCCTTTGTATTTCTGTGTTGTCTGTTGTGATCTTTCCATTTTCATTTCCAATTTTATTGATCTGATTTTTCTCCCTTTGTTTCTTGATAAGTCTGGCTAACGGTTTGTCAATTTTATTTATCCTTTCAAAGTACCAGCTTTTGGCTTTGTTGATTTTTGCTATGGTCTCTTTTATAGAGCTCTTTTTGACATTTCTTTTCCCAGGCTAACTTCTTTCCAAAGTTACTTAGGTTGGTGGCTTTTTCACTAACTTCCTCCAGTCAGTTTCTTTAATAGAGTAGTAATACAGCTATGCAAATTTATGTCCCAACCAGTAATGCTGAATAAGCTGAAATTGAACGGTTCTATGAAGACCTACAAGACCTTCTAGAACTAACACCCCCAAAAGATGTCCTTTTCATTGTAGCAGACTGGAATGCAAAAGTAGGAAGTCAAGAAATACCTGGAGTAACAGTTACATTTGGCCTTGTTGTACAGAATGAAGCGGGGCAAAGGCTCATAGAGTTTTGCCAAGAGAATGCACCGGTCATAGCAAACACCTTCTATCAACAACACAAGAGAAGACTGTACACATGGACATCACCAGATGGTCAATACTGAAATCAGGTTGATTATATTCTTTGCAGCCAAAGATGGAGAAACTCTGTACAGACAAGGTCGGGAATTAAATGTGGCTCAGATCAAGAACTCCTTATTGCCAAATTCAGACTTAAATTGAAGAAAGAAGACAAAACCACTAGACCATTCAAGTATGACCCAAATCAAATCCCTTACGGTTATGCAGTGAAGTGACAAATTGATTCAAGGGATTAGATCTGATAGACAGAGTGCCCGGAAATCTATGGACGGAAGTTCATGACATTGTAAAGGAAGAAGGGATCAAGATTATCCCCAAGAAAAAGAAATACAAAAATGCAAAATGGTTGTCCCAGGAGGGCTTATAAATGGCTGTGAAAAGAGAAGTGAAAGGCAAAGGAGAAAAGGAAAGATATACCCATTTGAATGTAGAGTTCCAAAGAATAGCAAGGAGAGATAAGAAAGCCTTCCTCAGTGATCAGTGCAAAGAAATAGAAGAGAAAAATAGAATGGGAAAGACTAGAGATGTGTTCAAGGAAATTAGAGATACCAAGGGAAAATTTCATGCAAAGATGGGCTCAATAAGGGACAGAAATGGTATGGACTTAACAGAAGCAGAAGATATAGAAAAGATGACAAGAATACAGAGAAATCTATTTAAAAAAAAATCTTCACAACCCTGACAATCACAATGGTGTGATCACTCACCTAGAACCAGATATCCTGGAATGTGAAGCCAATTGAGCCTTAGGAAGCATATCTACAAACAAAACTAGTGGAGGTGACAGAATTCCAGTTGAGCTATTTTAAATCCTAAAAGATGTTGCTGCGAAAGTACTGCACTCAATATGCCAGTAAATTTGGAAAACTCAGCAGTGGCCACAGGACTAGAAAAGTCAGTTTTCATACCAATTCCAAAGAAAGGTAATTCCAAAGAATGCTCAAACTACTGCACAATTTCACTCATCTCACACACTAGTAAAGTAATGCTCAAGATTCTCCAAGCCAGGCTTCAACAGTACATGAACTGTAACGTTCCAGATGTTCAAGCTGCATTTAGAAAAGGTAGAAGAACCAGAGATCAAATTGCCAACATCCTTGGATCATCAAAAAAAAGCAGGAGAGTTTGAGAAAAACATCTACTTCTGGTTTGTTGACTATGCCAAAGCCTTTGACTGTGTGGATCACAACAAACTGTGGGAAAATATTCAAGAGATGGGAATACCAGATCACCTGACTTGCCTCCTGAAAAACTTGTATGCAGGTCAAGAAGCAACAGTTAGAACTGGTCATGGAAAAACAGACTGGTTCCAAATCAGGAAAGGAGTACATCAAGGCTGTATATGGTCACCTTGTTTGTTTAAGTTATATGCAGAGTATATAATGGGAAATGCCAGGAGGGATGAAGCACAAGCTGGAATCAAGATTGCAGGGAGAAATATCAATAACCTCAGATATGCAGATGACACCACCCTTATAGCAGAAACAGAGGAACTAAAGAGCCTCTTTAGAGAATGCAAGGGCAACCAGTCTAATACTCTTGCCTGGAACATCTCATGGACGGAGGAGCCTGGTAGGCTACAATCCATGGGGTCGCTAAGAGTCAGACACGACTGAGTGACTTCACTTTCAATTTTCACTTTCATGCATTGGAGTAGGAACTGGCAACCCACTCCAGTATTCTTGTCTGGAGAATCCCAGGGATGGGGGAGCCTGGTGGGCTGCTGTCTATGGGGTCACACAGAGTCGGATATGACTGAAGTGACTTAGCAACAGCAGCAGTAGCAAAGAGCCTCCTGATGAAAGTGAAAGAGGAGAGTGAAAAAGTTGGCTTAGAACTCAAAATTCAGAAAACTAAGATCATGGCATCTGTTCCCATCATATCATGGCAAATAGATGGGGAAACAGTGAAAACAGTGACAGACTTTATTTTCTTGGGATCCAGAATCACTGTGGACAGTGACTGAAGTCATGAAGTTAGAAGACGCTTGCTCCTTGGAAGAAAAGTTATGACCAAACTAGATAGCATATAAAAAAACAGAGACATTACTTTGTCAACAAAGGTCCGTCTAGTCAAAGCTATGGTTTTTCCAGTAGTCATGTATGGATGTGAGAATTAGATAATAAAGAAAGCTGAGCACCAAAGAATTGATGCTTTTTTGAACTGTGGTATTGGAGAAGACTCTGAGAGACACTTGGACAGCAAGGAGATCCAACTAGTCCAACCTAATGGAAATCAGTCCTGAATGTTCATTGGAAGGACTAATGTTGAAGCTGAAACTCCAATACTTTGGCCACCTGATGCGAAGAGCTGAGTCATTGGAAGAGATCCTGGTTCTGGGAAAGATTGAAAGCAGGATGAGAAGGATGAGATGGCTGTATGGCATCACTGACTCAATGGACATGAGTTTGAGTAAACTACAGGAGTTGGGGATGGACAGGGAGGCCTGGCGTGCTGCAGTCCATGGGGTCGCAAAGAGTCAGACACAACTGAGCGACCGAACTGAATACAGTTGGAGTCTTTGTCAGAGTCTGGATTCCTTACTGGAATAATTTAAATAAATTTAATACATTAAGAGTCATTCTTTGTAGTTTATATTTCCATAGTTTCAACACATACATAGTACCATGTATCCACAACTACATTATCATACAGACAATCTCATCACCTTACAGAATACCTTAAGAGCAAGACTTGTTCAACTTCCCCTCCTCCCAAATCCCTGGGAACCACATTTTATTTAATGAATGAAGATTTCTGTTGCTCCACATCCATACCAACAAAGAGTATTGTAAGTTGTTTTTGTTATTTTTGTTTCTTTTTTAAAAACTGTTTAAGTAGGACTGATGCTGAAGCTGAAACTGCAATATTTTGGCCACCTCATGCAAAGAGTTGACTCATTGGAAAAGACTCTGATGTTGGGAGGGATTGGGGGCAGGACAAGAAGGGGAGGACAGAGGATGAGATGGCTGGATGGCATCACCAACTTGATGGACATGAGTTTGGGTAAACTCTGAGAGTTGGTGGTGGACAGGGAGGCCTGGCCTGCTGTGATTCGTGGGGTCGCAAAGAGTGGAACACAACTGAGCAATTGAACTGAACTGAACTGAAGTAGGTGTGTGTAGTGCTATATGAATTTAAATTTTCTTGATTACATATGACATTGAGCATTATATTGCATATGTATTTGCAATCTATAGCATTTTGGCACAATTTTGGTAAATTTCAAAGAACAAAAATTAAAGAAAAAAATCACAGCTAATATCATTTAGCTGCAATGCTATAAATTAGCTATGAAGCATAGGAAGCAAAGGCTCTTAATCAGGCATTAATTATATTAAAATTAGCAACATGTAAATTAGCAGTTTCAACCACATGAGATAACTAATAATAGGAGATGATAAATCTGCGCCACTTTATTGAATCTCTTCAGAGTACTTTAATGTGAGTAAATCTCACAGCCTTTGTAAGACATACTTTATAATACAGTAACTATATTTATTTTGAAGGTCAAATTATCATTACGCTACTTTCCTAAGAGGTGTCATGTACTGCTATGATAAAGGACTACTTCAGTTGGAACATAGCCTTTGTCTGGCTACTGATCTCTTTGTAACAAGAACTATTAAAAACTACTTGGCCTATATTAAGTTAAATACATATTTATAGAAGGCCAACAGCAAGGAGAAAGACATTTAAAAAAGTCAAACTCACATAAAACATTTGAAGAACGATCTCTTTATGGTTTTAAGTTGTTCATTCATTCATATTTTACTAAAAAAATATATTTTAAGTGTCTATTTGGATTCAGACACATTTAGAATTCTTTTGTTTTTAATGACTAGGTTATCCAGTTCAGATATTATTGTATTTTTATTTCATAAAAAATAGTGTCATTCAATTGATTATATATTTAAATATGTGTATTTAACAACAGATTACACAATTACTGTGTAACTAGTCTTGTTCTCCTGGAGGAGGACATGCAACCCACTCCAGTGTTCTTGCCTAGATAATCCCCATGGACAGAAAAGCCTGGCAGGCCATGGTCCATAGGATCACAAAAGAGTCGGACGTTTGGCATGCATACAGGCAGTCCTGGTCTAGGTCCTAGAAATTGACAGTAAAGAGGCCAAAACCCTGACTCTTGGAAGTTTACATTTTAGAGAAAGAATAAGGATATAAATATGAATAATACATAAAATATGTATTATGCTACATGGTAATATATGTTAGAGTGTGGAGTTTGTATGAAAGATTTTTATCTTGTAAATATTTATATTTAACATGGTGTCATGGGAAGAGTTAATCCAAAAGGCAAATTTTCAGTGATGATCTAAAGGTAATGAGAGTGCTATCCCTGTAAATATTTGAGGAAGAGGAAGTGCAAATGTCCTGAGGCAGCAGTGTTTCTGAGGCTAGCGTAACTGATGTGGTCCTTCATGAGAGATCACTAGATAATGTCAAAGGGATAAGAACCCTACTGTTTCCAAAGTGAGAAAGAAGACATTAGACACTGAAGGATACAAAGGCAGTTTCTGAGAGATTATATACAATATATATATATAATTATATAATATATATTATTATACAGGTTATATATTATTATACTAATAACATCACTACATATTTAATGCGTTGGTGATAGATGTTTTCTGGGCCAAAGTTACTAGTGAATGAGAGATTCACATGTGAAAAATCCACTCCAGAACCAATGGAGTGGTTCAGTTGTGTCTGACTCTTTGTGACCCCATGGACTGTAGCCTACCAGGCTTCTCCATCCATGGAATTTTCTAGGCTAGAGTGCTGGAGTGGGTTGTCATTTCCTTCTCCAGAGGATCTTCCCAACCCAGGGACTGAACCCAGGTCTCCCGCATTACAGGCAGACACTTTACAGTCTGGGCCACCAGGGAATCCAGGAGTGCTACCAAAATTTGTCTTTGTTTCTTCAGTGAGTTGAGAGTCAATTCCTAAGTAGGCTGATAAGAAGTCCTGGGTCCCTGAGGAGGAGAAAGAGTTCTGGGCTTCTTAAGGAGGAGATAGGGGTCTGGAATTCTCAAGGAGGAGGAAAGGACAAACTTTTTTTTTTCTATATTCCTTAGTAAGAATTATATAACAACAATGTATCCTACTTGAGGACAGTTTCTCTTTCTTGAATTCCTTCTCTGACTAATCCTGTTATCTTAAAAGGTATATTATGGCAGTGGGTCTGGTAAGATTTTTACAACCTTGAGACATTCTTTTGATTTAATTTAACAACTAATTTAAAAAAGTATATAACTCCCTTGCTTAGACTAGCAACGGGGACACTGTGTCCCGCTTCTGATGTCTGTGTCAGAAGCTTTCTGTGTCCCTTTTCATACTTTAAAAAAACTCTGCTACACAAAAGCTCTTGAGTGATCAAACCTGGTCCCTGGTCCCAAAACTAAATCTTCTTCTTTGGAAATCACAAATCTGACATCATTAACTGTAAGCTATCAGAGTCTAAGCCACAATTATATCTAGATTTTAATTAACCAACTGAAGTTAACTTTATCCATATCAATAATTACAACATTGTGTACATTTTCAAGCAAAATTTCAATCTTTTGGGTATAAAGTTGATGAGAGGATTTAATGCAGGCATTAAAATGGGAAAGAAAGAAGAATATAGTGGTTATGGAATAAGGAAGCAACAAGAGCAATAAAAATGTCCCCTTTTAAAAACTGTGGATACTCTATCTGTGATCTGTAGCTGCCAAAGAATATATGACAATTTTATGTAAATGCAACACTAATCCACACATTTAGCCTGTAGTTGTCATATGCTCTTTGGTCCCCAGAAGGGCAGGCATCCAAATATGGAAACTCAGGACCATGATGAGAATATGGTAAGTGTAGAATTTTTACAGTTACTTGACCTTCTTAAAGTTGATTGTTTTCACAATTCTGAAAATAATTTCAAGTCACTTTAATAATTATATAGTAGCAGATAAGATGAGTTGTGTAATTTCCTGTCTATAGAATACAGACTATTTTTTTTTTCCTATCTAATGAGAACTTGTTAACAATGGGGATATATAGAAGATAAACGATGAAAGTACAATAGGATGATCCTACTTATCATGCCACAAGTTCTGAAGCTGGAATAAGAAATGTCCACAACCACTGGATATCAGGGATTTGATGGAGAAAATAACTTCCTCTCTTCTACCCAAGCTCCATCCTTCTTTATGAAAAAAAAAAAAAAAAAATATATATATATATATATATAAATTTATATATATATATATATATATATAAAGGTGTGGGTGGGTGGGGTGCTCTAGGGGCTTCCCTAATAGTTTAACAGTAAAGAACCTGTCTGCCAATGCAGGAGACATGGGAGACACAAGTTCAATCCCTGGAATATCCACTGGAGGAGGGCATGACAACCCTCTCCAGTATTCTTGCCAGGAAAAGTCCATGGACAGAGGAGCCTGTTGGGCTACAGTTCATGGTCACAAAGAATTGGATACGATTGAGCATGAATGTAGCATTTCTAAACTTTGTGGCTTCCCTGGTAGCTCAGACAGTAATGAATCTGTTTGCAATGCACAAGACCTGGGTTCCATCCCTGGGTCGGGAAGATCCCCTGGAGAAGAGCATGGCAAGTTACTCCAGTACTCTTACCTGGAAAATCCCATGGGCAGAGGAACCTAAAGGGCTACAGTCCATAGGGCCACAAAGAGTTGGACACAACTGAGTTGACTTAGCAAAAAGGGTGCTATAATTCACAAGATATCCTTGACTTGAAGATTAAAAATATATGATTTCTTGTGACCAATATGGAGTAACAGAAACCAGATTCATTTATCCACTTGAATAATAAATAGGACAATGTATATAAATAAGTAGTTCTTATGTCATTGGCTATTAGGCAACAAAGGACACTGAACCATGAGAGAAAGGAAACAGACAAGGTATGCCTAATGACTGTCCAAATGTATTGCCTAGAATAAGTTTATAGGCTAAGGTACAGAAAGGTGGAACCCAGGATGTCTCTGGAAGTCTACCAGAGGTGAGAAGACTGAGATGAGAGACCAAGGAAGCCAATACAGTGAGCATTTACAAAGAAAAGTACAGGAAGAAAAAAGCTGCAAAGAAAGAAAAGTCCAGATTTCTCTATTAAAAGCTCCACCCAGAGTATTCAGTTGAGTATAAATCAACACATGTATGTGAGGAGATTCCCTAAATCCAGGAAAGAACCACCTGAAAAGATTAGAACGAACAAAGCCCGAGATTTAAAGAACAGGAACAAGCTTTCTCTCAACAGCCAGAGAAATTCTCTTAGGTGTTTTGCATTTGAGAATTTCTGTCTCTTAATGACAAGTTAACTCAGCACAATATACATGGATGTCCCTTCAGTTTAGGCTCTGTTTCACTGTCTTTTGTCATGTAATATAGCTGTGAAACATTAGGGAAAAAAAAAAAAAAAAGAAAAAGCCATCCTCTATTCGGTGAAAAATAGGCATTTCTACATGATATATTATAACTCTACTTATGATTTACTTTCTATAACTTCCTCAGAATATATATTTAATTTGAAAGTTCTAATTCAGTTTTATATGCTATGTGCTAAATTCTTGATTTGATTTTCATTTTAGATGGTTTCCTTCTATTATATAAAAATCATTGTATTTTATATGTCATTTATTATATTGAAGACTGTTGGTGTCTCTTCCATATCATTTTCACTTGTCTGATTTCCTAGTCTTTTTCTAGTTTTTCCTCCATATTAATTGTATTAATATGCATATCCCCCTCCATGCCTTTGATTAGATTTTCCCAATGAATTCTGCATTTTTGTGTTTTCTATTTGGACTGAAATCTCTATTTTCATCTCATCAGATTTTTGGGTTAGCATGCATTTTAGCATGCATTTCTAATTTTATTATAAGAGGCACCTCAGGGAACTTTTCTGTCACTTAACCCTTCAAAATGTATTCTTAATCCTTCTTTTGCAAATTAATATGTTTTTCTTCTATAGTGAGTGTCTATAGTTCCCATATTATTTATTTCCAGTATATTTAGATTTAATCCAGAAATTTTAAAAGACTATGCTTAGATATAATATTTACTTTAACATTGATGCACTAACATTTCCAATGTATAACTATTTTACTTACCCACCTTCAAAAATATACATTTTGGAGAATAGTGTTGCATTTTATTTTTTCTGTTTCTTAAGATTGGGAATGAGACTGAAAGAATTCATTCGGAAGTACCTTTAAGTATTATTTATAAATAGGTCTATAAATTCTCTTTTTAATAATCTTATTAAATCACCTATGACAGAGTGAACAATGGGAAAATCTATCTTATTGCTTTGACTTTCCATTTGCATTCACAACTCAACACAGTGCTCTGTAAGATAAAGGAATCACTTTATACCATCCATATGGTATAAAAGTCTTTCTGCATTTGTTGACATTTGATATAGTTTTATTTATATAACAAAAGAAGTCTCACCACTTAAACTTCTACACAAATATATATTACCTCTAATATTTAGAAATATAGATAAGGGTGAAGTATTTGAAACCAAATAATATAGTACAGATTGGAAACTCTTGACTCAAGAAAAATCTTAGTAAAGCAAGCAACTACATACCATGGCTTGAACATGAAGATGTAAAGGAATGAATGATACATTTTTCATTAAAAGAAACCTATGAAGTATAATTAAGCACTTATTTAGACCTGAGTGTCAATGCATTTGTATCTTCCCTTTGAGTTTTAATAGGGAGCTGATGCTGTGAACCATATGTACATATTTATAAATAGCAGACATTAACTTGCTTTGCACAAACTACTACCATAATGTTAAGTATAATTTTTATTAGTTCAGGCTCATTATCTTAACAGTTTCTCAGAGAACAATGTTCTCCATGAGATGATAGGAGCCGACATCTTATTAATATCAAAACCTTAAAATTTTAATATATTAACTGAGCAATACCACAGCAGATATTTTTGTTAATCTTTCCTATTGACAATCATAGCCTCAGAAATTGTATATATAATGGAACAGTGTCAAGAGATTAGCAAAGCTACTCCATGGTATTGCTGCCTTGGCAAGAACTTTATTTAACTAGTTGGGCTGCAAGGACTTTAAACTGACATTAACAGCCTTGTGTTAATGCACGCGTGAAAATACTAGCAGGAAATAATAGCTCGCAGAGTTACAAAGGTAAGTTCTTAATGTGACTTTCCCAACACCCCATATAATCAACAGTTTCCTCACCCTCCCAGTGCCTTCCTTCTCCCAGCCCCATGCTTTCCTTAGGTAAGATCCTTAGGAGACCTGCTGAAACCCCATTCTTTTGGTTTGAATTGACAATCAGGTCTTCCACCCAAAAATCCCAATCAAGGCATGTGTCCCAGGTCCTGCCCTTTTCTCTGTGTGTCCTTTGCTTGGACCTCCTCATGTGGTCCCTCAAGATATAGTGGGTACTTCCTCTAGAATCTCTATTTCAAATTCACTTCTGGCTTGTTGATGAAAAATGGCTCACTATCCTGTATCTAATGCTCCACTTAACAAGTGTTAATTTGACAGATTCATACCAAACATAGAATAGCCAAATAAATTATAGTTTTATGCTCTAAATTTAATAATAAATTTAGTTTATGAGAAATATGAACATGTACATTTCTGTTTATGAACATAAATTCTGTTAAAACATGTATATTGCTAAAGGGCAGTGTCCCTTCTTTTTGAAGCTATTTTTAATCTCTTTGAGATTAGCATTCATTTAAAAAGCATTCATAAAGATTAACACACACATATAATGCATGGAAAATATTGATTGTTGGAAAACTGAAATAAAATATCAGTAGTTACTAATCTGTGTCAAATTTCCATCTATGAAGAATTGAAAATAATAAAGTAAACAATATAAATTTTGAGTGTAAGTAGCTATATTAGTAAGAGAGAAAATATAATATCTGAGAGGAAGATGATAGACAATTGTAAATGTCTTAATGAAGTTGGCAATACTTGGATTGAACACAAAAAAAATAGGAGTAGAATGTGGTTAAATATGAAAGTAGTGAAAGAAAAATGTGTCTGCTGGTATTTGGGAACTGATCTGACCGTAACTCCTAGACCTCGGTGTTGTTAGAAGGCCCTTTAGGCAGGATTCTCTTGTTGAGTGTGGACAATCTCACAAAAACTGTCAGCTAATTCACAGTGTGCAACATTAATGAAATGAGACCAAAGCTAGAACCTCAAATGAAAACAAAGTCACTGTTCAAATACCTGAAGATACCAAATATTTGCCTCTCCTTAAAGTATCCCCTTTTTCTTAATAGCACACATGCAGAGCAAATCCTTCTTTAGGAACCATTCCCAAAGTCACCTCACACAAGCCCAAATTCTATAAGCATTTCAAACAATGTATCTGTTATATTTCTCATTATTCTCTATGGTGCATATTCTTTCTTGCAGTGAACTACTATACCCAACTTTGAATATAGGTTTGTTCCAGTGTTTGTATGTCCAGAAGACATTGAGAGCATCTGGGAAATATTTCTGAAGCTTTTAGATTGCTTTTAACAATGAGTATGGTATCACAGGGGCTTCCCTAGTGGCTCAGATGGTAAAGAATCTGCCTGCCAGTGCACGATACCGAGGTTCAATCCCTGGGTAGGGAAGATACCCTGGAGAAGGGCATGGTGACTCACTCCAGTATTCTTGCCTGGAGAAACCCATGGACAGAGGAACTTGGCAGGCTATAGTCCATCGGGTTGCAAAGAGTTGGACATGGCAAGTGATTTAACACACACATATACACGTGGTATCACTAACTGCATCACTATGGATTCTAAAACCAAAGGATGAAACAGTTAAGGATTAGAAAAAGTTAATGAAAGGATTATTTATTTCTGAATGATAAGAGTAGAGAAAACCAGATAGGGAATTGCAAGGCACCCTGGAACAAAAATATCAGAAAAATTTATCACCCCCAGACTTGAAAGGGCAGAGGAAGCTATTTCTGGTCCCTAGTACCAAGGATATAGGAACTGCCTATCTGAAGCTGTAGCTTTCAGTAGAGAAACTTAATCATTGCTAAGTAATTCTTAGGTGACAAAGGAGAAGGGTAAAAATATCCCTAACTCCCTTCACTTATACACTGTAATCACTGTCAGTACTTTTCATTGACCAGACCCTGGAGAAGACAAAGGCAAGAAAAAATTGGCAATTCTGCATGTAAGTCATTAATTAACAGGGGCACATGAAAGTTTGGATGAGATAGAGATTGTGGAGATTACACCTAGAGGATAAACAAAATATTCAGCAGTCTAATATAAGAGGCTTAAACAAAAGATGTTCAAACTGGTTTTAGAAAAGGCAGAGGAACCAGAGATCAAATTGTCAGCATCCACTGGATCATGGAAAAAGCAAGAGAGTTCCAGAAAAACATCTATTTCTGCTTTATTGACTATGCCAAAGCCTTTGACTGTGTGGATCACAATAAACTGGAAAATTCTGAGAGAGATGGGAATACCAGACCACCTGACCTGCCTCCTGAGAAATCTGTATGCAGGTCAGGAAGCAACAGTTAGAACTGGACATGGAACAACAGACTGGTTCCAAATAGGAAAAGGAGTACGTCAAGGCTGTATATTGTCACCCTGCTTATTTAACTTATATGCAGAGTACATCATGAGAAACGCTGGACTGGAAGAAACACAAGCTGGAATCAAGATTGCTGGGAGAAATATCAATAACGTCAGATATGCAGATGACACCACCCTTATGGCAGAAAGTGAAGAGGAACTAAAAAGCCTCTTGATGAAAGTGAAAGGGGAGAGTGAAAAAGTTGGCTTAAAGGTCACCATTCAGAAAACGAAGATCATGGCATCCAGTCCCATAACTTCATGGGAAATAGATGGGGAAACAGTGGAAACAGTATCAGACTTTATTTTGGGGGGCTCCAAAATCAACAGCAGATGGAGATTGCAGCCATGAAATTAAAAGACGCTTGCTCCTTGGAAGAAAAGTTATGACCAAGCTAGATAGCATATTCAAAAGCAGAGACATTACTTTGCTGACTAAGGTCCATCTAGTCAAGGCCATGTTTTTCCAGTGGTCATGTATGGATGTGAGAGTTGGACTGTGAAGAAGGCTGAGCACGGAAGAATTGATGCTTTTGAACTGTGGTGTTGGAGAAGACTCTTGAGAGTGATTTGGACTGCAAGGAGATCCAACCAGTCCATTCTGAAGGAGATCAGCCCTGGGATTTCTTTGGTAGGAATGATGATAAAGCTGAAACTCCAGTACTTCGGCCACCTCATGCAAAGAGTTGACTCATTGGAAAAGACTCTGATGCTGGGAAGGATTGGGGGCAGGAGGAGAAGGGGACGATAGAGGATGAGATGGCTGGATGGCATCACGGACTCGATGGAGATGAATCTGAGTGAATTCCGGGAGTTGGTGATGGACAGGGATATCTGGTGTGCTGCGATTCATGGGGTCACAAAGAGTCGGACACGACTTAGTGACTGAAGTGAACCGAAACAAAAGATGTTGATCTTTTCACCTATGTATAACATTTCACCTATGTATAATTCTATTCTTTGGCAGACCAGTTTTCCTGAGTTTGTGACCAGTTCAGTCACATAAGGCACTGCACTGAGAAAGGGACAGGTTTGGTTGAATGCTGTGATGTCACCATCTTACAGTTCTTAATAGTATTTTTTTTTTAAGAATGTTTTGCTTTGAAGATGAAGTTCCTTGGGACAAGAAGCATGCAAGTGACTGGTGAAACCGTACAAAATGTGTCTGTCTGTCACTCTGCCACTGCATTCTCTGTTCTTTTTCACCCATTCCCACAAGACATTTGTGAGGTACCCCAAAGTTTAGAATTCCAGTGCATCCACAATATGTGGGCACAGGCAAGACAAGGGAAGCCTCAAGTACGTTAGACTACAATTAAGTATATAATTAAACTATGTTATGTCTACAATTAAGGAAGGGTATTAATAGTCCAAAGAGGCTCCACTTTCTATCCAGGCAAGAACTTTCTTCAAACACAAAAAGAAATCAATGATATTCTAAGCAAGATATATGCCTAAGGAAACCTATCATATCTTTTCCACTCATGTCACCTTTATGATTATCCAACTATATACAATGAAATCCATATAGTCAAAGCTATATGTTTTTCCAGTAGTCATATACAGATGTGAGCATTGAACCATAAAGTAGGCTGAGTGCTGAAGAATTGGTGCTTTTTTTTTTAATTGTGGTGCTTGAGCAGACTTTTGAGAGTCCTTTGGACTGTGAGGAGATAAACCAGTGAATTCTATAGGAAATCAACTCTGAATATTCACTGGAAGGACTGATGCTAAAGGTGAAGCTCCAATACTTTGGCCACCTGATGGAAAGAGCCAAGTCATTGGAAAAGACTCTAATGCTTGGAAAGATTGAAGGCCAGAGGAGAAGAGGGCAACGGATGATGAGATAGTTCAATGGCATTATTGATGAAATGAACATGAGTTTGAGCAAACTTTGGGATATAGTAAAGGATAGTGAAGCCTGGCATGCTGCAGTCCATGGGGTCAGAAAGAGTGAGACACGACTAAGTGACTAAACAAGAACATACAGTGAAAATAATAACATAGAAGAAAAGGGAAAGACAGAATGAACCATAGTTCTTTCCTTTCAGTTCTTTTTTTTTTTATTCATTAGTAAGATGAAGGGAGAGAGTATTGGTAGAGTGTGCCCATGTCAAGAAGTGAAGTCCAAATTTCTGAGTTAGTTTTAAGCAAAGTTTTCATTTCAATGGTAAGAAAAAAATAACAATGCATGTACAAGTTATGGGACATGAATTGTGTCATTTTAGTGAATGCAAATGCTAAATGCTATTATATTTGCAATTAGAACTGAAATTGTATAAAGAATAAATTGGACATGTCATGCTAAAAATTTTAAAGTTTTTCTTTACATTAAATTAAAGTAGAAAACATCAAGACATAGAGACTATGGGGGAAAGAGTAAACTTTATATTTTATTACTTTTAACAACACCTTTTTGCTATTTTTTGAAGAAAGTAGTCTCAAAATTTTTATTTATTTTTTTAAATTATGCACTTGTCCAGTTGCTCAGTCACATCCGACTCTTTGCAACACCATCGACTGCAGCATGCCAGGCTTCCCTGTCCTCCACTATCTCCTGAAGCTTGCTCAAATTCCTATCCATTGAATCAGTGATGCCATCCAACCATCTCATCCTTTGTCATCTCCTTCTCTTCCTGCCTGGAATCTTTCCCAGCATCAGGGTCTGTTGCAATGAGTTGGCTCTTCACATCAAGTGGCCAAAATATTGGAGCTTCAGCTTCAGCATCAGTCCTTCCAATGAATATTCAGGACTGATTTCCTTTAGGATGTACTGGTTGGATCTCCTTGCAGCCCAAGGGACTCTCAAGAGTATTCTCCAACACCACAGTTCAAAAGCATCAGTTCTTTGGCACTCAGTGTTCTTTATGGCCCAACTCTCGCATCCATACATGACTACTGGAAAAACCATAGCTTTGACTATATGGACCTTTGTTGGCAAAGTAACATCTCTGCTTTTTAATATGCTGTCCAGGCTTGTCATAGCTTTTCTTCTGAGGAGCAAACATCTTAATTTCATGGCTTCAGTCACCATCTGCAGTGATTTTGGAGCCCAACAAAATAAAGTCTTTCACTGTTTCCATTGTTTCCTCATCTAAACTCAATGAAGTGATGGGACCGGATGCACTAGTCTTCAAAAATTTTGTAGCCAGCTCTTACAGCAGCTGCAAAAATGTATAGTGTCTCTATCAGCTTTCTTGTGAAACATGTGCCCTTCTTTTCCCTCATGTTTATAATGTAATCATGGAAGCCCCAAGACTGTTTTCATTCAGAATTGATGAAACACAGGAAGAGAAAACTACTTTCTTCACATATGGCTTTCTCTTCTCTCAAGAGGAAAACTCTGTTTCAGAATTCTTCCAGTCATCCACCCCTTGCTTTCAGAAAGTGATTTAAGTTCTAGTGAAAAGGAAGACAATAGTTTAAGGGCCTGACACTGTTAATTTCTATGGAGGGAGACTCTGAGAGCCATAAAAAAACAAGGACAAATTATTTTGAGAAACTAGCAACAGTGTGTGCCACACTATGAATACCTATTAACTTACACACTAAAATAGCAACTTGGCTGGTGATGTTAGCACTTTCTTTCAGTTGACTTTTCTTTTTTGCCAATTGATAAGCACTATCCCTAGATTTATTTATATATTTAAAATCACTGTTAAATGGCTTCCATCCACAATAAGTAAATTAGAACTTTATCATTTTTGTAAATGCTTGCAATGCATAAAAGCATAACTTCTGAAAGTGCAAGCTTTTATAGGCATATCTTTCAGTCTTTATTACTTTCTAAATATTTTAATTTATTCAGTATCTGACTTTAGGTCTTCCCGGGTGGTTTAGTGGTAAAAAATTTGTCTGCCAATGCAGGAGACACAGAAGACACAGATTTGGTGGCTGGGCCAGGAAGAGCTCCTGGACAAAGAAATGGCAACCCACTCCAGTATTCTTGCATGTAGAATCCCATGGACAGAGGAGCTTGGCAGACTACAGTCCATAGAATTGTAAAAGTTCAGACAAGACTGAGCGACTGAGTGCATACAGAACAACTGACTTTATAAAAATACCTATTTTTTTTTTTGGTTCACAATATCTCATATCAATGAACAAAAGGAAATGAGATCATTTTCCTAACACATTTGTCAAAATAAATATATAATGTTTTACTCTAACTTGAAAAATAATAGAGGGCATTGCGGATGTGTGTATGATACATTATGAGACAAAGTACTAGATAATTTCATTACTTCACATTTGAAATAATGGTCACATACTGCCATCTCCTGTTTACTAAATAAAAATAAACACACCACACACACACACACACACACACACACACACACACACACACACACAC